>NW_026778913.1:346089-692178 GCF_030144855.1 Hypanus sabinus
TTGGGAGGGACAGAGGGAATTCAGTGTACAAGGGCAGGACACACTGTAAGGTGGGGAGTCGGGAGGGACAGAGGGAATTCAGTGTACAAGGGCAGGACACACTGTAAGGTGGGGAGTTGGGAGGGACAGAGGGAATTCAGTGTACAAGGGCAGAACACACACTGTAAGGTGGGGAGTAGGGAGGGACAGAGGGAATTCAGTGTAAAAGGGCAGGACACACACTGTAAGGTGGGGAGTAGGGTGGGACAGAGCGAACTTGGTGTACAAGGGCAGGACACACTGTAAGGTGGGGAGGTAGGAAGGACAGAGGGAATTCAGTGTAAAAGGGCAGGACACACACTGTAAGGTGGGGAGTAGGGAAGGACAGAGGGAATTCAGTGTAAAAGGGCAGGACACACACTGTAAGGTGGGGAGTAGGGAAGGACAGAGGGAACTTGGTGTACAAGTACAGGACACACACTGTAAGGTGTGGAGCAGGGAGGGACAGAGGGAATTCAGTGTAAAAGGGCAGGACACACACTGTAAGGTGGGGAGTTGGGAGGGACAGAGGGAACTTGGTGTACAAGGGCAGGTCACACACTGTAAAGTGGGGGGTTGGGAGGGACTGAGGGAACTTGGTGTACAAGGGCAGGTCAGACACTGTAAGGTGGGGAGTAGGGAGGGACAGAGGGAATTCAGTGTACAAGGGCAGGACACACTGAAAGGTGGGGAGTAGAGAGGGACAGAGGGAACTCAGTGTACAAGGGCAGGACACACACTGTAAGGTGGGGAGTAGGGAGGGACAGAGGCAACTTGGTGTACAAGGGCAGGACACACACTGTAAGGTGGGGAGTAGGGAGGGACAGAGGGAATTTGGTGCACAAGGGCAGGACACACACTGTAAGATGGGGAGTAGGGAGGGAAAGAAGGAACAGTGTATAAGGGCAGGGCATACACTGTAAGGTGGGGAGTAGGGAGGGACAGAGGGAATTCAGTGTAAAAAGGCAGGACACACACTGTAAGCTGGGGAGTAGGGAGGGACAGAGGGAACTTGGTGTACAAGGGCAGGACACACACTGTAAGGTGGGCAGCAGGGAGAGTCAGAGGGAATTCAGTGTACAAGGACAGGACACACACTGCAAGGTGGTGAGTAGGGAGGGACTGAGGGAACTTGGTGTACAAGGTCAGGACACACACTGTAAGGTGGGGAGCAGGGATGGACAGAGGGAATTCAGTGTAAAAGGGCAGGACACACACTGTAAGGTGGGGAGTAGGGAGGGACAGAGGGAACTTGGTGTATAAGGGCAGGACACACACTGTAAGGTGGGGAGCAGGGAGGGACTGAGGGAACTTGGTGTACAAGGGCAGGACACACACTGTAAGGTGGGGAATAGGGAGGGACTGAGGGAACTTGGTGTACAAGGTCAGGACACACACTGTAAGATGGGGAGCAGGGAGGGACAGAGGGAACTCAGTGTACAAGGGCAGGTCACACTGTAAGGTGGGGAGTAGGGAGGGACAGAGGGAATTCAGTGTAAAAGGGCAGGACACACACTGTAAGGTGGGGAGTAGGGAGGGACAGAGGGAACTTGGTGTACAAGGGCAGGTCACACACTGTAAAGTGGGGGGTTGGGAGGGACTGAGGGAACTTTGTGTACAAGGGCAGGTCAGACACTGTAAGGTGGGGAGTAGGGAGGTACAGAGGGAACAGAGTACAAGGGCAGGACACACACTGTAAGGTGGGGAGTAGGGAGGGACAGAGGGAACAGAGTACAAGGGCAGGACACACACTGTAAGGTGGGGAGCAGGGAGGGACAGAGGGAACAGAGTACAAGGGCAGGACACACACTGTAAAGTGGGGAGTAGGGAGGGACAGAGGGAACTTGGTGTATAAGGGCAGGACACACTGTAAGGTGGGGAGTTGGGAGGGACAGAGGGAATTCAGTGTACAAGGGCAGGACACACTGTAAGGTGGGGAGTTGGGAGGGACAGAGGGAATTCAGTGTACAAGGGCAGGACACACTGTAAGGTGGGGAGTTGGGAGGGACAGAGGGAATTCAGTGTACAAGGGCAGAACACACACTGTAAGGTGGGGAGTAGGGAGGGACAGAGGGAATTCAGTGTAAAAGGGCAGGACACACACTGTAAGGTGGGGAGTAGGGAGGGACAGAGCGAACTTGGTGTACAAGGGCAGGACACACTGTAAGGTGGGGAGGTAGGAGGGACAGAGGGAATTCAGTGCAAAAGGGCAGGACACACACTGTAAGGTGGGGAGTAGGGAAGGACAGAGGGAATTCAGTGTAAAAGGGCAGGACACACACTGTAAGGTGGGGAGTAGGGAGGGACAGAGCGAACTTGGTGTACAAGGGCAGGACACACTGTAAGGTGGGGAGGTAGGAGGGACAGAGGGAATTCAGTGCAAAAGGGCAGGACACACACTGTAAGGTGGGGAGTAGGGAAGGACAGAGGGAATTCAGTGTAAAAGGGCAGGACACACACTGTAAGGTGGGGAGTAGGGAAGGACAGAGGGAACTTGGTGTACAAGTACAGGACACACACTGTAAGGTGGGGAGCAGGGAGGGACAGAGGGAATTCAGTGTACAAGGGCAGGACACACTGAAAGGTGGGGAGTAGAGAGGGACAGAGGGAACTCAGTGTACAAGGACAGGACACACACTGTAAGGTGGGGAGTAGGGAGGGACAGAGGCAACTTGGTGTACAAGGGCAGGACACACACTGTAAGGTGGGGAGTAGGGAGGGACAGAGGGAATTTGGTGCACAAGGGCAGGACACACACTGTAAGATGGGGAGTAGGGAGGGAAAGAAGGAACAGTGTATAAGGGCAGGGCATACACTGTAAGGTGGGGAGTAGGGAGGGACAGAGGGAATTCAGTGTAAAAGGGCAGGACACACACTGTAAGGTGGGGAGTAGGGAGGGACAGAGGGAACTTGGTGTACAAGGGCAGGACACACACTGTAAGGTGGGCAGCAGGGAGAGTCAGAGGGAATTCAGTGTACAAGGACAGGACACACACTGCAAGGTGGTGAGTAGGGAGGGACTGAGGGAACTTGGTGTACAAGGTCAGGACACACACTGTAAGGTGGGGAGCAGGGATGGACAGAGGGAATTCAGTGTAAAAGGGCAGGACACACACTGTAAGGTGGGGAGTAGGGAGGGACAGAGGGAACTTGGTGTATAAGGGCAGGACACACACTGTAAGGTGGGGAGCAGGGAGGGACTGAGGGAACTTGGTGTACAAGGGCAGGACACACACTGTAAGGTGGGGAATAGGGAGGGACTGAGGGAACTTGGTGTACAAGGTCAGGACACACACTGTAAGATGGGGAGCAGGGAGGGACAGAGGGAACTCAGTGTACAAGGGCAGGTCACACTGTAAGGTGGGGAGTAGGGAGGGACAGAGGGAATTCAGTGTAAAAGGGCAGGACACACACTGTAAGGTGGGGAGTAGGGAGGGACAGAGGGAACTTGGTGTACAAGGGCAGGTCACACACTGTAAAGTGGGGGGTTGGGAGGGACTGAGGGAACTTGGTGTACAAAGGCAGGTCAGACACTGTAAGGTGGGGAGTAGGGAGGGACAGAGGGAACAGAGTACAAGGGCAGGACACACACTGTAAGGTGGGGAGTAGGGAGGGACAGAGGGAACAGAGTACAAGGGCAGGACACACACTGTAAGGTGGGGAGTAGGGAGGGACAGAGGGAACTTGGTGTACAAGGGCAGGTCACACACTGTAAAGTGGGGGGTTGGGAGGGACTGAGGGAACTTGGTGTACAAGGGCAGGTCAGACACTGTAAGGTGGGGAGTAGGGAGGGACAGAGGGAACAGAGTACAAGGGCAGGACACACACTGTAAGGTGGGGAGTAGGGAGGGACAGAGGGAACAGAGTACAAGGGCAGGAAACACACTGTAAGGTGGTGAGTAGGGAGGGATAGAGGGAACTTGGTGTGCAAGGGCAGGTCACACACTGTAAAGTCGGGGGTTGGGAGGGACTGAGGGAACTTGGTGTACAAGGGCAGGTCAGACACTGTAAGGTGGGGAGTAGGGAGGGACAGAGGGAACAGAGTACAAGGGCAGGACACACACTGTAAGGTGGGGAGTAGGGAGGGACAGAGGGAACAGAGTACAAGGACAGGACACACACTGTAAGGTGGGGAGCAGGGAGGGACAGAGGGAACAGAGTACAAGGGCAGGACACACACTGTAAAGTGGGGAGTAGCGAGGGACAGAGGGAACTTGGTGTATAAGGGCAGGACACACTGTAAGGTGGGGAGTTGGGAGGGACAGAGGGAATTCAGTGTACAAGGGCAGGACACACTGTAAGGTGGGGAGTTGGGAGGGACAGAGGGAATTCAGTGTACAAGGGCAGGACACACTGTAAGGTGGGGAGTCGGGAGGGACAGAGGGAATTCAGTGTACAAGGGCAGGACACACTGTAAGGTGGGGAGTTGGGAGGGACAGAGGGAATTCAGTGTACAAGGGCAGAACACACACTGTAAGGTGGGGAGTAGGGAGGGACAGAGGGAATTCAGTGTAAAAGGGCAGGACACACACTGTAAGGTGGGGAGTAGGGTGGGACAGAGCGAACTTGGTGTACAAGGGCAGGACACACTGTAAGGTGGGGAGGTAGGAAGGACAGAGGGAATTCAGTGTAAAAGGGCAGGACACACACTGTAAGGTGGGGAGTAGGGAAGGACAGAGGGAATTCAGTGTAAAAGGGCAGGACACACACTGTAAGGTGGGGAGTAGGGAAGGACAGAGGGAACTTGGTGTACAAGTACAGGACACACACTGTAAGGTGTGGAGCAGGGAGGGACAGAGGGAATTCAGTGTAAAAGGGCAGGACACACACTGTAAGGTGGGGAGTTGGGAGGGACAGAGGGAACTTGGTGTACAAGGGCAGGTCACACACTGTAAAGTGGGGGGTTGGGAGGGACTGAGGGAACTTGGTGTACAAGGGCAGGTCAGACACTGTAAGGTGGGGAGTAGGGAGGGACAGAGGGAATTCAGTGTACAAGGGCAGGACACACTGAAAGGTGGGGAGTAGAGAGGGACAGAGGGAACTCAGTGTACAAGGACAGGACACACACTGTAAGGTGGGGAGTAGGGAGGGACAGAGGCAACTTGGTGTACAAGGGCAGGACACACACTGTAAGGTGGGGAGTAGGGAGGGACAGAGGGAATTTGGTGCACAAGGGCAGGACACACACTGTAAGATGGGGAGTAGGGAGGGAAAGAAGGAACAGTGTATAAGGGCAGGGCATACACTGTAAGGTGGGGAGTAGGGAGGGACAGAGGGAATTCAGTGTAAAAAGGCAGGACACACACTGTAAGCTGGGGAGTAGGGAGGGACAGAGGGAACTTGGTGTACAAGGGCAGGACACACACTGTAAGGTGGGCAGCAGGGAGAGTCAGAGGGAATTCAGTGTACAAGGACAGGACACACACTGCAAGGTGGTGAGTAGGGAGGGACTGAGGGAACTTGGTGTACAAGGTCAGGACACACACTGTAAGGTGGGGAGCAGGGATGGACAGAGGGAATTCAGTGTAAAAGGGCAGGACACACACTGTAAGGTGGGGAGTAGGGAGGGACAGAGGGAACTTGGTGTATAAGGGCAGGACACACACTGTAAGGTGGGGAGCAGGGAGGGACTGAGGGAACTTGGTGTACAAGGGCAGGACACACACTGTAAGGTGGGGAATAGGGAGGGACTGAGGGAACTTGGTGTACAAGGTCAGGACACACACTGTAAGATGGGGAGCAGGGAGGGACAGAGGGAACTCAGTGTACAAGGGCAGGTCACACTGTAAGGTGGGGAGTAGGGAGGGACAGAGGGAATTCAGTGTAAAAGGGCAGGACACACACTGTAAGGTGGGGAGTAGGGAGGGACAGAGGGAACTTGGTGTACAAGGGCAGGTCACACACTGTAAAGTGGGGGGTTGGGAGGGACTGAGGGAACTTTGTGTACAAGGGCAGGTCAGACACTGTAAGGTGGGGAGTAGGGAGGTACAGAGGGAACAGAGTACAAGGGCAGGACACACACTGTAAGGTGGGGAGTAGGGAGGGACAGAGGGAACAGAGTACAAGGGCAGGACACACACTGTAAGGTGGGGAGCAGGGAGGGACAGAGGGAACAGAGTACAAGGGCAGGACACACACTGTAAAGTGGGGAGTAGGGAGGGACAGAGGGAACTTGGTGTATAAGGGCAGGACACACTGTAAGGTGGGGAGTTGGGAGGGACAGAGGGAATTCAGTGTACAAGGGCAGGACACACTGTAAGGTGGGGAGTTGGGAGGGACAGAGGGAATTCAGTGTACAAGGGCAGTACACACTGTAAGGTGGGGAGTTGGGAGGGACAGAGGGAATTCAGTGTACAAGGGCAGAACACACACTGTAAGGTGGGGAGTAGGGAGGGACAGAGGGAATTCAGTGTAAAAGGGCAGGACACACACTGTAAGGTGGGGAGTAGGGAGGGACAGAGCGAACTTGGTGTACAAGGGCAGGACACACTGTAAGGTGGGGAGGTAGGAGGGACAGAGGGAATTCAGTGCAAAAGGGCAGGACACACACTGTAAGGTGGGGAGTAGGGAAGGACAGAGGGAATTCAGTGTAAAAGGGCAGGACACACACTGTAAGGTGGGGAGTAGGGAAGGACAGAGGGAACTTGGTGTACAAGTACAGGACACACACTGTAAGGTGGGGAGCAGGGAGGGACAGAGGGAATTCAGTGTACAAGGGCAGGACACACTGAAAGGTGGGGAGTAGAGAGGGACAGAGGGAACTCAGTGTACAAGGACAGGACACACACTGTAAGGTGGGGAGTAGGGAGGGACAGAGGCAACTTGGTGTACAAGGGCAGGACACACACTGTAAGGTGGGGAGTAGGGAGGGACAGAGGGAATTTGGTGCACAAGGGCAGGACACACACTGTAAGATGGGGAGTAGGGAGGGAAAGAAGGAACAGTGTATAAGGGCAGGGCATACACTGTAAGGTGGGGAGTAGGGAGGGACAGAGGGAATTCAGTGTAAAAGGGCAGGACACACACTGTAAGGTGGGGAGTAGGGAGGGACAGAGGGAACTTGGTGTACAAGGGCAGGACACACACTGTAAGGTGGGCAGCAGGGAGAGTCAGAGGGAATTCAGTGTACAAGGACAGGACACACACTGCAAGGTGGTGAGTAGGGAGGGACTGAGGGAACTTGGTGTACAAGGTCAGGACACACACTGTAAGGTGGGGAGCAGGGATGGACAGAGGGAATTCAGTGTAAAAGGGCAGGACACACACTGTAAGGTGGGGAGTAGGGAGGGACAGAGGGAACTTGGTGTATAAGGGCAGGACACACACTGTAAGGTGGGGAGCAGGGAGGGACTGAGGGAACTTGGTGTACAAGGGCAGGACACACACTGTAAGGTGGGGAATAGGGAGGGACTGAGGGAACTTGGTGTACAAGGTCAGGACACACACTGTAAGATGGGGAGCAGGGAGGGACAGAGGGAACTCAGTGTACAAGGGCAGGTCACACTGTAAGGTGGGGAGTAGGGAGGGACAGAGGGAATTCAGTGTAAAAGGGCAGGACACACACTGTAAGGTGGGGAGTAGGGAGGGACAGAGGGAACTTGGTGTACAAGGGCAGGTCACACACTGTAAAGTGGGGGGTTGGGAGGGACTGAGGGAACTTGGTGTACAAGGGCAGGTCAGACACTGTAAGGTGGGGAGTAGGGAGGGACAGAGGGAACAGAGTACAAGGGCAGGACACACACTGTAAGGTGGGGAGTAGGGAGGGACAGAGGGAACAGAGTACAAGGGCAGGACACACACTGTAAGGTGGGGAGTAGGGAGGGACAGAGGGAACTTGGTGTACAAGGGCAGGTCACACACTGTAAAGTGGGGGGTTGGGAGGGACTGAGGGAACGTGGTGTAGAAGGGCAGGTCAGACACTGTAAGGTGGGGAGTAGGGAGGGACAGAGGGAACAGAGTACAAGGGCAGGACACACACTGTAAGGTGGGGAGTAGGGAGGGACAGAGGGAACAGAGTACAAGGGCAGGACACACACTGTAAGGTGGGGAGTAGGGAGGGACAGAGGGAACTTGGTGTGCAAGGGCAGGTCACACACTGTAAAGTCGGGGGTTGGGAGGGACTGAGGGAACTTGGTGTACAAGGGCAGGTCAGACACTGTAAGGTGGGGAGTAGGGAGGGACAGAGGGAACAGAGTACAAGGGCAGGACACACACTGTAAGGTGGGGAGTAGGGAGGGACAGAGGGAACAGAGTACAAGGGCAGGACACACACTGTAAGGTGGGGAGCAGGGAGGGACAGAGGGAACAGAGTACAAGGGCAGGACACACACTGTAAAGTGGGGAGTAGGGAGGGACAGAGGGAACTTGGTGTATAAGGGCAGGACACACTGTAAGGTGGGGAGTTGGGAGGGACAGAGGGAATTCAGTGTACAAGGGCAGGACACACTGTAAGGTGGGGAGTTGGGAGGGACAGAGGGAATTCAGTGTACAAGGGCAGGACACACTGTAAGGTGGGGAGTCGGGAGGGACAGAGGGAATTCAGTGTACAAGGGCAGGACACACTGTAAGGTGGGGAGTTGGGAGGGACAGAGGGAATTCAGTGTACAAGGGCAGAACACACACTGTAAGGTGGGGAGTAGGGAGGGACAGAGGGAATTCAGTGTAAAAGGGCAGGACACACACTGTAAGGTGGGGAGTAGGGAGGGACAGAGCGAACTTGGTGTACAAGGGCAGGACACACTGTAAGGTGGGGAGGTAGGAGGGACAGAGGGAATTCAGTGTAAAAGGGCAGGACACACACTGTAAGGTGGGGAGTAGGGAAGGACAGAGGGAATTCAGTGTAAAAGGGCAGGACACACACTGTAAGGTGGGGAGTAGGGAAGGACAGAGGGAACTTGGTGTACAAGTACAGGACACACACTGTAAGGTGGGGAGCAGGGAGGGACAGAGGGAATTCAGTGTACAAGGGCAGGACACACTGAAAGGTGGGGAGTAGAGAGGGACAGAGGGAACTCAGTGTACACGGACAGGACACACACTGTAAGGTGGGGAGTAGGGAGGGACAGAGGCAACTTGGTGTACAAGGGCAGGACACACACTGTAAGGTGGGGAGTAGGGAGGGACAGAGGGAATTTGGTGCACAAGGGCAGGACACACTGTAAGGTGGGGAGTAGGGAGGGACAAAGGGAATTCAGTGTACAAGGGCAGGACACACACTGTAAGGTGGGGAGTAGGGAGGGACAGAGGGAACTTGGTGTATAAGGGCAGGACACACACTGTAAGGTGGGGAGTAGGGAGGGACAGAGGGAACTGGGTGTAGAAGGGCAGGACACACACTGTAAGGTGGGGAGTAGGGAGGGACTGAGGGAACTGGGTGTACAAGGGCAGGACACACACTGTAAGGTGGGGAGTAGGGAGGGACTGAGGGAACTTGGTGTACAAGGGCAGGACACACACTGTAAGGTGGGGAGCAGGGAGGGACAGAGGGAATACAGTGTAAAAGGGCAGGACACACACTGTAAGGTGGGGAGTCGGGAGGGACTGAGGGAACTTGGTGTACAAGGTCAGGACACACACTGTAAGGTGGGGAGTAGGGAGGGACAGAGGGAACTTGGTGTACAAGGGCAGGACACACACTGTAAGGTGGGCAGCAGGGAGAGTCAGAGGGAATTCAGTGTACAAGGACAGGACACACACTGCAAGGTGGTGAGTAGGGAGGGACTGAGGGAACTTGGTGTACAAGGTCAGGACACACACTGTAAGGTGGGGAGCAGGGATGGACAGAGGGAATTCAGTGTAAAAGGGCAGGACACACACTGTAAGGTGGGGAGTAGGGAGGGACAGAGGGAACTTGGTGTATAAGGGCAGGACACACACTGTAAGGTGGGGAGCAGGGAGGGACTGAGAGAACTTGGTGTACAAGGGCAGGACACACACTGTAAGGTGGGGAATAGGGAGGGACTGAGGGAACTTGGTGTACAAGGTCAGGACACACACTGTAAGATGGGGAGCAGGGAGGGACAGAGGGAACTCAGTGTACAAGGGCAGGTCACACTGTAAGGTGGGGAGTAGGGAGGGACAGAGGGAATTCAGTGTAAAAGGGCAGGACACACACTGTAAGGTGGGGAGTAGGGAGGGACAGAGGGAACTTGGTGTACAAGGGCAGGTCACACACTGTAAAGTGGGGGGTTGGGAGGGACTGAGGGAACTTGGTGTACAAGGGCAGGTCAGACACTGTAAGGTGGGGAGTAGGGAGGGACAGAGGGAACAGAGTACAAGGGCAGGACACACACTGTAAGGTGGGGAGTAGGGAGGGACAGAGGGAACAGAGTACAAGGGCAGGACACACACTGTAAGGTGGGGAGTAGGGAGGGACAGAGGGAACTTGGTGTGCAAGGGCAGGTCACACACTGTAAAGTCGGGGGTTGGGAGGGACTGAGGGAACTTGGTGTACAAGGGCAGGTCAGACACTGTAAGGTGGGGAGTAGGGAGGGACAGAGGGAACAGAGTACAAGGGCAGGACACACACTGTAAGGTGGGGAGTAGGGAGGGACAGAGGGAACAGAGTACAAGGGCAGGACACACACTGTAAGGTGGGGAGCAGGGAGGGACAGAGGGAACAGAGTACAAGGGCAGGACACACACTGTAAAGTGGGGAGTAGGGAGGGACAGAGGGAACTTGGTGTATAAGGGCAGGACACACTGTAAGGTGGGGAGTTGGGAGGGACAGAGGGAATTCAGTGTACAAGGGCAGGACACACTGTAAGGTGGGGAGTTGGGAGGGACAGAGGGAATTCAGTGTACAAGGGCAGGACACACTGTAAGGTGGGGAGTTGGGAGGGACAGAGGGAATTCAGTGTACAAGGGCAGGACACACTGTAAGGTGGGGAGTTGGGAGGGACAGAGGGAATTCAGTGTACAAGGGCAGAACACACACTGTAAGGTGGGGAGTAGGGAGGGACAGAGGGAATTCAGTGTAAAAGGGCAGGACACACACTGTAAGGTGGGGAGTAGGGAGGGACAGAGCGAACTTGGTGTACAACGGCAGGACACACTGTAAGGTGGGGAGGTAGGAGGGACAGAGGGAATTCAGTGTAAAAGGGCAGGACACACACTGTAAGGTGGGGAGTAGGGAAGGACAGAGGGAATTCAGTGTAGAAGGGCAGGACACACACTGTAAGGTGGGGAGTAGGGAAGGACAGAGGGAACTTGGTGTACAAGTACAGGACACACACTGTAAGGTGGGGAGCAGGTAGGGACAGAGGGAATTCAGTGTACAAGGGCAGGACACACTGAAAGGTGGGGAGTAGAGAGGGACAGAGGGAACTCAGTGTACAAGGACAGGACACACACTGTAAGGTGGGGAGTAGGGAGGGACAGAGGCAACTTGGTGTACAAGGGCAGGACACACACTGTAAGGTGGGGAGTAGGGAGGGACAGAGGGAATTTGGTGCACAAGGGCAGGACACACACTGTAAGATGGGGAGTAGGGAGGGAAAGAAGGAACAGTGTATAAGGGCAGGGCATACACTGTAAGGTGGGGAGTAGGGAGGGACAGAGGGAATTCAGTGTAAAAGGGCAGGACACACACTGTAAGGTGGGGAGTAGGGAGGGACAGAGGGAACTTGGTGTACAAGGGCAGGACACACACTGTAAGGTGGGCAGCAGGGAGAGTCAGAGGGAATTCAGTGTACAAGGACAGGACACACACTGCAAGGTGGTGAGTAGGGAGGGACTGAGGGAACTTGGTGTACAAGGTCAGGACACACACTGTAAGGTGGGGAGCAGGGATGGACAGAGGGAATTCAGTGTAAAAGGGCAGGACACACACTGTAAGGTGGGGAGTAGGGAGGGACAGAGGGAACTTGGTGTATAAGGGCAGGACACACACTGTAAGGTGGGGAGCAGGGAGGGACTGAGGGAACTTGGTGTACAAGGGCAGGACACACACTGTAAGGTGGGGAATAGGGAGGGACTGAGGGAACTTGGTGTACAAGGTCAGGACACACACTGTAAGATGGGGAGCAGGGAGGGACAGAGGGAACTCAGTGTATAAGGGCAGGTCACACTGTAAGGTGGGGAGTAGGGAGGGACAGAGGGAATTCAGTGTAATAGGGCAGGACACACACTGTAAGGTGGGGAGTAGGGAGGGACAGAGGGAACTTGGTGTACAAGGGCAGGTCACACACTGTAAAGTGGGGGGTTGGGAGGGACTGAGGGAACTTGGTGTACAAGGGCAGGTCAGACACTGTAAGGTGGGGAGTAGGGAGGGACAGAGGGAACAGAGTACAAGGGCAGGACACACACTGTAAGGTGGGGAGTAGGGAGGGACAGAGGGAACAGAGTACAAGGGCAGGACACACACTGTAAGGTGGGGAGCAGGGAGGGACAGAGGGAACAGAGTACAAGGGCAGGACACACACTGTAAAGTGGGGAGTAGGGAGGGACAGAGGGAACTTGGTGTATAAGGGCAGGACACACTGTAAGGTGGGGAGTTGGGAGGGACAGAGGGAATTCAGTGTACAAGGGCAGGACACACTGTAAAGTGGGGAGTAGGGAGGGACAGAGGGAACTTGGTGTATAAGGGCAGGACACACTGTAAGGTGGGGAGTTGGGAGGGACAGAGGGAATTCAGTGTACAAGGGCAGGACACACTGTAAGGTGGGGAGTTGGGAGGGACAGAGGGAATTCAGTGTACAAGGGCAGGACACACTGTAAGGTGGGGAGTTGGGAGGGAAAGAGGGAATTCAGTGTACAAGGGCAGGACACACTGTAAGGTGGGGAGTTGGGAGGGACAGAGGGAATACAGAGTACAAGGGCAGGACACACACTGTAAGGTGGGGAGTAGGGAGGGACAGAGGGAACAGAGTACCAGGGCAGGACACACACTGTAAGGTGGGGAGCAGGGAGGGACAGAGGGAACAGAGTACAAGGGCAGGACACACACTGTAAAGTGGGGAGTAGGGAGGGACAGAGGGAACTTGGTGTACAAGGGCAGGACACACTGTAAGGTGGGGAGTTGGGAGGGACAGAGGGAATTCAGTGTACAAGGGCAGAACACACACTGTAAGGTGGGGAGTAGGGAGGGACAGAGGGAATTCAGTGTAAAAGGGCAGGACACACACTGTAAGGTGGGGAGTAGGGAGGGACAGAGCGAACTTGGTGTACATGGGCAGGACACACTGTAAGGTGGGGAGGTAGGAGGGACAGAGGGAATTCAGTGTAAAAGGGCAGGACACACACTGTAAGGTGGGGAGTAGGGAAGGACAGAGGGAATTCAGTGTAAAAGGGCAGGACACAC
The DNA here is from genome assembly GCF_030144855.1 of Hypanus sabinus. Lineage (NCBI taxonomy): Eukaryota > Metazoa > Chordata > Chondrichthyes > Myliobatiformes > Dasyatidae > Hypanus > Hypanus sabinus. Next base: position 359,408 of record NW_026778913.1, read on the forward strand.
ACTGTAAGGTGGGGAGTAGGGAAGGACAGAGGGAACTTGGTGTACAAGTACAGGACACACACTGTAAGGTGGGGAGCAGGGAGGGACAGAGGGAATTCAGTGTACAAGGGCAGGACACACTGAAAGGTGGGGAGTAGAGAGGGACAGAGGGAACTCAGTGTACACGGACAGGACACACACTGTAAGGTGGGGAGTAGGGAGGGACAGAGGCAACTTGGTGTACAAGGGCAGGACACACACTGTAAGGTGGGGAGTAGGGAGGGACAGAGGGAATTTGGTGCACAAGGGCAGGACACACTGTAAGGTGGGGAGTAGGGAGGGACAAAGGGAATTCAGTGTACAAGGGCAGGACACACACTGTAAGGTGGGGAGTAGGGAGGGACAGAGGGAACTTGGTGTATAAGGGCAGGACACACACTGTAAGGTGGGGAGTAGGGAGGGACAGAGGGAACTGGGTGTAGAAGGGCAGGACACACACTGTAAGGTGGGGAGTAGGGAGGGACTGAGGGAACTGGGTGTACAAGGGCAGGACACACACTGTAAGGTGGGGAGTAGGGAGGGACTGAGGGAACTTGGTGTACAAGGGCAGGACACACACTGTAAGGTGGGGAGCAGGGAGGGACAGAGGGAATACAGTGTAAAAGGGCAGGACACACACTGTAAGGTGGGGAGTCGGAAGGGACTGAGGGAACTTGGTGTACAGGGTCAGGACACACACTGTAAGGTGGGGAGTAGGGAGGGACAGAGGGAACTTGGTGTACAAGGGCAGGACACACACTGTAAGGTGGGCAGCAGGGAGAGTCAGAGGGAATTCAGTGTACAAGGACAGGACACACACTGCAAGGTGGTGAGTAGGGAGGGACTGAGGGAACTTGGTGTACAAGGTCAGGACACACACTGTAAGGTGGGGAGCAGGGATGGACAGAGGGAATTCAGTGTAAAAGGGCAGGACACACACTGTAAGGTGGGGAGTAGGGAGGGACAGAGGGAACTTGGTGTATAAGGGCAGGACACACACTGTAAGGTGGGGAGCAGGGAGGGACAGAGGGAATTCAGTGTACAAGGGCAGGACACACTGAAAGGTGGGGAGTAGAGAGGGACAGAGGGAACTCAGTGTACAAGGACAGGACACACACTGTAAGGTGGGGAGTAGGGAGGGACAGAGGCAACTTGGTGTACAAGGGCAGGACACACACTGTAAGGTGGGGAGTAGGGAGGGACAGAGGGAATTTGGTGCACAAGGGCAGGACACACACTGTAAGATGGGGAGTAGGGAGGGAAAGAAGGAACAGTGTATAAGGGCAGGGCATACACTGTTAGGTGGGGAGTAGGGAGGGACAGAGGGAATTCAGTGTAAAAGGGCAGGACACACACTGTAAGGTGGGGAGTAGGGAGGGACAGAGGGAACTTGGTGTACAAGGGCAGGACACACACTGTAAGGTGGGCAGCAGGGAGAGTCAGAGGGAATTCAGTGTACAAGGACAGGACACACACTGCAAGGTGGTGAGTAGGGAGGGACTGAGGGAACTTGGTGTACAAGGTCAGGACACACACTGTAAGGTGGGGAGCAGGGATGGACAGAGGGAATTCAGTGTAAAAGGGCAGGACACACACTGTAAGGTGGGGAGTAGGGAGGGACAGAGGGAACTTGGTGTATAAGGGCAGGACACACACTGTAAGGTGGGGAGCAGGGAGGGACTGAGGGAACTTGGTGTACAAGGGCAGGACACACACTGTAAGGTGGGGAATAGGGAGGGACTGAGGGAACTTGGTGTACAAGGTCAGGACACACACTGTAAGATGGGGAGCAGGGAGGGACAGAGGGAACTCAGTGTATAAGGGCAGGTCACACTGTAAGGTGGGGAGTAGGGAGGGACAGAGGGAATTCAGTGTAATAGGGCAGGACACACACTGTAAGGTGGGGAGTAGGGAGGGACAGAGGGAACTTGGTGTACAAGGGCAGGTCACACACTGTAAAGTGGGGGGTTGGGAGGGACTGAGGGAACTTGGTGTACAAGGGCAGGTCAGACACTGTAAGGTGGGGAGTAGGGAGGGACAGAGGGAACAGAGTACAAGGGCAGGACACACACTGTAAGGTGGGGAGTAGGGAGGGACAGAGGGAACAGAGTACAAGGGCAGGACACACACTGTAAGGTGGGGAGCAGGGAGGGACAGAGGGAACAGAGTACAAGGGCAGGACACACACTGTAAAGTGGGGAGTAGGGAGGGACAGAGGGAACTTGGTGTATAAGGGCAGGACACACTGTAAGGTGGGGAGTTGGGAGGGACAGAGGGAATTCAGTGTACAAGGGCAGGACACACTGTAAAGTGGGGAGTAGGGAGGGACAGAGGGAACTTGGTGTATAAGGGCAGGACACACTGTAAGGTGGGGAGTTGGGAGGGACAGAGGGAATTCAGTGTACAAGGGCAGGACACACTGTAAGGTGGGGAGTTGGGAGGGACAGAGGGAATTCAGTGTACAAGGGCAGGACACACTGTAAGGTGGGGAGTTGGGAGGGACAGAGGGAATTCAGTGTACAAGGGCAGGACACACTGTAAGGTGGGGAGTTGGGAGGGACAGAGGGAATACAGAGTACAAGGGCAGGACACACACTGTAAGGTGGGGAGTAGGGAGGGACAGAGGGAACAGAGTACCAGGGCAGGACACACACTGTAAGGTGGGGAGCAGGGAGGGACAGAGGGAACAGAGTACAAGGGCAGGACACACACTGTAAAGTGGGGAGTAGGGAGGGACAGAGGGAACTTGGTGTACAAGGGCAGGACACACTGTAAGGTGGGGAGTTGGGAGGGACAGAGGGAATTCAGTGTACAAGGGCAGAACACACACTGTAAGGTGGGGAGTAGGGAGGGACAGAGGGAATTCAGTGTAAAAGGGCAGGACACACACTGTAAGGTGGGGAGTAGGGAGGGACAGAGCGAACTTGGTGTACAAGGGCAGGACACACTGTAAGGTGGGGAGGTAGGAGGGACAGAGGGAATTCAGTGTAAAAGGGCAGGACACACACTGTAAGGTGGGGAGTAGGGAAGGACAGAGGGAATTCAGTGTAAAAGGGCAGGACACACACTGTAAGGTGGGGAGTAGGGAAGGACAGAGGGAACTTGGTGTACAAGTACAGGACACACACTGTAAGGTGGGGAGCAGGGAGGGACAGAGGGAATTCAGTGTACAAGGGCAGGACACACTGAAAGGTGGGGAGTAGAGAGGGACAGAGGGAACTCAGTGTACACGGACAGGACACACACTGTAAGGTGGGGAGTAGGGAGGGACAGAGGCAACTTGGTGTACAAGGGCAGGACACACACTGTAAGGTGGGGAGTAGGGAGGGACAGAGGGAATTTGGTGCACAAGGGCAGGACACACTGTAAGGTGGGGAGTAGGGAGGGACAAAGGGAATTCAGTGTACAAGGGCAGGACACACACTGTAAGGTGGGGAGTAGGGAGGGACAGAGGGAACTTGGTGTATAAGGGCAGGACACACACTGTAAGGTGGGGAGTAGGGAGGGACAGAGGGAACTGGGTGTAGAAGGGCAGGACACACACTGTAAGGTGGGGAGTAGGGAGGGACTGAGGGAACTGGGTGTACAAGGGCAGGACACACACTGTAAGGTGGGGAGTAGGGAGGGACTGAGGGAACTTGGTGTACAAGGGCAGGACACACACTGTAAGGTGGGGAGCAGGGAGGGACAGAGGGAATACAGTGTAAAAGGGCAGGACACACACTGTAAGGTGGGGAGTCGGGAGGGACTGAGGGAACTTGGTGTACAAGGTCAGGACACACACTGTAAGGTGGGGAGTAGGGAGGGACAGAGGGAACTTGGTGTACAAGGGCAGGACACACACTGTAAGGTGGGCAGCAGGGAGAGTCAGAGGGAATTCAGTGTACAAGGACAGGACACACACTGCAAGGTGGTGAGTAGGGAGGGACTGAGGGAACTTGGTGTACAAGGTCAGGACACACACTGTAAGGTGGGGAGCAGGGATGGACAGAGGGAATTCAGTGTAAAAGGGCAGGACACACACTGTAAGGTGGGGAGTAGGGAGGGACAGAGGGAACTTGGTGTATAAGGGCAGGACACACACTGTAAGGTGGGGAGCAGGGAGGGACTGAGGGAACTTGGTGTACAAGGGCAGGACACACACTGTAAGGTGGGGAATAGGGAGGGACTGAGGGAACTTGGTGTACAAGGTCAGGACACACACTGTAAGATGGGGAGCAGGGAGGGACAGAGGGAACTCAGTGTACAAGGGCAGGTCACACTGTAAGGTGGGGAGTAGGGAGGGACAGAGGGAATTCAGTGTAAAAGGGCAGGACACACACTGTAAGGTGGGGAGTAGGGAGGGACAGAGGGAACTTGGTGTACAAGGGCAGGTCACACACTGTAAAGTGGGGGGTTGGGAGGGACTGAGGGAACTTGGTGTACAAGGGCAGGTCAGACACTGTAAGGTGGGGAGTAGGGAGGGACAGAGGGAACAGAGTACAAGGGCAGGACACACACTGTAAGGTGGGGAGTAGGGAGGGACAGAGGGAACAGAGTACAAGGGCAGGACACACACTGTAAGGTGGGGAGTAGGGAGGGACAGAGGGAACTTGGTGTGCAAGGGCTGGTCACACACTGTAAAGTCGGGGGTTGGGAGGGACTGAGGGAACTTGGTGTACAAGGGCAGGTCAGACACTGTAAGGTGGGGAGTAGGGAGGGACAGAGGGAACAGAGTACAAGGGCAGGACACACACTGTAAGGTGGGGAGTAGGGAGGGACAGAGGGAACAGAGTACAAGGGCAGGACACACACTGTAAGGTGGGGAGCAGGGAGGGACAGAGGGAACAGAGTACAAGGGCAGGACACACACTGTAAAGTGGGGAGTAGGGAGGGACAGAGGGAACTTGGTGTATAAGGGCAGGACACACTGTAAGGTGGGAAGTTGGGAGGGACAGAGGGAATTCAGTGTACAAGGGCAGGACACACTGTAAGGTGGGGAGTTGGGAGGGACAGAGGGAATTCAGTGTACAAGGGCAGGACACACTGTAAGGTGGGGAGTTGGGAGGGACAGAGGGAATTCAGTGTACAAGGGCAGGACACACTGTAAGGTGGGGAGTTGGGAGGGACAGAGGGAATTCAGTGTACAAGGGCAGAACACACACTGTAAGGTGGGGAGTAGGGAGGGACAGAGGGAATTCAGTGTAAAAGGGCAGGACACACTCTGTAAGGTGGGGAGTAGGGAGGGACAGAGCCAACTTGGTGTACAAGGGCAGGACACACTGTAAGGTGGGGAGGTAGGAGGGACAGAGGGAATTCAGTGTAAAAGGGCAGGACACACACTGTAAGGTGGGGAGTAGGGAAGGACAGAGGGAATTCAGTGTAAAAGGGCAGGACACACGCTGTAAGGTGGGGAGTAGGGAACGACAGAGGGAACTTGGTGTACAAGTACAGGACACACACTGTAAGGTGGGGAGCAGGGAGGGACAGAGGGAATTCAGTGTACAAGGGCAGGACACACTGAAAGGTGGGGAGTAGAGAGGGACAGAGGGAACTCAGTGTACAAGGACAGGACACACACTGTAAGGTGGGGAGTAGGGAGGGACAGAGGCAACTTGGTGTAAAAGGGCAGGACACACACTGTAAGGTGGGGAGTAGGGAGGGACAGAGGGAATTTGGTGCACAAGGGCAGGACACACACTGTAAGATGGGGAGTAGGGAGGGAAAGAAGGAACTCAGTGTATAAGGGCAGGGCATACACTGTAAGGTGGGGAGTAGGGAGGGACAGAGGGAATTCAGTGTAAAAGGGCAGGACACACACTGTAAGGTGGGGAGTAGGGAGGGACAGAGGGAACTTGGTGTACAAGGGCAGGACACACACTGTAAGGTGGGCAGCAGGGAGAGTCAGAGGGAATTCAGTGTACAAGGACAGGACACACACTGCAAGGTGGTGAGTAGGGAGGGACTGAGGGAACTTGGTGTACAAGGTCAGGACACACACTGTAAGGTGGGGAGCAGGGATGGACAGAGGGAATTCAGTGTAAAAGGGCAGGACACACACTGTAAGGTGGGGAGTAGGGAGGGACAGAGGGAACTTGGTGTATAAGGGCAGGACACACACTGTAAGGTGGGGAGCAGGGAGGGACTGAGGGAACTTGGTGTACAAGGGCAGGACACACACTGTAAGGTGGGGAATAGAGAGGGACTGAGGGAACTTGGTGTACAAGGTCAGGACACACACTGTAAGATGGGGAGCAGGGAGGGACAGAGGGAACTCAGTGTACAAGGGCAGGTCACACTGTAAGGTGGGGAGTAGGGAGGGACAGAGGGAATTCAGTGTAAAAGGGCAGGACACACACTGTAAGGTGGGGAGTAGGGAGGGACAGAGGGAACTTGGTGTACAAGGGCAGGTCACACACTGTAAAGTGGGGGGTTGGGAGGGACTGAGGGAACTTGGTGTACAAGGGCAGGTCAGACACTGTAAGGTGGGGAGTAGGGAGGGACAGAGGGAACAGAGTACAAGGGCAGGACACACACTGTAAGGTGGGGAGTAGGGAGGGACAGAGGGAACAGAGTACAAGGGCAGGACACACACTGTAAGGTGGGGAGCAGGGAGGGACAGAGGGAACAGAGTACAAGTGCAGGACACACACTGTAAAGTGGGGAGTAGGGAGGGACAGAGGGAACTTGGTGTATAAGGGCAGGACACACTGTAAGGTGGGGAGTTGGGAGGGACAGAGGGAATTCAGTGTACAAGGGCAGGACACACTGTAAGGTGGGGAGTTGGGAGGGACAGAGGGAATTCAGTGTACAAGGGCAGGACACACTGTAAGGTGGGGAGTAGAGAGGGACAGAGGGAATTCAGTGTACAAGGGCAGGACACACTGTAAGGTGGGGAGTTGGGAGGGACAGAGGGAATACAGTGTACAAGGGCAGAACACACACTGTAAGGTGGGGAGTAGGGAGGGACAGAGGGAATTCAGTGTAAAAGGGCAGGACACACACTGTAAGGTGGGGAGTAGGGAGGGACAGAGCGAACTTGGTGTACAAGGGCAGGACACACTGTAAGGTGGGGAGGTAGGAGGGACAGAGGGAATTCAGTATAAAAGGGCAGGACACACACTGTAAGGTGGGGAGTAGGGAAGGACAGAGGGAATTCAGTGTAAAAGGGCAGGACACACACTGTAAGGTGGGGAGTAGGGAAGGACAGAGGGAACTTGGTGTACAAGTACAGGACACACACTGTAAAGTCGGGGGTTGGGAGGGACTGAGGGAACTTGGTGTACAAGGGCAGGTCAGACACTGTAATGTGGGGAGTAGGGAGGGACAGAGGGAACAGAGTACAAGGGCAGGACACACACTGTAAGGTGGGGAGTAGGGAGGGACAGAGGGAACAGAGTACCAGGGCAGGACACACACTGTAAGGTGGGGAGCAGGGAGGGACAGAGGGAACAGAGTACAAGGGCAGGACACACACTGTAAAGTGGGGAGTAGGGAGGGACAGAGGGAACTTGGTGTACAAGGGCAGGACACACTGTAAGGTGGGGAGTTGGGAGGGACAGAGGGAATTCAGTGTACAAGGGCAGGACACACTGTAAGGTGGGGAGTTGGGAGGGACAGAGGGAATACAGTGTACAAGGGCAGAACACACACTGTAAGGTGGGGAGTAGGGAGGGACTGAGGGAATTCAGTGTAAAAGGGCAGGATACACACTGTAAGGTGGGGAGTAGGGAGGGACAGAGCGAACTTGGTGTACAAGGGCAGGACACACTGTAAGGTGGGGAGGTAGGAGGGACAGAGGGAATTCAGTGTAAAAGGGCAGGGCACACACTGTAAGGTGGGGAGTAGGGAAGGACAGAGGGAATTCAGTGTAAAAGGGCAGGACACACACTGTAAGGTGGGGAGTAGGGAAGGACAGAGGGAACTTGGTGTACAAGTACAGGACACACACTGTAAGGTGGGGAGCAGGGAGGGACAGAGGGAATTCAGTGTACAAGGGCAGGACACACTGAAAGGTGGGGAGTAGAGAGGGACAGAGGGAACTCAGTGTACAAGGACAGGACACACACTGTAAGGTGGGGAGTAGGGAGGGACAGAGGGAATTCAGTGTACAAGGGCAGGACACACTGAAAGGTGGGGAGTAGAGAGGGACAGAGGGAACTCAGTGTACAAGGACAGGACACACACTGTAAGGTGGGGAGTAGGGAGGGACAGAGGCAACTTGGTGTACAAGGGCAGGACACACACTGTAAGGTGGGGAGTAGGGAGGGACAGAGGGAATTTGGTGTACAAGGGCAGGTCAGACACTGTAAGGTGGGGAGTAGGGAGGGAGAGAGGGAACAGAGTACAAGGGCAGGACACACACTGTAAGGTGGGGAGTAGGGAGGGACAGAGGGAACAGAGTACAAGGGCAGGACACACACTGTAAGGTGGGGAGTAGGGAGGGACAGAGGGAACTTGGTGTGCAAGGGCAGGTCACACACTGTAAAGTCGGGGGTTGGGAGGGACTGAGGGAACTTGGTGTACAAGGGCAGGTCAGACACTGTAAGGTGGGGAGTAGGGAGGGACAGAGGGAACAGAGTACAAGGGCAGGACACACACTGTAAGGTGGGGAGTAGGGAGGGACAGAGGGAACAGAGTACCAGGGCAGGACACACACTGTAAGGTGGGGAGCAGGGAGGGACAGAGGGAACAGAGTACAAGGGCAGGACACACACTGTAAAGTGGGGAGTAGGGAGGGACAGAGGGAACTTGGTGTACAAGGGCAGGACACACTGTAAGGTGGGGAGTTGGGAGGGACAGAGGGAATTCAGTGTACAAGGGCAGGACACACTGTAAGGTGGGGAGTTGGGAGGGACAGAGGGAATTCAGTGTACAAGGGCAGAACACACACTGTAAGGTGGGGAGTAGGGAGGGACAGAGGGAATTCAGTGTAAAAGGGCAGGATACACACTGTAAGGTGGGGAGTAGGGAGGGACAGAGCGAACTTGGTGTACAAGGGCAGGACACACTGTAAGGTGGGGAGGTAGGAGGGACAGAGGGAATTCAGTGTAAAAGGGCAGGACACACACTGTAAGGTGGGGAGTAGGGAAGGACAGAGGGAATTCAGTGTAAAAGGGCAGGACACACACTGTAAGGTGGGGAGTAGGGAAGGACAGAGGGAACTTGGTGTACAAGTACAGGACACACACTGTAAGGTGGGGAGCAGGGAGGGACAGAGGGAATTCAGTGTACAAGGGCAGGACACACTGAAAGGTGGGGAGTAGAGAGGGACAGAGGGAACTCAGTGTACAAGGACAGGACACACACTGTAAGGTGGGGAGTAGGGAGGGACAGAGGCAACTTGGTGTACAAGGGCAGGACACACACTGTAAGGTGGGGAGTAGGGAGGGACAGAGGGAATTTGGTGCACAAGGGCAGGACACACACTGTAAGATGGGGAGTAGGGAGGGAAAGAAGGAACAGTGTATAAGGGCAGGGCATACACTGTAAGGTGGGGAGTAGGGAGGGACAGAGGGAATTCAGTGTAAAAGGGCAGGACAGACACTGTAAGGTGGGGAGTAGGGAGGGACAGAGGGAACTTGGTGTACAAGGGCAGGACACACACTGTAAGGTGGGCAGCAGGGAGAGTCAGAGGGAATTCAGTGTACAAGGACAGGACACACACTGCAAGGTGGTGAGTAGGGAGGGACTGAGGGAACTTGGTGTACAAGGTCAGGACACACACTGTAAGGTGGGGAGCAGGGATGGACAGAGGGAATTCAGTGTAAAAGGGCAGGACACACACTGTAAGGTGGGGAGTAGGGAGGGACTGAGGGAACTTGGTGTACAAGGGCAGGACACACACTGTAAGGTGGGGAATAGGGAGGGACTGAGGGAACTTGGTGTACAAGGTCAGGACACACACTGTAAGATGGGGAGCAGGGAGGGACAGAGGGAACTCAGTGTACAAGGGCAGGTCACACTGTAAGGTGGGGAGTAGGGAGGGACAGAGGGAATTCAGTGTAAAAGGGCAGGACACACACTGTAAGGTGGGGAGTTGGGAGGGACAGAGGGAACTTGGTGTACAATGGCAGGTCACACACTGTAAAGTGGGGGGTTGGGAGGGACTGAGGGAACTTGGTGTACAAGGGCAGGTCAGACACTGTAAGGTGGGGAGTAGGGAGGGACAGAGGGAACTTGGTGTACAAGGGCAGGTCACACACTGTAAAGTGGGGGGTTGGGAGGGACTGAGGGAACTTGGTGTACAAGGGCAGGTCAGACACTGTAAGGTGGGGAGTAGGGAGGGACAGAGGGAACAGAGTACAAGGGCAGGACACACACTGTAAGGTGGGGAGTAGGGAGGGACAGAGGGAACAGAGTACAAGGGCAGGACACACACTGTAAGGTGGGGAGCAGGGAGGGACAGAGGGAACAGAGTACAAGGGCAGGACACACACTGTAAAGTGGGGAGTAGGGAGGGACAGAGGGAACTTGGTGTATAAGGGCAGGACACACTGTAAGGTGGGGAGTTGGGAGGGACAGAGGGAATTCAGTGTACAAGGGCAGGACACACTGTAAGGTGGGGAGTTGGGAGGGACAGAGGGAATTCAGTGTACAAGGGCAGGACACACTGTAAGGTGGGGAGTTGGGAGGGACAGAGGGAATTCAGTGTACAAGGGCAGGACACACTGTAAGGTGGGGAGTTGGGAGGGACAGAGGGAATTCAGTGTACAAGGGCAGAACACACACTGTAAGGTGGGGAGTAGGGAGGGACAGAGGGAATTCAGTGTAAAAGGGCAGGACACACACTGTAAGGTGGGGAGTAGGGAGGGACAGAGCGAACTTGGTGTACAAGGGCAGGACATACACTGTAAGGTGGGGAGCAGGGAGGGACAGAGGGAATTCAGTGTAAAAGGGCAGGACACACACTGTAAGGTGGGGAGTAGGGAAGGACAGAGGGAATTCAGTGTAAAAGGGCAGGACACACACTGTAAGGTGGGGAGTAGGGAAGGACAGAGGGAACTTGGTGTACAAGTACAGGACACACACTGTAAGGTGGGGAGCAGGGAGGGACAGAGGGAATTCAGTGTACAATGGCAGGACACACTGAAAGGTGGGGAGTAGAGAGGGACAGAGGGAACTCAGTGTACAAGGACAGGACACACACTGTAAGGTGGGGAGTAGGGAGGGACAGAGGCAACTTGGTGTACAAGGGCAGGACACACACTGTAAGGTGGGGAGTAGGGAGGGACAGAGGGAATTTGGTGCACAAGGGCAGGACACACTGTAAGGTGGGGAGTAGGGAGGGACAGAGGGAATTCAGTGTACAAGGGCAGGACACACACTGTAAGGTGGGGAGTAGGGAGGGACAGAGGGAACTTGGTGTATAAGGGCAGGACACACACTGTAAGGTGGGGAGTAGGGAGGGACAGAGGGAACTGGGTGTAGAAGGGCAGGACACACACTGTAAGGTGGGGAGTAGGGAGGGACTGAGGGAACTGGGTGTACAAGGGCAGGACACACACTGTAAGGTGGGGAGTAGGGAGGTACTGAGGGAACTTGGTGTACAAGGGCAGGACACACACTGTAAGGTGGGGAGCAGGGAGGGACAGAAGGAATACAGTGTAAAAGGGCAGGACACACACTGTAAGGTGGGGAGTCGGGAGGGACTGAGGGAACTTGGTGTACAAGGTCAGGACACACACTGTAAGGTGGGGAGTAGGGAGGGACAGAGGGAACTTGGTGTACAAGGGCAGGACACACACTGTAAGGTGGGCAGCAGGGAGAGTCAGAGGGAATTCAGTGTACAAGGACAGGACACACACTGCAAGGTGGTGAGTAGGGAGGGACTGAGGGAACTTGGTGTACAAGGTCAGGACACACACTGTAAGGTGGGGAGCAGGGATGGACAGAGGGAATTCAGTGTAAAAGGGCAGGACACACACTGTAAGGTGGGGAGTAGGGAGGGACAGAGGGAACTTGGTGTATAAGGGCAGGACACACACTGTAAGGTGGGGAGCAGGGAGGGACTGAGGGAACTTGGTGTACAAGGGCAGGACACACACTGTAAGGTGGGGAATAGGGAGGGACTGAGGGAACTTGGTGTACAAGGTCAGGACACACACTGTAAGATGGGGAGCAGGGAGGGACAGAGGGAACTCAGTGTACAAGGGCAGGTCACACTGTAAGGTGGGGAGTAGGGAGGGACAGAGGGAATTCAGTGTAAAAGGGCAGGACACACACTGTAAGGTGGGGAGTAGGGAGGGACAGAGGGAACTTGGTGTACAAGGGCAGGTCACACACTGTAAAGTGGGGGGTTGGGAGGGACTGAGGGAACTTGGTGTACAAGGGCAGGTCAGACACTGTAAGGTGGGGAGTAGGGAGGGACAGAGGGAACAGAGTACAAGGGCAGGACACACACTGTAAGGTGGGGAGTAGGGAGGGACAGAGGGAACAGAGTACAAGGGCAGGACACACACTGTAAGGTGGGGAGTAGGGAGGGACAGAGGGAACTTGGTGTGCAAGGGCAGGTCACACACTGTAAAGTCGGGGGTTGGGAGGGACTCAGGGAACTTGGTGTACAAGGGCAGGTCAGACACTGTAAGGTGGGGAGTAGAGAGGGACAGAGGGAACTCAGTGTACAAGGACAGGACACACACTGTAAGGTGGGGAGTAGGGAGGGACAGAGGCAACTTGGTGTACAAGGGCAGGACACACACTGTAAGGTGGGGAGTAGGGAGGGACAGAGGGATTTTGGTGCACAAGGGCAGGACACACTGTAAGGTGGGGAGTAGGGAGGGACAGAGGGAATTCAGTGTACAAGGGCAGGACACACACTGTAAGGTGGGGAGTAGGGAGGGACAGAGGGAACTTGGTGTATAAGGGCAGGACACACACTGTAAGGTGGGGAGTAGGGAGGGACAGAGGGAACTGGGTGTAGAAGGGCAGGACACACACTGTAAGGTGGGGAGTAGGGAGGGACTGAGGGAACTGGGTGTACAAGGGCAGGACACACACTGTAAGGTGGGGAGTAGGGAGGGACTGAGGGAACTTGGTGTACAAGGGCAGGACACACACTGTAAGGTGGGGAGCAGGGAGGGACAGAGGGAATACAGTGTAAAAGGGCAGGACACACACTGTAAGGTGGGGAGTCGGGAGGGACTGAGGGAACTTGGTGTACAAGGTCAGGACACACACTGTAAGGTGGGGAGTAGGGAGGGACAGAGGGAACTTGGTGTACAAGGGCAGGACACACACTGTAAGGTGGGCAGCAGGGAGAGTCAGAGGGAATTCAGTGTACAAGGACAGGACACACACTGCAAGGTGGTGAGTAGGGAGGGACTGAGGGAACTTGGTGTACAAGGTCAGGACACACACTGTAAGGTGGGGAGCAGGGATGGACAGAGGGAATTCAGTGTAAAAGGGCACGACACACACTGTAAGGTGGGGAGTAGGGAGGGACAGAGGGAACTTGGTGTATAAGGGCAGGACACACACTGTAAGGTGGGGAGCAGGGAGGGACTGAGGGAACTTGGTGTACAAGGGCAGGACACACACTGTAAGGTGGGGAATAGGGAGGGACTGAGGGAACTTGGTGTACAAGGTCAGGACACACACTGTAAGATGGGGAGCAGGGAGGGACAGAGGGAACTCAGTGTACAAGGGCAGGTCACACTGTAAGGTGGGGAGTAGGGAGGGACAGAGGGAATTCAGTGTAAAAGGGCAGGACACACACTGTAAGGTGGGGAGTAGGGAGGGACAGAGGGAACTTGGTGTACAAGGGCAGGTCACACACTGTAAAGTGGGGGGTTGGGAGGGACTGAGGGAACTTGGTGTACAAGGGCAGGTCAGACACTGTAAGGTGGGGAGTAGGGAGGGACAGAGGGAATTCAGTGTACAAGGGCAGGACACACTGTAAGGTGGGGAGTTGGGAGGGACAGAGGGAATTCAGTGTACAAGGGCAGGACACACTGTAAGGTGGGGAGTCGGGAGGGACAGAGGGAATTCAGTGTACAAGGGCAGGACACACTGTAAGGTGGGGAGTTGGGAGGGACAGAGGGAATTCAGTGTACAAGGGCAGAACACACACTGTAAGGTGGGGAGTAGGGAGGGACAGAGGGAATTCAGTGTAAAAGGGCAGGACACACACTGTAAGGTGGGGAGTAGGCAGGGACAGAGCGAACTTGGTGTACAAGGGCAGGACACACTGTAAGGTGGGGAGGTAGGAGGGACAGAGGGAATTCAGTGTAAAAGGGCAGGACACACACTGTAAGGTGGGGAGTAGGGAAGGACAGAGGGAATTCAGTGTAAAAGGGCAGGACACACACTGTAAGGTTGGGAGTAGGGAAGGACAGAGGGAACTTGGTGTACAAGTACAGGACACACACTGTAAGGTGGGGAGCAGGGAGGGACAGAGGGAATTCAGTGTACAAGGGCAGGACACACTGAAAGGTGGGGAGTAGAGAGGGACAGAGGGAACTCAGTGTACAAGGACAGGACACACACTGTAAGGTGGGGAGTAGGGAGGGACAGAGGCAACTTGGTGTACAAGGGCAGGACACACACTGTAAGGTGGGGAGTAGGGAGGGACAGAGGGAATTTGGTGCACAAGGGCAGGACACACTGTAAGGTGGGGAGTAGGGAGGGACAAAGGGAATTCAGTGTACAAGGGCAGGACACACACTGTAAGGTGGGGAGTAGGGAGGGACAGAGGGAACTGGGTGTAGAAGTGCAGGACACACACTGTAAGGTGGTGAGTAGGGAGGGACTGAGGGAACTGGGTGTACAAGGGCAGGACACACACTGTAAGGTGGGGAGTAGGGAGAGACTGAGGGAACTTGGTGTACAAGGGCAGGACACACACTGTAAGGTGGGGAGCAGGGAGGGACAGAGGGAATACAGTGTAAAAGGGCAGGACACACACTGTAAGGTGGGGAGTAGGGAGGGACAGAGGGAACTTGGTGTACAAGGACAGGACACACACTGTAAGGTGGGGAGTCGGGAGGGACTGAGGGAACTTGTTGTACAAGGGCAGGACACACACTGTAAGGTGGGGAGCAGGGAGGGACAGAGGGAACTTGGTGTACAAGGACAGGACACACACTGTAAGGTGGGGAGTCGGGAGGGACTGAGGGAACTTGTTGTACAAGGTCAGGACACACACTGTAAGGTGGGGAGTAGGGAGGGACAGAGGGAACTTGGTGTACAAGGGCAGGACACACACTGTAAGGTGGGCAGCAGGGAGAGTCAGAGGGAATTCAGTGTACAAGGACAGGACACACACTGCAAGGTGGTGAGTAGGGAGGGACTGAGGGAACTTGGTGTACAAGGTCAGGACACACACTGTAAGGTGGGGAGCAGGGATGGACAGAGGGAATTCAGTGTAAAAGGGCAGGACACACACTGTAAGGTGGGGAGTAGGGAGGGACAGAGGGAACTTGGTGTATAAGGGCAGGACACACACTGTAATGTGGGAGCAGGGAGGGACTGAGGGAACTTGGTGAACAAGGGCAGGACACACACTGTAAGGTGGGGAATAGGGAGGGACTGAGGGAACTTGGTGTACAAGGTCAGGACACACACTGTAAGATGGGGAGCAGGGAGGGACAGAGGGAACTCAGTGTACAAGGGCAGGTCACACTGTAAGGTGGGGAGTAGGGAGGGACAGAGGGAATTCAGTGTAAAAGGGCAGGACACACACTGTAAGGTGGGGAGTAGGGAGGGACAGAGGGAACTTGGCGTACAAGGGCAGGTCACACACTGTAAAGTGGGGGGTTGGGAGGGACTGAGGGAACTTGGTGTACAAGGGCAGGTCAGACACTGTAAGGTGGGGAGTAGGGAGGGACAGAGGGAACAGAGTACAAGGGCAGGAAACACACTGTAAGGTGGGGAGTAGGGAGGGACAGAGGGAACAGAGTACAAGGGCAGGACACACACTGTAAGGTGGGGAGTAGGGAGGGACAGAGGGAACTTGGTGTGCAAGGGCAGGTTACACACTGTAAAGTCGGGGGTTGGGAGGGACTGAGGGAACTTGGTGTACAAGGGCAGGTCAGACACTGTAAGGTGGGGAGTAGGGAGGGACAGAGGGAACAGAGTACAAGGGCAGGACACACACTGTAAGGTGGGGAGCAGGGAGGGACAGAGGGAACAGAGTACAAGGGCAGGACACACACTGTAAAGTGGGGAGTAGGGAGGGACAGAGGGAACTTGGTGTACAAGGGCAGGACACACACTGTAAGGTGGGCAGCAGGGAGAGTCAGAGGGAATTCAGTGTACAAGGACAGGACACACACTGCAAGGTGGTGAGTAGGGAGGGACTGAGGGAACTTGGTGTACAAGGTCAGGACACACACTGTAAGGTGGGGAGCAGGGATGGACAGAGGGAATTCAGTGTAAAAGGGCAGGACACACACTGTAAGGTGGGGAGTAGGGAGGGACAGAGGGAACTTGGTGTATAAGGGCAGGACACACACTGTAAGGTGGGGAGCAGGGAGGGACTGAGGGAACTTGGTGTACAAGGGCAGGACACACACTGTAAGGTGGGGAATAGGGAGGGACTGAGGGAACTTGGTGTACAAGGTCAGGACACACACTGTAAGATGGGGAGCAGGGAGGGACAGAGGGAACTCAGTGTACAAGGGCAGGTCACACTGTAAGGTGGGGAGTAGGGAGGGACAGAGGGAATTCAGTGTAAAAGGGCAGGACACACACTGTAAGGTGGGGAGTAGGGAGGGACAGAGGGAACTTGGTGTACAAGGGCAGGTCACACACTGTAAAGTGGGGGTTTGGGAGGGACTGAGGGAACTTGGTGTACAAGGGCAGGTCAGACACTGTAAGGTGGGGAGTAGGGAGGGACAGAGGGAACAGAGTACAAGGGCAGGACACACACTGTAAGGTGGGGAGTAGGGAGGGACAGAGGGAACAGAGTACAAGGGCAGGACACACACTGTAAGGTGGGGAGTAGGGAGGGACAGAGGGAACTTGGTGTGCAAGGGCAGGTCACACACTGTAAAGTCGGGGGTTGGGAGGGACTGAGGGAACTTGGTGTACAAGGGCAGGTCAGACACTGTAAGGTGGGGAGTAGGGAGGGACAGAGGGAACAGAGTACAAGGGCAGGACACACACTGTAAGGTGGGGAGTAGGGAGGGACAGAGGGAACAGAGTACAAGGGCAGGACACACACTGTAAGGTGGGGAGTATGGAGGGACAGAGGGAACTTGGTGTGCAAGGGCAGGTCACACACTGTAAAGTCGGGGGTTGGGAGGGACTGAGGGAACTTGGTCTACAAGGGCAGGTCAGACACTGTAAGGTGGGGAGTAGGGAGGGACAGAGGGAACAGAGTACAAGGGCAGGACACACACTGTAAGGTGGGGAGTAGGGAGGGACAGAGGGAACAGAGTACAAGGGCAGGACACACACTGTAAGGTGGGGAGCAGGGAGGGACAGAGGGAACAGAGTACAAGGGCAGGACACACACTGTAAAGTGGGGAGTAGGGAGGGACAGAGGGAACTTGGTGTATTAGGGCAGGACACACTGTAAGGTGGGGAGTTGGGAGGGACAGAGGGAATTCAGTGTACAAGGGCAGGACACACTGTAAGGTGGGGAGTTGGGAGGGACAGAGGGAATTCAGTGTACAAGGGCAGGACACACTGTAAGGTGGGGAGTCGGGAGGGACAGAGGGAATTCAGTGTACAAGGGCAGGACACACTGTAAGGTGGGGAGTTGGGAGGGACAGAGGGAATTCAGTGTACAAGGGCAGAACACACACTGTAAGGTGGGGAGTAGGGAGGGACAGAGGGAATTCAGTGTAAAAGGGCAGGACACACACTGTAAGGTGGGGAGTAGGCAGGGACAGAGCGAACTTGGTGTACAAGGGCAGGACACACTGTAAGGTGGGGAGGTAGGAGGGACAGAGGGAATTCAGTGTAAAAGGGCAGGACACACACTGTAAGGTGGGGAGTAGGGAAGGACAGAGGGAATTCAGTGTAAAAGGGCAGGACACACACTGTAAGGTTGGGAGTAGGGAAGGACAGAGGGAACTTGGTGTACAAGTACAGGACACACACTGTAAGGTGGGGAGCAGGGAGGGACAGAGGGAATTCAGTGTACAAGGGCAGGACACACTGAAAGGTGGGGAGTAGAGAGGGACAGAGGGAACTCAGTGTACAAGGACAGGACACACACTGTAAGGTGGGGAGTAGGGAGGGACAGAGGCAACTTGGTGTACAAGGGCAGGACACACACTGTACGGTGGGGAGTAGGGAGGGACAGAGGGAATTTGGTGCACAAGGGCAGGACACACTGTAAGGTGGGGAGTAGGGAGGGACAAAGGGAATTCAGTGTACAAGGGCAGGACACACACTGTAAGGTGGGGAGTAGGGAGGGACAGAGGGAACTGGGTGTAGAAGGGCAGGACACACACTGTAAGGTGGTGAGTAGGGAGGGACTGAGGGAACTGGGTGTACAAGGGCAGGACACACACTGTAAGGTGGGGAGTAGGGAGGGACTGAGGGAACTTGGTGTACAAGGGCAGGACACACACCGTAAGGTGGGGAGCAGGGAGGGACAGAGGGAATACAGTGTAAAAGGGCAGGACACACACTGTAAGGTGGGGAGTCGGGAGGGACTGAGGGAACTTGTTGTACAAGGTCAGGACACACACTGTAAGGTGGGGAGTAGGGAGGGACAGAGGGAACTTGGTGTACAAGGGCAGGACACACACTGTAAGGTGGGCAGCAGGGAGAGTCAGAGGGAATTCAGTGTACAAGGACAGGACACACACTGCAAGGTGGTGAGTAGGGAGGGACTGAGGGAACTTGGTGTACAAGGTCAGGACACACACTGTAAGGTGGGGAGCAGGGATGGACAGAGGGAATTCAGTGTAAAAGGGCAGGACACACACTGTAAGGTGGGGAGTAGGGAGGGACAGAGGGAACTTGGTGTATAAGGGCAGGACACACACTGTAAGGTGGGGAGCAGGGAGGGACTGAGGGAACTTGGTGAACAAGGGCAGGACACACACTGTAAGGTGGGGAATAGGGAGGGACTGAGGGAACTTGGTGTACAAGGTCAGGACACACACTGTAAGATGGGGAGCAGGGAGGGACAGAGGGAACTCAGTGTACAAGGGCAGGTCACACTGTAAGGTGGGGAGTAGGGAGGGACAGAGGGAATTCAGTGTAAAAGGGCAGGACACACACTGTAAGGTGGGGAGTAGGGAGGGACAGTGGGAACTTGGTGTACAAGGGCAGGTCACACACTGTAAAGTGGGGGGTTGGGAGGGACTGAGGGAACTTGGTGTACAAGGGCAGGTCAGACACTGTAAGGTGGGGAGTAGGGAGGGACAGAGGGAACAGAGTACAAGGGCAGGACACACACTGTAAGGTGGGGAGTAGGGAGGGACAGAGGGAACAGAGTACAAGGGCAGGACACACACTGTAAGGTGGGGAGTAGGGAGGGACAGAGGGAACTTGGTGTGCAAGGGCAGGTTACACACTGTAAAGTCGGGGGTTGGGAGGGACTGAGGGAACTTGGTGTACAAGGGCAGGTCAGACACTGTAAGGTGGGGAGTAGGGAGGGACAGAGGGAACAGAGTACAAGGGCAGGACACACACTGTAAGGTGGGGAGTAGGGAGGGACAGAGGGAACAGAGTACAAGGGCAGGACACACACTGTAAGGTGGGGAGCAGGGAGGGACAGAGGGAACAGAGTACAAGGGCAGGACACACACTGTAAAGTGGGGAGTAGGGAGGGACAGAGGGAACTTGGTGTATAAGGGCAGGACACACTGTAAGGTGGGGAGTTGGGAGGGACTGAGGGAATTCAGTGTACAAGGGCAGGACACACTGTAAGGTGGGGAGTTGGGAGGGACAGTGGGAATTCAGTGTACAAGGGCAGGACACACTGTAAGGTGGGGAGTTGGGAGGGACAGAGGGAATTCAGTGTACAAGGGCAGGACACACTGTAAGGTGGGGAGTTGGGAGGGACAGAGGGAATTCAGTGTACAAGGGCAGAACACACACTGTAAGGTGGGGAGTAGGGAGGGACAGAGGGAATTCAGTGTAAAAGGGCAGGACACACACTGTAAGGTGGGGAGTAGGGAGGGACAGAGCGAACTTGGTGTACAAGGGCAGGACACACTGTAAGGTGGGGAGGTAGGAGGGACAGAGGGAATTCAGTGCAAAAGGGCAGGACACACACTGTAAGGTGGGGAGTAGGGAAGGACAGAGGGAATTCAGTGTAAAAGGGCAGGACACACACTGTAAGGTGGGGAGTAGGGAAGGACAGAGGGAACTTGGTGTACAAGTACAGGACACACACTGTAAGGTGGGGAGCAGGGAGGGACAGAGGGAATTCAGTGTACAAGGGCAGGACACACTGAAAGGTGGGGAGTAGAGAGGGACAGAGGGAACTCAGTGTACAAGGACAGGACACACACTGTAAGGTGGGGAGTAGGGAGGGACAGAGGCAACTTGGTGTACAAGGGCACGACACACACTGTAAGGTGGGGAGTAGGGAGGGACAGAGGGAATTTGGTGCACAAGGGCAGGACACACACTGTAAGATGGGGAGTAGGGAGGGAAAGAAGGAACAGTGTATAAGGGCAGGGCATACACTGTAAGGTGGGGAGTAGGGAGGGACAGAGGGAATTCAGTGTAAAAGGGCAGGACACACACTGTAAGGTGGGGAGTAGGGAGGGACAGAGGGAACTTGGTGTACAAGGGCAGGACACACACTGTAAGGTGGGCAGCAGGGAGAGTCAGAGGGAATTCAGTGTACAAGGACAGGACACACACTGCAAGGTGGTGAGTAGGGAGGGACTGAGGGAACTTGGTGTACAAGGTCAGGACACACACTGTAAGGTGGGCAGCAGGGAGAGTCAGAGGGAATTCAGTGTACAAGGACAGGACACACACTGCAAGGTGGTGAGTAGGGAGGGACTGAGGGAACTTGGTGTACAAGGGCAGGACACACACTGTAAGGTGGGGAGTAGGGAAGGACAGAGGGAACTTGGTGTACAAGTACAGGACACACACTGTAAGGTGGGGAGCAGGTAGGGACAGAGGGAATTCAGTGTACAAGGGCAGGACACACTGAAAGGTGGGGAGTAGAGAGGGACAGAGGGAACTCAGTGTACAAGGACAGGACACACACTGTAAGGTGGGGAGTAGGGAGGGACAGAGGCAACTTGGTGTACAAGGGCAGGACACACACTGTAAGGTGGGGAGTAGGGAGGGACAGAGGGAATTTGGTGCACAAGGGCAGGACACACACTGTAAGATGGGGAGTAGGGAGGGAAAGAAGGAACAGTGTATAAGGGCAGGGCATACACTGTAAGGTGGGGAGTAGGGAGGGACAGAGGGAATTCAGTGTAAAAGGGCAGGACACACACTGTAAGGTGGGGAGTAGGGAGGGACAGAGGGAACTTGGTGTACAAGGGCAGGACACACACTGTAAGGTGGGCAGCAGGGAGAGTCAGAGGGAATTCAGTGTACAAGGACAGGACACACACTGCAAGGTGGTGAGTAGGGAGGGACTGAGGGAACTTGGTGTACAAGGTCAGGACACACACTGTAAGGTGGGGAGCAGGGATGGACAGAGGGAATTCAGTGTAAAAGGGCAGGACACACACTGTAAGGTGGGGAGTAGGGAGGGACAGAGGGAACTTGGTGTATAAGGGCAGGACACACACTGTAAGGTGGGGAGCAGGGAGGGACTGAGGGAACTTGGTGTACAAGGGCAGGACACACACTGTAAGGTGGGGAATAGGGAGGGACTGAGGGAACTTGGTGTACAAGGTCAGGACACACACTGTAAGATGGGGAGCAGGGAGGGACAGAGGGAACTCAGTGTATAAGGGCAGGTCACACTGTAAGGTGGGGAGTAGGGAGGGACAGAGGGAATTCAGTGTAATAGGGCAGGACACACACTGTAAGGTGGGGAGTAGGGAGGGACAGAGGGAACTTGGTGTACAAGGGCAGGTCACACACTGTAAAGTGGGGGGTTGGGAGGGACTGAGGGAACTTGGTGTACAAGGGCAGGTCAGACACTGTAAGGTGGGGAGTAGGGAGGGACAGAGGGAACAGAGTACAAGGGCAGGACACACACTGTAAGGTGGGGAGTAGGGAGGGACAGAGGGAACAGAGTACAAGGGCAGGACACACACTGTAAGGTCTGGAGCAGGGAGGGACAGAGGGAACAGAGTACAAGGGCAGGACACACACTGTAAAGTGGGGAGTAGGGAGGGACAGAGGGAACTTGGTGTATAAGGGCAGGACACACTGTAAGGTGGGGAGTTGGGAGGGACAGAGGGAATTCAGTGTACAAGGGCAGGACACACTGTAAAGTGGGGAGTAGGGAGGGACAGAGGGAACTTGGTGTATAAGGGCAGGACACACTGTAAGGTGGGGAGTTGGGAGGGACAGAGGGAATTCAGTGTACAAGGGCAGGACACACTGTAAGGTGGGGAGTTGGGAGGGACAGAGGGAATTCAGTGTACAAGGGCAGGACACACTGTAAGGTGGGGAGTTGGGAGGGAAAGAGGGAATTCAGTGTACAAGGGCAGGACACACTGTAAGGTGGGGAGTTGGGAGGGACAGAGGGAATACAGAGTACAAGGGCAGGACACACACTGTAAGGTGGGGAGTAGGGAGGGACAGAGGGAACAGAGTACCAGGGCAGGACACACACTGTAAGGTGGGGAGCAGGGAGGGACAGAGGGAACAGAGTACAAGGGCAGGACACACACTGTAAAGTGGGGAGTAGGGAGGGACAGAGGGAACTTGGTGTACAAGGGCAGGACACACTGTAAGGTGGGGAGTTGGGAGGGACAGAGGGAATTCAGTGTACAAGGGCAGAACACACACTGTAAGGTGGGGAGTAGGGAGGGACAGAGGGAATTCAGTGTAAAAGGGCAGGACACACACTGTAAGGTGGGGAGTAGGGAGGGACAGAGCGAACTTGGTGTACAAGGGCAGGACACACTGTAAGGTGGGGAGGTAGGAGGGACAGAGGGAATTCAGTGTAAAAGGGCAGGACACACACTGTAAGGTGGGGAGTAGGGAAGGACAGAGGGAATTCAGTGTAAAAGGGCAGGACACACACTGTAAGGTGGGGAGTAGGGAAGGACAGAGGGAACTTGGTGTACAAGTACAGGACACACACTGTAATGTGGGGAGCAGGGAGGGACAGAGGGAATTCAGTGTACAAGGGCAGGACACACTGAAAGGTGGGGAGTAGAGAGGGACAGAGGGAACTCAGTGTACACGGACAGGACACACACTGTAAGGTGGGGAGTAGGGAGGGACAGAGGCAACTTGGTGTACAAGGGCAGGACACACACTGTAAGGTGGGGAGTAGGGAGGGACAGAGGGAATTTGGTGCACAAGGGCAGGACACACTGTAAGGTGGGGAGTAGGGAGGGACAAAGGGAATTCAGTGTACAAGGGCAGGACACACACTGTAAGGTGGGGAGTAGGGAGGGACAGAGGGAACTTGGTGTATAAGGGCAGGACACACACTGTAAGGTGGGGAGTAGGGAGGGACAGAGGGAACTGGGTGTAGAAGGGCAGGACACACACTGTAAGGTGGGGAGTAGGGAGGGACTGAGGGAACTGGGTGTACAAGGGCAGGACACACACTGTAAGGTGGGGAGTAGGGAGGGACTGAGGGAACTTGGTGTACAAGGGCAGGACACACACTGTAAGGTGGGGAGCAGGGAGGGACAGAGGGAATACAGTGTAAAAGGGCAGGACACACACTGTAAGGTGGGGAGTCGGAAGGGACTGAGGGAACTTGGTGTACAAGGTCAGGACACACACTGTAAGGTGGGGAGTAGGGAGGGACAGAGGGAACTTGGTGTACAAGGGCAGGACACACACTGTAAGGTGGGCAGCAGGGAGAGTCAGAGGGAATTCAGTGTACAAGGACAGGACACACACTGCAAGGTGGTGAGTAGGGAGGGACTGAGGGAACTTGGTGTACAAGGTCAGGACACACACTGTAAGGTGGGGAGCAGGGATGGACAGAGGGAATTCAGTGTAAAAGGGCAGGACACACACTGTAAGGTGGGGAGTAGGGAGGGACAGAGGGAACTTGGTGTATAAGGGCAGGACACACACTGTAAGGTGGGGAGCAGGGAGGGACAGAGGGAATTCAGTGTACAAGGGCAGGACACACTGAAAGGTGGGGAGTAGAGAGGGACAGAGGGAACTCAGTGTACAAGGACAGGACACACACTGTAAGGTGGGGAGTAGGGAGGGACAGAGGCAACTTGGTGTACAAGGGCAGGACACACACTGTAAGGTGGGGAGTAGGGAGGGACAGAGGGAATTTGGTGCACAAGGGCAGGACACACACTGTAAGATGGGGAGTAGGGAGGGAAAGAAGGAACAGTGTATAAGGGCAGGGCATACACTGTAAGGTGGGGAGTAGGGAGGGACAGAGGGAATTCAGTGTAAAAGGGCAGGACACACACTGTAAGGTGGGGAGTAGGGAGGGACAGAGGGAACTTGGTGTACAAGGGCAGGACACACACTGTAAGGTGGGCAGCAGGGAGAGTCAGAGGGAATTCAGTGTACAAGGACAGGACACACACTGCAAGGTGGTGAGTAGGGAGGGACTGAGGGAACTTGGTGTACAAGGTCAGGACACACACTGTAAGGTGGGGAGCAGGGATGGACAGAGGGAATTCAGTGTAAAAGGGCAGGACACACACTGTAAGGTGGGGAGTAGGGAGGGACAGAGGGAACTTGGTGTATAAGGGCAGGACACACACTGTAAGGTGGGGAGCAGGGAGGGACTGAGGGAACTTGGTGTACAAGGGCAGGACACACACTGTAAGGTGGGGAATAGGGAGGGACTGAGGGAACTTGGTGTACAAGGTCAGGACACACACTGTAAGATGGGGAGCAGGGAGGGACAGAGGGAACTCAGTGTATAAGGGCAGGTCACACTGTAAGGTGGGGAGTAGGGAGGGACAGAGGGAATTCAGTGTAATAGGGCAGGACACACACTGTAAGGTGGGGAGTAGGGAGGGACAGAGGGAACTTGGTGTACAAGGGCAGGTCACACACTGTAAAGTGGGGGGTTGGGAGGGACTGAGGGAACTTGGTGTACAAGGGCAGGTCAGACACTGTAAGGTGGGGAGTAGGGAGGGACAGAGGGAACAGAGTACAGGGGCAGGACACACACTGTAAGGTGGGGAGTAGGGAGGGACAGAGGGAACAGAGTACAAGGGCAGGACACACACTGTAAGGTGGGGAGCAGGGAGGGACAGAGGGAACAGAGTACAAGGGCAGGACACACACTGTAAAGTGGGGAGTAGGGAGGGACAGAGGGAACTTGGTGTATAAGGGCAGGACACACTGTAAGGTGGGGAGTTGGGAGGGACAGAGGGAATTCAGTGTACAAGGGCAGGACACACTGTAAAGTGGGGAGTAGGGAGGGACAGAGGGAACTTGGTGTATAAGGGCAGGACACACTGTAAGGTGGGGAGTTGGGAGGGACAGAGGGAATTCAGTGTACAAGGGCAGGACACACTGTAAGGTGGGGAGTTGGGAGGGACAGAGGGAATTCAGTGTACAAGGGCAGGACACACTGTAAGGTGGGGAGTTGGGAGGGACAGAGGGAATTCAGTGTACAAGGGCAGGACACACTGTAAGGTGGGGAGTTGGGAGGGACAGAGGGAATACAGAGTACAAGGGCAGGACACACACTGTAAGGTGGGGAGTAGGGAGGGACAGAGGGAACAGAGTACCAGGGCAGGACACACACTGTAAGGTGGGGAGCAGGGAGGGACAGAGGGAACAGAGTACAAGGGCAGGACACACACTGTAAAGTGGGGAGTAGGGAGGGACAGAGGGAACTTGGTGTACAAGGGCAGGACACACTGTAAGGTGGGGAGTTGGGAGGGACAGAGGGAATTCAGTGTACAAGGGCAGAACACACACTGTAAGGTGGGGAGTAGGGAGGGACAGAGGGAATTCAGTGTAAAAGGGCAGGACACACACTGTAAGGTGGGGAGTAGGGAGGGACAGAGCGAACTTGGTGTACAAGGGCAGGACACACTGTAAGGTGGGGAGGTAGGAGGGACAGAGGGAATTCAGTGTAAAAGGGCAGGACACACACTGTAAGGTGGGGAGTAGGGAAGGACAGAGGGAATTCAGTGTAAAAGGGCAGGACACACACTGTAAGGTGGGGAGTAGGGAAGGACAGAGGGAACTTGGTGTACAAGTACAGGACACACACTGTAAGGTGGGGAGCAGGGAGGGACAGAGGGAATTCAGTGTACAAGGGCAGGACACACTGAAAGGTGGGGAGTAGAGAGGGACAGAGGGAACTCAGTGTACACGGACAGGACACACACTGTAAGGTGGGGATTAGGGAGGGACAGAGGCAACTTGGTGTACAAGGGCAGGACACACACTGTAAGGTGGGGAGTAGGGAGGGACAGAGGGAATTTGGTGCACAAGGGCAGGACACACTGTAAGGTGGGGAGTAGGGAGGGACAAAGGGAATTCAGTGTACAAGGGCAGGACACACACTGTAAGGTGGGGAGTAGGGAGGGACAGAGGGAACTTGGTGTATAAGGGCAGGACACACACTGTAAGGTGGGGAGTAGGGAGGGACAGAGGGAACTGGGTGTAGAAGGGCAGGACACACACTGTAAGGTGGGGAGTAGGGAGGGACTGAGGGAACTGGGTGTACAAGGGCAGGACACACACTGTAAGGTGGGGAGTAGGGAGGGACTGAGGGAACTTGGTGTACAAGGGCAGGACACACACTGTAAGGTGGGGAGCAGGGAGGGACAGAGGGAATACAGTGTAAAAGGGCAGGACACACACTGTAAGGTGGGGAGTCGGGAGGGACTGAGGGAACTTGGTGTACAAGGTCAGGACACACACTGTAAGGTGGGGAGTAGGGAGGGACAGAGGGAACCTGGTGTACAAGGGCAGGACACACACTGTAAGGTGGGCAGCAGGGAGAGTCAGAGGGAATTCAGTGTACAAGGACAGGACACACACTGCAAGGTGGTGAGTAGGGAGGGACTGAGGGAACTTGGTGTACAAGGTCAGGACACACACTGTAAGGTGGGGAGCAGGGATGGACAGAGGGAATTCAGTGTAAAAGGGCAGGACACACACTGTAAGGTGGGGAGTAGGGAGGGACAGAGGGAACTTGGTGTATAAGGGCAGGACACACACTGTAAGGTGGGGAGCAGGGAGGGACTGAGGGAACTTGGTGTACAAGGGCAGGACACACACTGTAAGGTGGGGAATAGGGAGGGACTGAGGGAACTTGGTGTACAAGGTCAGGACACACACTGTAAGATGGGGAGCAGGGAGGGACAGAGGGAACTCAGTGTACAAGGGCAGGTCACACTGTAAGGTGGGGAGTAGGGAGGGACAGAGGGAATTCAGTGTAAAAGGGCAGGACACACACTGTAAGGTGGGGAGTAGGGAGGGACAGAGGGAACTTGGTGTACAAGGGCAGGTCACACACTGTAAGGTGGGGAGTAGGGAGGGACAGAGGGAACAGAGTACAAGGGCAGGACACACACTGTAAGGTGGGGAGTAGGGAGGGACAGAGGGAACAGAGTACAAGGGCAGGACACACACTGTAAGGTGGGGAGTAGGGAGGGACAGAGGGAACTTGGTGTGCAAGGGCTGGTCACACACTGTAAAGTCGGGGGTTGGGAGGGACTGAGGGAACTTGGTGTACAAGGGCAGGTCAGACACTGTAAGGTGGGGAGTAGGGAGGGACAGAGGGAACAGAGTACAAGGGCAGGACACACACTGTAAGGTGGGGAGTAGGGAGGGACAGAGGGAACAGAGTACAAGGGCAGGACACACACTGTAAGGTGGGGAGCAGGGAGGGACAGAGGGAACAGAGTACAAGGGCAGGACACACACTGTAAAGTGGGGAGTAGGGAGGGACAGAGGGAACTTGGTGTATAAGGGCAGGACACACTGTAAGGTGGGAAGTTGGGAGGG
Organism: Hypanus sabinus; assembly: GCF_030144855.1. Classification (NCBI taxonomy): domain Eukaryota; kingdom Metazoa; phylum Chordata; class Chondrichthyes; order Myliobatiformes; family Dasyatidae; genus Hypanus; species Hypanus sabinus. The sequence continues at coordinate 387,380 of NW_026778913.1, forward strand.
ACAGAGGGAATTCAGTGTACAAGGGCAGGACACACTGTAAGGTGGGGAGTTGGGAGGGACAGAGGGAATTCAGTGTACAAGGGCAGGACACACTGTAAGGTGGGGAGTTGGGAGGGACAGAGGGAATTCAGTGTACAAGGGCAGGACACACTGTAAGGTGGGGAGTTGGGAGGGACAGAGGGAATTCAGTGTACAAGGGCAGAACACACACTGTAAGGTGGGGAGTAGGGAGGGACAGAGGGAATTCAGTGTAAAAGGGCAGGACACACTCTGTAAGGTGGGGAGTAGGGAGGGACAGAGCCAACTTGGTGTACAAGGGCAGGACACACTGTAAGGTGGGGAGGTAGGAGGGACAGAGGGAATTCAGTGTAAAAGGGCAGGACACACACTGTAAGGTGGGGAGTAGGGAAGGACAGAGGGAATTCAGTGTAAAAGGGCAGGACACACGCTGTAAGGTGGGGAGTAGGGAACGACAGAGGGAACTTGGTGTACAAGTACAGGACACACACTGTAAGGTGGGGAGCAGGGAGGGACAGAGGGAATTCAGTGTACAAGGGCAGGACACACTGAAAGGTGGGGAGTAGAGAGGGACAGAGGGAACTCAGTGTACAAGGACAGGACACACACTGTAAGGTGGGGAGTAGGGAGGGACAGAGGCAACTTGGTGTAAAAGGGCAGGACACACACTGTAAGGTGGGGAGTAGGGAGGGACAGAGGGAATTTGGTGCACAAGGGCAGGACACACACTGTAAGATGGGGAGTAGGGAGGGAAAGAAGGAACTCAGTGTATAAGGGCAGGGCATACACTGTAAGGTGGGGAGTAGGGAGGGACAGAGGGAATTCAGTGTAAAAGGGCAGGACACACACTGTAAGGTGGGGAGTAGGGAGGGACAGAGGGAACTTGGTGTACAAGGGCAGGACACACACTGTAAGGTGGGCAGCAGGGAGAGTCAGAGGGAATTCAGTGTACAAGGACAGGACACACACTGCAAGGTGGTGAGTAGGGAGGGACTGAGGGAACTTGGTGTACAAGGTCAGGACACACACTGTAAGGTGGGGAGCAGGGATGGACAGAGGGAATTCAGTGTAAAAGGGCAGGACACACACTGTAAGGTGGGGAGTAGGGAGGGACAGAGGGAACTTGGTGTATAAGGGCAGGACACACACTGTAAGGTGGGGAGCAGGGAGGGACTGAGGGAACTTGGTGTACAAGGGCAGGACACACACTGTAAGGTGGGGAATAGAGAGGGACTGAGGGAACTTGGTGTACAAGGTCAGGACACACACTGTAAGATGGGGAGCAGGGAGGGACAGAGGGAACTCAGTGTACAAGGGCAGGTCACACTGTAAGGTGGGGAGTAGGGAGGGACAGAGGGAATTCAGTGTAAAAGGGCAGGACACACACTGTAAGGTGGGGAGTAGGGAGGGACAGAGGGAACTTGGTGTACAAGGGCAGGTCACACACTGTAAAGTGGGGGGTTGGGAGGGACTGAGGGAACTTGGTGTACAAGGGCAGGTCAGACACTGTAAGGTGGGGAGTAGGGAGGGACAGAGGGAACAGAGTACAAGGGCAGGACACACACTGTAAGGTGGGGAGTAGGGAGGGACAGAGGGAACAGAGTACAAGGGCAGGACACACACTGTAAGGTGGGGAGCAGGGAGGGACAGAGGGAACAGAGTACAAGTGCAGGACACACACTGTAAAGTGGGGAGTAGGGAGGGACAGAGGGAACTTGGTGTATAAGGGCAGGACACACTGTAAGGTGGGGAGTTGGGAGGGACAGAGGGAATTCAGTGTACAAGGGCAGGACACACTGTAAGGTGGGGAGTTGGGAGGGACAGAGGGAATTCAGTGTACAAGGGCAGGACACACTGTAAGGTGGGGAGTAGAGAGGGACAGAGGGAATTCAGTGTACAAGGGCAGGACACACTGTAAGGTGGGGAGTTGGGAGGGACAGAGGGAATACAGTGTACAAGGGCAGAACACACACTGTAAGGTGGGGAGTAGGGAGGGACAGAGGGAATTCAGTGTAAAAGGGCAGGACACACACTGTAAGGTGGGGAGTAGGGAGGGACAGAGCGAACTTGGTGTACAAGGGCAGGACACACTGTAAGGTGGGGAGGTAGGAGGGACAGAGGGAATTCAGTATAAAAGGGCAGGACACACACTGTAAGGTGGGGAGTAGGGAAGGACAGAGGGAATTCAGTGTAAAAGGGCAGGACACACACTGTAAGGTGGGGAGTAGGGAAGGACAGAGGGAACTTGGTGTACAAGTACAGGACACACACTGTAAAGTCGGGGGTTGGGAGGGACTGAGGGAACTTGGTGTACAAGGGCAGGTCAGACACTGTAATGTGGGGAGTAGGGAGGGACAGAGGGAACAGAGTACAAGGGCAGGACACACACTGTAAGGTGGGGAGTAGGGAGGGACAGAGGGAACAGAGTACCAGGGCAGGACACACACTGTAAGGTGGGGAGCAGGGAGGGACAGAGGGAACAGAGTACAAGGGCAGGACACACACTGTAAAGTGGGGAGTAGGGAGGGACAGAGGGAACTTGGTGTACAAGGGCAGGACACACTGTAAGGTGGGGAGTTGGGAGGGACAGAGGGAATTCAGTGTACAAGGGCAGGACACACTGTAAGGTGGGGAGTTGGGAGGGACAGAGGGAATACAGTGTACAAGGGCAGAACACACACTGTAAGGTGGGGAGTAGGGAGGGACTGAGGGAATTCAGTGTAAAAGGGCAGGATACACACTGTAAGGTGGGGAGTAGGGAGGGACAGAGCGAACTTGGTGTACAAGGGCAGGACACACTGTAAGGTGGGGAGGTAGGAGGGACAGAGGGAATTCAGTGTAAAAGGGCAGGGCACACACTGTAAGGTGGGGAGTAGGGAAGGACAGAGGGAATTCAGTGTAAAAGGGCAGGACACACACTGTAAGGTGGGGAGTAGGGAAGGACAGAGGGAACTTGGTGTACAAGTACAGGACACACACTGTAAGGTGGGGAGCAGGGAGGGACAGAGGGAATTCAGTGTACAAGGGCAGGACACACTGAAAGGTGGGGAGTAGAGAGGGACAGAGGGAACTCAGTGTACAAGGACAGGACACACACTGTAAGGTGGGGAGTAGGGAGGGACAGAGGGAATTCAGTGTACAAGGGCAGGACACACTGAAAGGTGGGGAGTAGAGAGGGACAGAGGGAACTCAGTGTACAAGGACAGGACACACACTGTAAGGTGGGGAGTAGGGAGGGACAGAGGCAACTTGGTGTACAAGGGCAGGACACACACTGTAAGGTGGGGAGTAGGGAGGGACAGAGGGAATTTGGTGTACAAGGGCAGGTCAGACACTGTAAGGTGGGGAGTAGGGAGGGAGAGAGGGAACAGAGTACAAGGGCAGGACACACACTGTAAGGTGGGGAGTAGGGAGGGACAGAGGGAACAGAGTACAAGGGCAGGACACACACTGTAAGGTGGGGAGTAGGGAGGGACAGAGGGAACTTGGTGTGCAAGGGCAGGTCACACACTGTAAAGTCGGGGGTTGGGAGGGACTGAGGGAACTTGGTGTACAAGGGCAGGTCAGACACTGTAAGGTGGGGAGTAGGGAGGGACAGAGGGAACAGAGTACAAGGGCAGGACACACACTGTAAGGTGGGGAGTAGGGAGGGACAGAGGGAACAGAGTACCAGGGCAGGACACACACTGTAAGGTGGGGAGCAGGGAGGGACAGAGGGAACAGAGTACAAGGGCAGGACACACACTGTAAAGTGGGGAGTAGGGAGGGACAGAGGGAACTTGGTGTACAAGGGCAGGACACACTGTAAGGTCGGGAGTTGGGAGGGACAGAGGGAATTCAGTGTACAAGGGCAGGACACACTGTAAGGTGGGGAGTTGGGAGGGACAGAGGGAATTCAGTGTACAAGGGCAGAACACACACTGTAAGGTGGGGAGTAGGGAGGGACAGAGGGAATTCAGTGTAAAAGGGCAGGATACACACTGTAAGGTGGGGAGTAGGGAGGGACAGAGCGAACTTGGTGTACAAGGGCAGGACACACTGTAAGGTGGGGAGGTAGGAGGGACAGAGGGAATTCAGTGTAAAAGGGCAGGACACACACTGTAAGGTGGGGAGTAGGGAAGGACAGAGGGAATTCAGTGTAAAAGGGCAGGACACACACTGTAAGGTGGGGAGTAGGGAAGGACAGAGGGAACTTGGTGTACAAGTACAGGACACACACTGTAAGGTGGGGAGCAGGGAGGGACAGAGGGAATTCAGTGTACAAGGGCAGGACACACTGAAAGGTGGGGAGTAGAGAGGGACAGAGGGAACTCAGTGTACAAGGACAGGACACACACTGTAAGGTGGGGAGTAGGGAGGGACAGAGGCAACTTGGTGTACAAGGGCAGGACACACACTGTAAGGTGGGGAGTAGGGAGGGACAGAGGGAATTTGGTGCACAAGGGCAGGACACACACTGTAAGATGGGGAGTAGGGAGGGAAAGAAGGAACAGTGTATAAGGGCAGGGCATACACTGTAAGGTGGGGAGTAGGGAGGGACAGAGGGAATTCAGTGTAAAAGGGCAGGACAGACACTGTAAGGTGGGGAGTAGGGAGGGACAGAGGGAACTTGGTGTACAAGGGCAGGACACACACTGTAAGGTGGGCAGCAGGGAGAGTCAGAGGGAATTCAGTGTACAAGGACAGGACACACACTGCAAGGTGGTGAGTAGGGAGGGACTGAGGGAACTTGGTGTACAAGGTCAGGACACACACTGTAAGGTGGGGAGCAGGGATGGACAGAGGGAATTCAGTGTAAAAGGGCAGGACACACACTGTAAGGTGGGGAGTAGGGAGGGACTGAGGGAACTTGGTGTACAAGGGCAGGACACACACTGTAAGGTGGGGAATAGGGAGGGACTGAGGGAACTTGGTGTACAAGGTCAGGACACACACTGTAAGATGGGGAGCAGGGAGGGACAGAGGGAACTCAGTGTACAAGGGCAGGTCACACACTGTAAGGTGGGGAGTTGGGAGGGACAGAGGGAACTTGGTGTACAATGGCAGGTCACACACTGTAAAGTGGGGGGTTGGGAGGGACTGAGGGAACTTGGTGTACAAGGGCAGGTCAGACACTGTAAGGTGGGGAGTAGGGAGGGACAGAGGGAACTTGGTGTACAAGGGCAGGTCACACACTGTAAAGTGGGGGGTTGGGAGGGACTGAGGGAACTTGGTGTACAAGGGCAGGTCAGACACTGTAAGGTGGGGAGTAGGGAGGGACAGAGGGAACAGAGTACAAGGGCAGGACACACACTGTAAGGTGGGGAGTAGGGAGGGACAGAGGGAACAGAGTACAAGGGCAGGACACACACTGTAAGGTGGGGAGCAGGGAGGGACAGAGGGAACAGAGTACAAGGGCAGGACACACACTGTAAGATGGGGAGCAGGGAGGGACAGAGGGAACTCAGTGTACAAGGGCAGGTCACACACTGTAAGGTGGGGAGTTGGGAGGGACAGAGGGAACTTGGTGTACAATGGCAGGTCACACACTGTAAAGTGGGGGGTTGGGAGGGACTGAGGGAACTTGGTGTACAAGGGCAGGTCAGACACTGTAAGGTGGGGAGTAGGGAGGGACAGAGGGAACTTGGTGTACAAGGGCAGGTCACACACTGTAAAGTGGGGGGTTGGGAGGGACTGAGGGAACTTGGTGTACAAGGGCAGGTCAGACACTGTAAGGTGGGGAGTAGGGAGGGACAGAGGGAACAGAGTACAAGGGCAGGACACACACTGTAAGGTGGGGAGTAGGGAGGGACAGAGGGAACAGAGTACAAGGGCAGGACACACACTGTAAGGTGGGGAGCAGGGAGGGACAGAGGGAACAGAGTACAAGGGCAGGACACACACTGTAAAGTGGGGAGTAGGGAGGGACAGAGGGAACTTGGTGTATAAGGGCAGGACACACTGTAAGGTGGGGAGTTGGGAGGGACAGAGGGAATTCAGTGTACAAGGGCAGGACACACTGTAAGGTGGGGCGTTGGGAGGGACAGAGGGAATTCAGTGTACAAGGGCAGGACACACTGTAAGGTGGGGAGTTGGGAGGGACAGAGGGAATTCAGTGTACAAGGGCAGGACACACTGTAAGGTGGGGAGTTGGGAGGGACAGAGGGAATTCAGTGTACAAGGGCAGAACACACACTGTAAGGTGGGGAGTAGGGAGGGACAGAGGGAATTCAGTGTAAAAGGGCAGGACACACACTGTAAGGTGGGGAGTAGGGAGGGACAGAGCGAACTTGGTGTACAAGGGCAGGACATACACTGTAAGGTGGGGAGCAGGGAGGGACAGAGGGAATTCAGTGTAAAAGGGCAGGACACACACTGTAAGGTGGGGAGTAGGGAAGGACAGAGGGAATTCAGTGTAAAAGGGCAGGACACACACTGTAAGGTGGGGAGTAGGGAAGGACAGAGGGAACTTGGTGTACAAGTACAGGACAAACACTGTAAGGTGGGGAGCAGGGAGGGACAGAGGGAATTCAGTGTACAAGGGCAGGACACACTGAAAGGTGGGGAGTAGAGAGGGACAGAGGGAACTCAGTGTACAAGGACAGGACACACACTGTAAGGTGGGGAGTAGGGAGGGACAGAGGCAACTTGGTGTACAAGGGCAGGACACACACTGTAAGGTGGGGAGTAGGGAGGGACAGAGGGAATTTGGTGCACAAGGGCAGGACACACTGTAAGGTGGGGAGTAGGGAGGGACAGAGGGAATTCAGTGTACAAGGGCAGGACACACACTGTAAGGTGGGGAGTAGGGAGGGACAGAGGGAACTTGGTGTATAAGGGCAGGACACACACTGTAAGGTGGGGAGTAGGGAGGGACAGAGGGAACTGGGTGTAGAAGGGCAGGACACACACTGTAAGGTGGGGAGTAGGGAGGGACTGAGGGAACTGGGTGTACAAGGGCAGGACACACACTGTAAGGTGGGGAGTAGGGAGGTACTGAGGGAACTTGGTGTACAAGGGCAGGACACACACTGTAAGGTGGGGAGCAGGGAGGGACAGAAGGAATACAGTGTAAAAGGGCAGGACACACACTGTAAGGTGGGGAGTCGGGAGGGACTGAGGGAACTTGGTGTACAAGGTCAGGACACACACTGTAAGGTGGGGAGTAGGGAGGGACAGAGGGAACTTGGTGTACAAGGGCAGGACACACACTGTAAGGTGGGCAGCAGGGAGAGTCAGAGGGAATTCAGTGTACAAGGACAGGACACACACTGCAAGGTGGTGAGTAGGGAGGGACTGAGGGAACTTGGTGTACAAGGTCAGGACACACACTGTAAGGTGGGGAGCAGGGATGGACAGAGGGAATTCAGTGTAAAAGGGCAGGACACACACTGTAAGGTGGGGAGTAGGGAGGGACAGAGGGAACTTGGTGTATAAGGGCAGGACACACACTGTAAGGTGGGGAGCATGGAGGGACTGAGGGAACTTGGTGTACAAGGGCAGGACACACACTGTAAGGTGGGGAATAGGGAGGGACTGAGGGAACTTGGTGTACAAGGTCAGGACACACACTGTAAGATGGGGAGCAGGGAGGGACAGAGGGAACTCAGTGTACAAGGGCAGGTCACACTGTAAGGTGGGGAGTAGGGAGGGACAGAGGGAATTCAGTGTAAAAGGGCAGGACACACACTGTAAGGTGGGGAGTAGGGAGGGACAGAGGGAACTTGGTGTACAAGGGCAGGTCACACACTGTAAAGTGGGGGGTTGGGAGGGACTGAGGGAACTTGGTGTACAAGGGCAGGTCAGACACTGTAAGGTGGGGAGTAGGGAGGGACAGAGGGAACAGAGTACAAGGGCAGGACACACACTGTAAGGTGGGGAGTAGGGAGGGACAGAGGGAACAGAGTACAAGGGCAGGACACACACTGTAAGGTGGGGAGTAGGGAGGGACAGAGGGAACTTGGTGTGCAAGGGCAGGTCACACACTGTAAAGTCGGGGGTTGGGAGGGACTCAGGGAACTTGGTGTACAAGGGCAGGTCAGACACTGTAAGGTGGGGAGTAGAGAGGGACAGAGGGAACTCAGTGTACAAGGACAGGACACACACTGTAAGGTGGGGAGTAGGGAGGGACAGAGGCAACTTGGTGTACAAGGGCAGGACACACACTGTAAGGTGGGGAGTAGGGAGGGACAGAGGGATTTTGGTGCACAAGGGCAGGACACACTGTAAGGTGGGGAGTAGGGAGGGACAGAGGGAATTCAGTGTACAAGGGCAGGACACACACTGTAAGGTGGGGAGTAGGGAGGGACAGAGGGAACTTGGTGTATAAGGGCAGGACACACACTGTAAGGTGGGGAGTAGGGAGGGACAGAGGGAACTGGGTGTAGAAGGGCAGGACACACACTGTAAGGTGGGGAGTAGGGAGGGACTGAGGGAACTGGGTGTACAAGGGCAGGACACACACTGTAAGGTGGGGAGTAGGGAGGGACTGAGGGAACTTGGTGTACAAGGGCAGGACACACACTGTAAGGTGGGGAGCAGGGAGGGACAGAGGGAATACAGTGTAAAAGGGCAGGACACACACTGTAAGGTGGGGAGTCGGGAGGGACTGAGGGAACTTGGTGTACAAGGTCAGGACACACACTGTAAGGTGGGGAGTAGGGAGGGACAGAGGGAACTTGGTGTACAAGGGCAGGACACACACTGTAAGGTGGGCAGCAGGGAGAGTCAGAGGGAATTCAGTGTACAAGGACAGGACACACACTGCAAGGTGGTGAGTAGGGAGGGACTGAGGGAACTTGGTGTACAAGGTCAGGACACACACTGTAAGGTGGGGAGCAGGGATGGACAGAGGGAATTCAGTGTAAAAGGGCACGACACACACTGTAAGGTGGGGAGTAGGGAGGGACAGAGGGAACTTGGTGTATAAGGGCAGGACACACACTGTAAGGTGGGGAGCAGGGAGGGACTGAGGGAACTTGGTGTACAAGGGCAGGACACACACTGTAAGGTGGGGAATAGGGAGGGACTGAGGGAACTTGGTGTACAAGGTCAGGACACACACTGTAAGATGGGGAGCAGGGAGGGACAGAGGGAACTCAGTGTACAAGGGCAGGTCACACTGTAAGGTGGGGAGTAGGGAGGGACAGAGGGAATTCAGTGTAAAAGGGCAGGACACACACTGTAAGGTGGGGAGTAGGGAGGGACAGAGGGAACTTGGTGTACAAGGGCAGGTCACACACTGTAAAGTGGGGGGTTGGGAGGGACTGAGGGAACTTGGTGTACAAGGGCAGGTCAGACACTGTAAGGTGGGGAGTAGGGAGGGACAGAGGGAACAGAGTACAAGGGCAGGACACACACTGTAAGGTGGGGAGTAGGGAGGGACAGAGGGAACAGAGTACAAGGGCAGGACACACACTGTAAGGTGGGGAATAGGGAGGGACTGAGGGAACTTGGTGTACAAGGTCAGGACACACACTGTAAGATGGGGAGCAGGGAGGGACAGAGGGAACTCAGTGTACAAGGGCAGGTCACACTGTAAGGTGGGGAGTAGGGAGGGACAGAGGGAATTCAGTGTAAAAGGGCAGGACACACACTGTAAGGTGGGGAGTAGGGAGGGACAGAGGGAACTTGGTGTACAAGGGCAGGTCACACACTGTAAAGTGGGGGGTTGGGAGGGACTGAGGGAACTTGGTGTACAAGGGCAGGTCAGACACTGTAAGGTGGGGAGTAGGGAGGGACAGAGGGAACAGAGTACAAGGGCAGGACACACACTGTAAGGTGGGGAGTAGGGAGGGACAGAGGGAACAGAGTACAAGGGCAGGACACACACTGTAAGGTGGGGAGTAGGGAGGGACAGAGGGAACTTGGTGTGCAAGGGCAGGTCACACACTGTAAAGTCGGGGGTTGGGAGGGACTCAGGGAACTTGGTGTACAAGGGCAGGTCAGACACTGTAAGGTGGGGAGTAGAGAGGGACAGAGGGAACTCAGTGTACAAGGACAGGACACACACTGTAAGGTGGGGAGTAGGGAGGGACAGAGGCAACTTGGTGTACAAGGGCAGGACACACACTGTAAGGTGGGGAGTAGGGAGGGACATAGGGAATTTGGTGCACAAGGGCAGGACACACTGTAAGGTGGGGAGTAGGGAGGGACAGAGGGAATTCAGTGTACAAGGGCAGGACACACACTGTAAGGTGGGGAGTAGGGAGGGACAGAGGGAACTTGGTGTATAAGGGCAGGACACACACTGTAAGGTGGGGAGTAGGGAGGGACAGAGGGAACTGGGTGTAGAAGGGCAGGACACACACTGTAAGGTGGGGAGTAGGGTGGGACTGAGGGAACTGGGTGTACAAGGGCAGGACACACACTGTAAGGTGGGGAGTAGGGAGGGACTGAGGGAACTTGGTGTACAAGGGCAGGACACACACTGTAAGGTGGGGAGCAGGGAGGGACAGAGGGAATACAGTGTAAAAGGGCAGGACACACACTGTAAGGTGGGGAGTCGGGAGGGACTGAGGGAACTTGGTGTACAAGGTCAGGACACACACTGTAAGGTGGGGAGTAGGGAGGGACAGAGGGAACTTGGTGTACAAGGGCAGGACACACACTGTAAGGTGGGCAGCAGGGAGAGTCAGAGGGAATTCAGTGTACAAGGACAGGACACACACTGCAAGGTGGTGAGTAGGGAGGGACTGAGGGAACTTGGTGTACAAGGTCAGGACACACACTGTAAGGTGGGGAGCAGGGATGGACAGAGGGAATTCAGTGTAAAAGGGCAGGACACACACTGTAAGGTGGGGAGTAGGGAGGGACAGAGGGAACTTGGTGTATAAGGGCAGGACACACACTGTAAGGTGGGGAGCAGGGAGGGACTGAGGGAACTTGGTGTACAAGGGCAGGACACACACTGTAAGGTGGGGAATAGGGAGGGACTGAGGGAACTTGGTGTACAAGGTCAGGACACACACTGTAAGATGGGGAGCAGGGAGGGACAGAGGGAACTCAGTGTACAAGGGCAGGTCACACTGTAAGGTGGGGAGTAGGGAGGGACAGAGGGAATTCAGTGTAAAAGGGCAGGACACACACTGTAAGGTGGGGAGTAGGGAGGGACAGAGGGAACTTGGTGTACAAGGGCAGGTCACACACTGTAAAGTGGGGGGTTGGGAGGGACTGAGGGAACTTGGTGTACAAGGGCAGGTCAGACACTGTAAGGTGGGGAGTAGGGAGGGACAGAGGGAACAGAGTACAAGGGCAGGACACACACTGTAAGGTGGGGAGTAGGGAGGGACAGAGGGAACAGAGTACAAGGGCAGGACACACACTGTAAGGTGGGGAGTAGGGAGGGACAGAGGGAACTTGGTGTGCAAGGGCAGGTCACACACTGTAAAGTCGGGGGTTGGGAGGGACTGAGGGAACTTGGTGTACAAGGGCAGGTCAGACACTGTAAGGTGGGGAGTAGGGAGGGACAGAGGGAACAGAGTACAAGGGCAGGACACACACTGTAAGGTGGGGAGTAGGGAGGGACAGAGGGAACAGAGTACAAGGGCAGGACACACACTGTAAGGTGGGGAGTATGGAGGGACAGAGGGAACTTGGTGTGCAAGGGCAGGTCACACACTGTAAAGTCGGGGGTTGGGAGGGACTGAGGGAACTTGGTCTACAAGGGCAGGTCAGACACTGTAAGGTGGGGAGTAGGGAGGGACAGAGGGAACAGAGTACAAGGGCAGGACACACACTGTAAGGTGGGGAGTAGGGAGGGACAGAGGGAACAGAGTACAAGGGCAGGACACACACTGTAAGGTGGGGAGCAGGGAGGGACAGAGGGAACAGAGTACAAGGGCAGGACACACACTGTAAAGTGGGGAGTAGGGAGGGACAGAGGGAACTTGGTGTATTAGGGCAGGACACACTGTAAGGTGGGGAGTTGGGAGGGACAGAGGGAATTCAGTGTACAAGGGCAGGACACACTGTAAGGTGGGGAGTTGGGAGGGACAGAGGGAATTCAGTGTACAAGGGCAGGACACACTGTAAGGTGGGGAGTCGGGAGGGACAGAGGGAATTCAGTGTACAAGGGCAGGACACACTGTAAGGTGGGGAGTTGGGAGGGACAGAGGGAATTCAGTGTACAAGGGCAGAACACACACTGTAAGGTGGGGAGTAGGGAGGGACAGAGGGAATTCAGTGTAAAAGGGCAGGACACACACTGTAAGGTGGGGAGTAGGCAGGGACAGAGCGAACTTGGTGTACAAGGGCAGGACACACTGTAAGGTGGGGAGGTAGGAGGGACAGAGGGAATTCAGTGTAAAAGGGCAGGACACACACTGTAAGGTGGGGAGTAGGGAAGGACAGAGGGAATTCAGTGTAAAAGGGCAGGACACACACTGTAAGGTTGGGAGTAGGGAAGGACAGAGGGAACTTGGTGTACAAGTACAGGACACACACTGTAAGGTGGGGAGCAGGGAGGGACAGAGGGAATTCAGTGTACAAGGGCAGGACACACTGAAAGGTGGGGAGTAGAGAGGGACAGAGGGAACTCAGTGTACAAGGACAGGACACACACTGTAAGGTGGGGAGTAGGGAGGGACAGAGGCAACTTGGTGTACAAGGGCAGGACACACACTGTAAGGTGGGGAGTAGGGAGGGACAGAGGGAATTTGGTGCACAAGGGCAGGACACACTGTAAGGTGGGGAGTAGGGAGGGACAAAGGGAATTCAGTGTACAAGGGCAGGACACACACTGTAAGGTGGGGAGTAGGGAGGGACAGAGGGAACTGGGTGTAGAAGTGCAGGACACACACTGTAAGGTGGTGAGTAGGGAGGGACTGAGGGAACTGGGTGTACAAGGGCAGGACACACACTGTAAGGTGGGGAGTAGGGAGAGACTGAGGGAACTTGGTGTACAAGGGCAGGACACACACTGTAAGGTGGGGAGCAGGGAGGGACAGAGGGAATACAGTGTAAAAGGGCAGGACACACACTGTAAGGTGGGGAGTAGGGAGGGACAGAGGGAACTTGGTGTACAAGGACAGGACACACACTGTAAGGTGGGGAGTCGGGAGGGACTGAGGGAACTTGTTGTACAAGGGCAGGACACACACTGTAAGGTGGGGAGCAGGGAGGGACAGAGGGAACTTGGTGTACAAGGACAGGACACACACTGTAAGGTGGGGAGTCGGGAGGGACTGAGGGAACTTGTTGTACAAGGTCAGGACACACACTGTAAGGTGGGGAGTAGGGAGGGACAGAGGGAACTTGGTGTACAAGGGCAGGACACACACTGTAAGGTGGGCAGCAGGGAGAGTCAGAGGGAATTCAGTGTACAAGGACAGGACACACACTGCAAGGTGGTGAGTAGGGAGGGACTGAGGGAACTTGGTGTACAAGGTCAGGACACACACTGTAAGGTGGGGAGCAGGGATGGACAGAGGGAATTCAGTGTAAAAGGGCAGGACACACACTGTAAAGTGGGGAGTAGGGAGGGACAGAGGGAACTTGGTGTATAAGGGCAGGACACACACTGTAATGTGGGAGCAGGGAGGGACTGAGGGAACTTGGTGAACAAGGGCAGGACACACACTGTAAGGTGGGGAATAGGGAGGGACTGAGGGAACTTGGTGTACAAGGTCAGGACACACACTGTAAGATGGGGAGTAGGGAGGGACAGAGGGAATTCAGTGTAAAAGGGCAGGACACACACTGTAAGGTGGGGAGTAGGGAGGGACAGAGGGAACTTGGCGTACAAGGGCAGGTCACACACTGTAAAGTGGGGGGTTGGGAGGGACTGAGGGAACTTGGTGTACAAGGGCAGGTCAGACACTGTAAGGTGGGGAGTAGGGAGGGACAGAGGGAACAGAGTACAAGGGCAGGAAACACACTGTAAGGTGGGGAGTAGGGAGGGACAGAGGGAACAGAGTACAAGGGCAGGACACACACTGTAAGGTGGGGAGTAGGGAGGGACAGAGGGAACTTGGTGTGCAAGGGCAGGTTACACACTGTAAAGTCGGGGGTTGGGAGGGACTGAGGGAACTTGGTGTACAAGGGCAGGTCAGACACTGTAAGGTGGGGAGTAGGGAGGGACAGAGGGAACAGAGTACAAGGGCAGGACACACACTGTAAGGTGGGGAGCAGGGAGGGACAGAGGGAACAGAGTACAAGGGCAGGACACACACTGTAAAGTGGGGAGTAGGGAGGGACAGAGGGAACTTGGTGTACAAGGGCAGGACACACACTGTAAGGTGGGCAGCAGGGAGAGTCAGAGGGAATTCAGTGTACAAGGACAGGACACACACTGCAAGGTGGTGAGTAGGGAGGGACTGAGGGAACTTGGTGTACAAGGTCAGGACACACACTGTAAGGTGGGGAGCAGGGATGGACAGAGGGAATTCAGTGTAAAAGGGCAGGACACACACTGTAAGGTGGGGAGTAGGGAGGGACAGAGGGAACTTGGTGTATAAGGGCAGGACACACACTGTAAGGTGGGGAGCAGGGAGGGACTGAGGGAACTTGGTGTAGAAGGGCAGGACACACACTGTAAGGTGGGGAATAGGGAGGGACTGAGGGAACTTGGTGTACAAGGTCAGGACACACACTGTAAGATGGGGAGCAGGGAGGGACAGAGGGAACTCAGTGTACAAGGGCAGGTCACACTGTAAGGTGGGGAGTAGGGAGGGACAGAGGGAATTCAGTGTAAAAGGGCAGGACACACACTGTAAGGTGGGGAGTAGGGAGGGACAGAGGGAACTTGGTGTACAAGGGCAGGTCACACACTGTAAAGTGGGGGGTTGGGAGGGACTGAGGGAACTTGGTGTACAAGGGCAGGTCAGACACTGTAAGGTGGGGAGTAGGGAGGGACAGAGGGAACAGAGTACAAGGGCAGGACACACACTGTAAGGTGGGGAGTAGGGAGGGACAGAGGGAACAGAGTACAAGGGCAGGACACACACTGTAAGGTGGGGAGTAGGGAGGGACAGAGGGAACTTGGTGTGCAAGGGCAGGTCACACACTGTAAAGTCGGGGGTTGGGAGGGACTGAGGGAACTTGGTGTACAAGGGCAGGTCAGACACTGTAAGGTGGGGAGTAGGGAGGGACAGAGGGAACAGAGTACAAGGGCAGGACACACACTGTAAGGTGGGGAGTAGGGAGGGACAGAGGGAACAGAGTACAAGGGCAGGACACACACTGTAAGGTGGGGAGTATGGAGGGACAGAGGGAACTTGGTGTGCAAGGGCAGGTCACACACTGTAAAGTCGGGGGTTGGGAGGGACTGAGGGAACTTGGTCTACAAGGGCAGGTCAGACACTGTAAGGTGGGGAGTAGGGAGGGACAGAGGGAACAGAGTACAAGGGCAGGACACACACTGTAAGGTGGGGAGTAGGGAGGGACAGAGGGAACAGAGTACAAGGGCAGGACACACACTGTAAGGTGGGGAGCAGGGAGGGACAGAGGGAACAGAGTACAAGGGCAGGACACACACTGTAAAGTGGGGAGTAGGGAGGGACAGAGGGAACTTGGTGTATTAGGGCAGGACACACTGTAAGGTGGGGAGTTGGGAGGGACAGAGGGAATTCAGTGTACAAGGGCAGGACACACTGTAAGGTGGGGAGTTGGGAGGGACAGAGGGAATTCAGTGTACAAGGGCAGGACACACTGTAAGGTGGGGAGTCGGGAGGGACAGAGGGAATTCAGTGTACAAGGGCAGGACACACTGTAAGGTGGGGAGTTGGGAGGGACAGAGGGAATTCAGTGTACAAGGGCAGAACACACACTGTAAGGTGGGGAGTAGGGAGGGACAGAGGGAACAGAGTACAAGGTCAGGACACACACTGTAAGATGGGGAGCAGGGAGGGACAGAGGGATCTCAGTGTACAAGGGCAGGTCACACTGTAAGGTGGGGAGTAGGGAGGGACAGAGGGAATTCAGTGTAAAAGGGCAGGACACACACTGTAAGGTGGGGAGTAGGGAGGGACAGAGGGAACTTGGTGTACAAGGGCAGGTCACACACTGTAAAGTGGGGGGTTGGGAGGGACTGAGGGAACTTGGTGTACAAGGGCAGGTCAGACACTGTAAGGTGGGGAGTAGGGAGGGACAGAGGGAACAGAGTACAAGGGCAGGACACACACTGTAAGGTGGGGAGTAGGGAGGGACAGAGGGAACAGAGTACAAGGGCAGGACACACACTGTAAGGTGGGGAGTAGGGAGGGACAGAGGGAACTTGGTGTGCAAGGGCAGGTCACACACTGTAAAGTCGGGGGTTGGGAGGGACTGAGGGAACTTGGTGTACAAGGGCAGGTCAGACACTGTAAGGTGGGGAGTAGGGAGGGACAGAGGGAACAGAGTACAAGGGCAGGACACACACTGTAAGGTGGGGAGTAGGGAGGGACAGAGGGAACAGAGTACAAGGGCAGGACACACACTGTAAGGTGGGGAGTATGGAGGGACAGAGGGAACTTGGTGTGCAAGGGCAGGTCACACACTGTAAAGTCGGGGGTTGGGAGGGACTGAGGGAACTTGGTCTACAAGGGCAGGTCAGACACTGTAAGGTGGGGAGTAGGGAGGGACAGAGGGAACAGAGTACAAGGGCAGGACACACACTGTAAGGTGGGGAGTAGGGAGGGACAGAGGGAACAGAGTACAAGGGCAGGACACACACTGTAAGCTGGGGAGCAGGGAGGGACAGAGGGAACAGAGTACAAGGGCAGGACACACACTGTAAAGTGGGGAGTAGGGAGGGACAGAGGGAACTTGGTGTATTAGGGCAGGACACACTGTAAGGTGGGGAGTTGGGAGGGACAGAGGGAATTCAGTGTACAAGGGCAGGACACACTGTAAGGTGGGGAGTTGGGAGGGACAGAGGGAATTCAGTGTACAAGGGCAGGACACACTGTAAGGTGGGGAGTCGGGAGGGACAGAGGGAATTCAGTGTACAAGGGCAGGACACACTGTAAGGTGGGGAGTTGGGAGGGACAGAGGGAATTCAGTGTACAAGGGCAGAACACACACTGTAAGGTGGGGAGTAGGGAGGGACAGAGGGAATTCAGTGTAAAAGGGCAGGACACACACTGTAAGGTGGGGAGTAGGCAGGGACAGAGCGAACTTGGTGTACAAGGGCAGGACACACTGTAAGGTGGGGAGGTAGGAGGGACAGAGGGAATTCAGTGTAAAAGGGCAGGACACACACTGTAAGGTGGGGAGTAGGGAAGGACAGAGGGAATTCAGTGTAAAAGGGCAGGACACACACTGTAAGGTTGGGAGTAGGGAAGGACAGAGGGAACTTGGTGTACAAGTACAGGACACACACTGTAAGGTGGGGAGCAGGGAGGGACAGAGGGAATTCAGTGTACAAGGGCAGGTCAGACACTGTAATGTGGGGAGTAGAGAGGGACAGAGGGAACTCAGTGTACAAGGACAGGACACACACTGTAAGGTGGGGAGTAGGGAGGGACAGAGGCAACTTGGTGTACAAGGGCAGGACACACACTGTAAGGTGGGGAGTAGGGAGGGACAGAGGGAATTTGGTGCACAAGGGCAGGACACACTGTAAGGTGGGGAGTAGGGAGGGACAAAGGGAATTCAGTGTACAAGGGCAGGACACACACTGTAAGGTGGGGAGTAGGGAGGGACAGAGGGAACTGGGTGTAGAAGGGCAGGACACACACTGTAAGGTGGTGAGTAGGGAGGGACTGAGGGAACTGGGTGTACAAGGGCAGGACACACACTGTAAGGTGGGGAGTAGGGAGGGACTGAGGGAACTTGGTGTACAAGGGCAGGACACACACCGTAAGGTGGGGAGCAGGGAGGGACAGAGGGAATACAGTGTAAAAGGGCAGGACACACACTGTAAGGTGGGGAGTAGGGAGGGACAGAGGGAACTTGGTGTATAAGGGCAGGACACACACTGTAAGGTGGGGAGCAGGGAGGGACTGAGGGAACTTGGTGAACAAGGGCAGGACACACACTGTAAGGTGGGGAATAGGGAGGGACTGAGGGAACTTGGTGTACAAGGTCAGGACACACACTGTAAGATGGGGAGCAGGGAGGGACAGAGGGAACTCAGTGTACAAGGGCAGGTCACACTGTAAGGTGGGGAGTAGGGAGGGACAGAGGGAATTCAGTGTAAAAGGGCAGGACACACACTGTAAGGTGGGGAGTAGGGAGGGACAGTGGGAACTTGGTGTACAAGGGCAGGTCACACACTGTAAAGTGGGGGGTTGGGAGGGACTGAGGGAACTTGGTGTACAAGGGCAGGTCAGACACTGTAAGGTGGGGAGTAGGGAGGGACAGAGGGAACAGAGTACAAGGGCAGGACACACACTGTAAGGTGGGGAGTAGGGAGGGACAGAGGGAACAGAGTACAAGGGCAGGACACACACTGTAAGGTGGGGAGTAGGGAGGGACAGAGGGAACTTGGTGTGCAAGGGCAGGTTACACACTGTAAAGTCGGGGGTTGGGAGGGACTGAGGGAACTTGGTGTACAAGGGCAGGTCAGACACTGTAAGGTGGGGAGTAGGGAGGGACAGAGGGAACAGAGTACAAGGGCAGGACACACACTGTAAGGTGGGGAGTAGGGAGGGACAGAGGGAACAGAGTACAAGGGCAGGACACACACTGTAAGGTGGGGAGCAGGGAGGGACAGAGGGAACAGAGTACAAGGGCAGGACACACACTGTAAAGTGGGGAGTAGGGAGGGACAGAGGGAACTTGGTGTATAAGGGCAGGACACACTGTAAGGTGGGGAGTTGGGAGGGACTGAGGGAATTCAGTGTACAAGGGCAGGACACACTGTAAGGTGGGGAGTTGGGAGGGACAGTGGGAATTCAGTGTACAAGGGCAGGACACACTGTAAGGTGGGGAGTTGGGAGGGACAGAGGGAATTCAGTGTACAAGGGCAGGACACACTGTAAGGTGGGGAGTTGGGAGGGACAGAGGGAATTCAGTGTACAAGGGCAGAACACACACTGTAAGGTGGGGAGTAGGGAGGGACAGAGGGAATTCAGTGTAAAAGGGCAGGACACACACTGTAAGGTGGGGAGTAGGGAGGGACAGAGCGAACTTGGTGTACAAGGGCAGGACACACTGTAAGGTGGGGAGGTAGGAGGGACAGAGGGAATTCAGTGCAAAAGGGCAGGACACACACTGTAAGGTGGGGAGTAGGGAAGGACAGAGGGAATTCAGTGTAAAAGGGCAGGACACACACTGTAAGGTGGGGAGTAGGGAAGGACAGAGGGAACTTGGTGTACAAGTACAGGACACACACTGTAAGGTGGGGAGCAGGGAGGGACAGAGGGAATTCAGTGTACAAGGGCAGGACACACTGAAAGGTGGGGAGTAGAGAGGGACAGAGGGAACTCAGTGTACAAGGACAGGACACACACTGTAAGGTGGGGAGTAGGGAGGGACAGAGGCAACTTGGTGTACAAGGGCACGACACACACTGTAAGGTGGGGAGTAGGGAGGGACAGAGGGAATTTGGTGCACAAGGGCAGGACACACACTGTAAGATGGGGAGTAGGGAGGGAAAGAAGGAACAGTGTATAAGGGCAGGGCATACACTGTAAGGTGGGGAGTAGGGAGGGACAGAGGGAATTCAGTGTAAAAGGGCAGGACACACACTGTAAGGTGGGGAGTAGGGAGGGACAGAGGGAACTTGGTGTACAAGGTCAGGACACACACTGTAAGGTGGGGAGCAGGGATGGACAGAGGGAATTCAGTGTAAAAGGGCAGGACACACACTGTAAGGTGGGGAGTAGGGAGGGACAGAGGGAACTTGGTGTATAAGGGCAGGACACACACTGTAAGGTGGGGAGCTGGGAGGGACTGAGGGAACTTGGTGTACAAGGGCAGGACACACACTGTAAGGTGGGGAATAGGGAGGGACTGAGGGAACTTGGTGTACAAGGTCAGGACACACACTGTAAGATGGGGAGCAGGGAGGGACAGAGGGAACTCAGTGTACAAGGGCAGGTCACACTGTAAGGTGGGGAGTAGGGAGGGACAGAGGGAATTCGGTGTAAAAGGGCAGGACACACACTGTAAGGTGGGGAGTAGGGAGGGACAGAGGGAACTTGGTGTACAAGGGCAGGTCACACACTGTAAAGTGGGGGGTTGGGAGGGACTGAGGGAACTTGGTGTACAAGGACAGGACACACACTGCAAGGTGGTGAGTAGGGAGGGACTGAGGGAACTTGGTGTACAAGGTCAGGACACACACTGTAAGGTGGGGAGCAGGGATGGACAGAGGGAATTCAGTGTAAAAGGGCACGACACACACTGTAAGGTGGGGAGTAGGGAGGGACAGAGGGAACTTGGTGTATAAGGGCAGGACACACACTGTAAGGTGGGGAGCAGGGAGGGACTGAGGGAACTTGGTGTACAAGGGCAGGACACACACTGTAAGGTGGGGAATAGGGAGGGACTGAGGGAACTTGGTGTACAAGGTCAGGACACACACTGTAAGATGGGGAGCAGGGAGGGACAGAGGGAACTCAGTGTACAAGGGCAGGTCACACTGTAAGGTGGGGAGTAGGGAGGGACAGAGGGAATTCAGTGTAAAAGGGCAGGACACACACTGTAAGGTGGGGAGTAGGGAGGGACAGAGGGAACTTGGTGTACAAGGGCAGGTCACACACTGTAAAGTGGGGGGTTGGGAGGGACTGAGGGAACTTGGTGTACAAGGGCAGGTCAGACACTGTAAGGTGGGGAGTAGGGAGGGACAGAGGGAACAGAGTACAAGGGCAGGACACACACTGTAAGGTGGGGAGTAGGGAGGGACAGAGGGAACAGAGTACAAGGGCAGGACACACACTGTAAGGTGGGGAATAGGGAGGGACTGAGGGAACTTGGTGTACAAGGTCAGGACACACACTGTAAGATGGGGAGCAGGGAGGGACAGAGGGAACTCAGTGTACAAGGGCAGGTCACACTGTAAGGTGGGGAGTAGGGAGGGACAGAGGGAATTCAGTGTAAAAGGGCAGGACACACACTGTAAGGTGGGGAGTAGGGAGGGACAGAGGGAACTTGGTGTACAAGGGCAGGTCACACACTGTAAAGTGGGGGGTTGGGAGGGACTGAGGGAACTTGGTGTACAAGGGCAGGTCAGACACTGTAAGGTGGGGAGTAGGGAGGGACAGAGGGAACAGAGTACAAGGGCAGGACACACACTGTAAGGTGGGGAGTAGGGAGGGACAGAGGGAACAGAGTACAAGGGCAGGACACACACTGTAAGGTGGGGAGTAGGGAGGGACAGAGGGAACTTGGTGTGCAAGGGCAGGTCACACACTGTAAAGTCGGGGGTTGGGAGGGACTCAGGGAACTTGGTGTACAAGGGCAGGTCAGACACTGTAAGGTGGGGAGTAGAGAGGGACAGAGGGAACTCAGTGTACAAGGACAGGACACACACTGTAAGGTGGGGAGTAGGGAGGGACAGAGGCAACTTGGTGTACAAGGGCAGGACACACACTGTAAGGTGGGGAGTAGGGAGGGACATAGGGAATTTGGTGCACAAGGGCAGGACACACTGTAAGGTGGGGAGTAGGGAGGGACAGAGGGAATTCAGTGTACAAGGGCAGGACACACACTGTAAGGTGGGGAGTAGGGAGGGACAGAGGGAACTTGGTGTATAAGGGCAGGACACACACTGTAAGGTGGGGAGTAGGGAGGGACAGAGGGAACTGGGTGTAGAAGGGCAGGACACACACTGTAAGGTGGGGAGTAGGGTGGGACTGAGGGAACTGGGTGTACAAGGGCAGGACACACACTGTAAGGTGGGGAGTAGGGAGGGACTGAGGGAACTTGGTGTACAAGGGCAGGACACACACTGTAAGGTGGGGAGCAGGGAGGGACAGAGGGAATACAGTGTAAAAGGGCAGGACACACACTGTAAGGTGGGGAGTCGGGAGGGACTGAGGGAACTTGGTGTACAAGGTCAGGACACACACTGTAAGGTGGGGAGTAGGGAGGGACAGAGGGAACTTGGTGTACAAGGGCAGGACACACACTGTAAGGTGGGCAGCAGGGAGAGTCAGAGGGAATTCAGTGTACAAGGACAGGACACACACTGCAAGGTGGTGAGTAGGGAGGGACTGAGGGAACTTGGTGTACAAGGTCAGGACACACACTGTAAGGTGGGGAGCAGGGATGGACAGAGGGAATTCAGTGTAAAAGGGCAGGACACACACTGTAAGGTGGGGAGTAGGGAGGGACAGAGGGAACTTGGTGTATAAGGGCAGGACACACACTGTAAGGTGGGGAGCAGGGAGGGACTGAGGGAACTTGGTGTACAAGGGCAGGACACACACTGTAAGGTGGGGAATAGGGAGGGACTGAGGGAACTTGGTGTACAAGGTCAGGACACACACTGTAAGATGGGGAGCAGGGAGGGACAGAGGGAACTCAGTGTACAAGGGCAGGTCACACTGTAAGGTGGGGAGTAGGGAGGGACAGAGGGAATTCAGTGTAAAAGGGCAGGACACACACTGTAAGGTGGGGAGTAGGGAGGGACAGAGGGAACTTGGTGTACAAGGGCAGGTCACACACTGTAAAGTGGGGGGTTGGGAGGGACTGAGGGAACTTGGTGTACAAGGGCAGGTCAGACACTGTAAGGTGGGGAGTAGGGAGGGACAGAGGGAACAGAGTACAAGGGCAGGACACACACTGTAAGGTGGGGAGTAGGGAGGGACAGAGGGAACAGAGTACAAGGGCAGGACACACACTGTAAGGTGGGGAGTAGGGAGGGACAGAGGGAACTTGGTGTGCAAGGGCAGGTCACACACTGTAAAGTCGGGGGTTGGGAGGGACTGAGGGAACTTGGTGTACAAGGGCAGGTCAGACACTGTAAGGTGGGGAGTAGGGAGGGACAGAGGGAACAGAGTACAAGGGCAGGACACACACTGTAAGGTGGGGAGTAGGGAGGGACAGAGGGAACAGAGTACAAGGGCAGGACACACACTGTAAGGTGGGGAGTATGGAGGGACAGAGGGAACTTGGTGTGCAAGGGCAGGTCACACACTGTAAAGTCGGGGGTTGGGAGGGACTGAGGGAACTTGGTCTACAAGGGCAGGTCAGACACTGTAAGGTGGGGAGTAGGGAGGGACAGAGGGAACAGAGTACAAGGGCAGGACACACACTGTAAGGTGGGGAGTAGGGAGGGACAGAGGGAACAGAGTACAAGGGCAGGACACACACTGTAAGGTGGGGAGCAGGGAGGGACAGAGGGAACAGAGTACAAGGGCAGGACACACACTGTAAAGTGGGGAGTAGGGAGGGACAGAGGGAACTTGGTGTATTAGGGCAGGACACACTGTAAGGTGGGGAGTTGGGAGGGACAGAGGGAATTCAGTGTACAAGGGCAGGACACACTGTAAGGTGGGGAGTTGGGAGGGACAGAGGGAATTCAGTGTACAAGGGCAGGACACACTGTAAGGTGGGGAGTCGGGAGGGACAGAGGGAATTCAGTGTACAAGGGCAGGACACACTGTAAGGTGGGGAGTTGGGAGGGACAGAGGGAATTCAGTGTACAAGGGCAGAACACACACTGTAAGGTGGGGAGTAGGGAGGGACAGAGGGAATTCAGTGTAAAAGGGCAGGACACACACTGTAAGGTGGGGAGTAGGCAGGGACAGAGCGAACTTGGTGTACAAGGGCAGGACACACTGTAAGGTGGGGAGGTAGGAGGGACAGAGGGAATTCAGTGTAAAAGGGCAGGACACACACTGTAAGGTGGGGAGTAGGGAAGGACAGAGGGAATTCAGTGTAAAAGGGCAGGACACACACTGTAAGGTTGGGAGTAGGGAAGGACAGAGGGAACTTGGTGTACAAGTACAGGACACACACTGTAAGGTGGGGAGCAGGGAGGGACAGAGGGAATTCAGTGTACAAGGGCAGGACACACTGAAAGGTGGGGAGTAGAGAGGGACAGAGGGAACTCAGTGTACAAGGACAGGACACACACTGTAAGGTGGGGAGTAGGGAGGGACAGAGGCAACTTGGTGTACAAGGGCAGGACACACACTGTAAGGTGGGGAGTAGGGAGGGACAGAGGGAATTTGGTGCACAAGGGCAGGACACACTGTAAGGTGGGGAGTAGGGAGGGACAAAGGGAATTCAGTGTACAAGGGCAGGACACACACTGTAAGGTGGGGAGTAGGGAGGGACAGAGGGAACTGGGTGTAGAAGTGCAGGACACACACTGTAAGGTGGTGAGTAGGGAGGGACTGAGGGAACTGGGTGTACAAGGGCAGGACACACACTGTAAGGTGGGGAGTAGGGAGAGACTGAGGGAACTTGGTGTACAAGGGCAGGACACACACTGTAAGGTGGGGAGCAGGGAGGGACAGAGGGAATACAGTGTAAAAGGGCAGGACACACACTGTAAGGTGGGGAGTAGGGAGGGACAGAGGGAACTTGGTGTACAAGGACAGGACACACACTGTAAGGTGGGGAGTCGGGAGGGACTGAGGGAACTTGTTGTACAAGGTCAGGACACACACTGTAAGGTGGGGAGTAGGGAGGGACAGAGGGAACTTGGTGTACAAGGGCAGGACACACACTGTAAGGTGGGCAGCAGGGAGAGTCAGAGGGAATTCAGTGTACAAGGACAGGACACACACTGCAAGGTGGTGAGTAGGGAGGGACTGAGGGAACTTGGTGTACAAGGTCAGGACACACACTGTAAGGTGGGGAGCAGGGATGGACAGAGGGAATTCAGTGTAAAAGGGCAGGACACACACTGTAAAGTGGGGAGTAGGGAGGGACAGAGGGAACTTGGTGTATAAGGGCAGGACACACACTGTAATGTGGGAGCAGGGAGGGACTGAGGGAACTTGGTGAACAAGGGCAGGACACACACTGTAAGGTGGGGAATAGGGAGGGACTGAGGGAACTTGGTGTACAAGGTCAGGACACACACTGTAAGATGGGGAGTAGGGAGGGACAGAGGGAATTCAGTGTAAAAGGGCAGGACACACACTGTAAGGTGGGGAGTAGGGAGGGACAGAGGGAACTTGGCGTACAAGGGCAGGTCACACACTGTAAAGTGGGGGGTTGGGAGGGACTGAGGGAACTTGGTGTACAAGGGCAGGTCAGACACTGTAAGGTGGGGAGTAGGGAGGGACAGAGGGAACAGAGTACAAGGGCAGGAAACACACTGTAAGGTGGGGAGTAGGGAGGGACAGAGGGAACAGAGTACAAGGGCAGGACACACACTGTAAGGTGGGGAGTAGGGAGGGACAGAGGGAACTTGGTGTGCAAGGGCAGGTTACACACTGTAAAGTCGGGGGTTGGGAGGGACTGAGGGAACTTGGTGTACAAGGGCAGGTCAGACACTGTAAGGTGGGGAGTAGGGAGGGACAGAGGGAACAGAGTACAAGGGCAGGACACACACTGTAAGGTGGGGAGCAGGGAGGGACAGAGGGAACAGAGTACAAGGGCAGGACACACACTGTAAAGTGGGGAGTAGGGAGGGACAGAGGGAACTTGGTGTACAAGGGCAGGACACACACTGTAAGGTGGGCAGCAGGGAGAGTCAGAGGGAATTCAGTGTACAAGGACAGGACACACACTGCAAGGTGGTGAGTAGGGAGGGACTGAGGGAACTTGGTGTACAAGGTCAGGACACACACTGTAAGGTGGGGAGCAGGGATGGACAGAGGGAATTCAGTGTAAAAGGGCAGGACACACACTGTAAGGTGGGGAGTAGGGAGGGACAGAGGGAACTTGGTGTATAAGGGCAGGACACACACTGTAAGGTGGGGAGCAGGGAGGGACTGAGGGAACTTGGTGTACAAGGGCAGGACACACACTGTAAGGTGGGGAATAGGGAGGGACTGAGGGAACTTGGTGTACAAGGTCAGGACACACACTGTAAGATGGGGAGCAGGGAGGGACAGAGGGAACTCAGTGTACAAGGGCAGGTCACACTGTAAGGTGGGGAGTAGGGAGGGACAGAGGGAATTCAGTGTAAAAGGGCAGGACACACACTGTAAGGTGGGGAGTAGGGAGGGACAGAGGGAACTTGGTGTACAAGGGCAGGTCACACACTGTAAAGTGGGGGGTTGGGAGGGACTGAGGGAACTTGGTGTACAAGGGCAGGTCAGACACTGTAAGGTGGGGAGTAGGGAGGGACAGAGGGAACAGAGTACAAGGGCAGGACACACACTGTAAGGTGGGGAGTAGGGAGGGACAGAGGGAACAGAGTACAAGGGCAGGACACACACTGTAAGGTGGGGAGTAGGGAGGGACAGAGGGAACTTGGTGTGCAAGGGCAGGTCACACACTGTAAAGTCGGGGGTTGGGAGGGACTGAGGGAACTTGGTGTACAAGGGCAGGTCAGACACTGTAAGGTGGGGAGTAGGGAGGGACAGAGGGAACAGAGTACAAGGGCAGGACACACACTGTAAGGTGGGGAGTAGGGAGGGACAGAGGGAACAGAGTACAAGGGCAGGACACACACTGTAAGGTGGGGAGTATGGAGGGACAGAGGGAACTTGGTGTGCAAGGGCAGGTCACACACTGTAAAGTCGGGGGTTGGGAGGGACTGAGGGAACTTGGTCTACAAGGGCAGGTCAGACACTGTAAGGTGGGGAGTAGGGAGGGACAGAGGGAACAGAGTACAAGGGCAGGACACACACTGTAAGGTGGGGAGTAGGGAGGGACAGAGGGAACAGAGTACAAGGGCAGGACACACACTGTAAGGTGGGGAGCAGGGAGGGACAGAGGGAACAGAGTACAAGGGCAGGACACACACTGTAAAGTGGGGAGTAGGGAGGGACAGAGGGAACTTGGTGTATTAGGGCAGGACACACTGTAAGGTGGGGAGTTGGGAGGGACAGAGGGAATTCAGTGTACAAGGGCAGGACACACTGTAAGGTGGGGAGTTGGGAGGGACAGAGGGAATTCAGTGTACAAGGGCAGGACACACTGTAAGGTGGGGAGTCGGGAGGGACAGAGGGAATTCAGTGTACAAGGGCAGGACACACTGTAAGGTGGGGAGTTGGGAGGGACAGAGGGAATTCAGTGTACAAGGGCAGAACACACACTGTAAGGTGGGGAGTAGGGAGGGACAGAGGGAACAGAGTACAAGGTCAGGACACACACTGTAAGATGGGGAGCAGGGAGGGACAGAGGGATCTCAGTGTACAAGGGCAGGTCACACTGTAAGGTGGGGAGTAGGGAGGGACAGAGGGAATTCAGTGTAAAAGGGCAGGACACACACTGTAAGGTGGGGAGTAGGGAGGGACAGAGGGAACTTGGTGTACAAGGGCAGGTCACACACTGTAAAGTGGGGGGTTGGGAGGGACTGAGGGAACTTGGTGTACAAGGGCAGGTCAGACACTGTAAGGTGGGGAGTAGGGAGGGACAGAGGGAACAGAGTACAAGGGCAGGACACACACTGTAAGGTGGGGAGTAGGGAGGGACAGAGGGAACAGAGTACAAGGGCAGGACACACACTGTAAGGTGGGGAGTAGGGAGGGACAGAGGGAACTTGGTGTGCAAGGGCAGGTCACACACTGTAAAGTCGGGGGTTGGGAGGGACTGAGGGAACTTGGTGTACAAGGGCAGGTCAGACACTGTAAGGTGGGGAGTAGGGAGGGACAGAGGGAACAGAGTACAAGGGCAGGACACACACTGTAAGGTGGGGAGTAGGGAGGGACAGAGGGAACAGAGTACAAGGGCAGGACACACACTGTAAGGTGGGGAGTATGGAGGGACAGAGGGAACTTGGTGTGCAAGGGCAGGTCACACACTGTAAAGTCGGGGGTTGGGAGGGACTGAGGGAACTTGGTCTACAAGGGCAGGTCAGACACTGTAAGGTGGGGAGTAGGGAGGGACAGAGGGAACAGAGTACAAGGGCAGGACACACACTGTAAGGTGGGGAGTAGGGAGGGACAGAGGGAACAGAGTACAAGGGCAGGACACACACTGTAAGGTGGGGAGCAGGGAGGGACAGAGGGAACAGAGTACAAGGGCAGGACACACACTGTAAAGTGGGGAGTAGGGAGGGACAGAGGGAACTTGGTGTATTAGGGCAGGACACACTGTAAGGTGGGGAGTTGGGAGGGACAGAGGGAATTCAGTGTACAAGGGCAGGACACACTGTAAGGTGGGGAGTTGGGAGGGACAGAGGGAATTCAGTGTACAAGGGCAGGACACACTGTAAGGTGGGGAGTCGGGAGGGACAGAGGGAATTCAGTGTACAAGGGCAGGACACACTGTAAGGTGGGGAGTTGGGAGGGACAGAGGGAATTCAGTGTACAAGGGCAGAACACACACTGTAAGGTGGGGAGTAGGGAGGGACAGAGGGAATTCAGTGTAAAAGGGCAGGACACACACTGTAAGGTGGGGAGTAGGCAGGGACAGAGCGAACTTGGTGTACAAGGGCAGGACACACTGTAAGGTGGGGAGGTAGGAGGGACAGAGGGAATTCAGTGTAAAAGGGCAGGACACACACTGTAAGGTGGGGAGTAGGGAAGGACAGAGGGAATTCAGTGTAAAAGGGCAGGACACACACTGTAAGGTTGGGAGTAGGGAAGGACAGAGGGAACTTGGTGTACAAGTACAGGACACACACTGTAAGGTGGGGAGCAGGGAGGGACAGAGGGAATTCAGTGTACAAGGGCAGGTCAGACACTGTAATGTGGGGAGTAGAGAGGGACAGAGGGAACTCAGTGTACAAGGACAGGACACACACTGTAAGGTGGGGAGTAGGGAGGGACAGAGGCAACTTGGTGTACAAGGGCAGGACACACACTGTAAGGTGGGGAGTAGGGAGGGACAGAGGGAATTTGGTGCACAAGGGCAGGACACACTGTAAGGTGGGGAGTAGGGAGGGACAAAGGGAATTCAGTGTACAAGGGCAGGACACACACTGTAAGGTGGGGAGTAGGGAGGGACAGAGGGAACTGGGTGTAGAAGGGCAGGACACACACTGTAAGGTGGTGAGTAGGGAGGGACTGAGGGAACTGGGTGTACAAGGGCAGGACACACACTGTAAGGTGGGGAGTAGGGAGGGACTGAGGGAACTTGGTGTACAAGGGCAGGACACACACCGTAAGGTGGGGAGCAGGGAGGGACAGAGGGAATACAGTGTAAAAGGGCAGGACACACACTGTAAGGTGGGGAGTCGGGAGGGACTGAGGGAACTTGTTGTACAAGGTCAGGACACACACTGTAAGGTGGGGAGTAGGGAGGGACAGAGGGAACTTGGTGTACAAGGGCAGGACACACACTGTAAGGTGGGCAGCAGGGAGAGTCAGAGGGAATTCAGTGTACAAGGACAGGACACACACTGCAAGGTGGTGAGTAGGGAGGGACTGAGGGAACTTGGTGTACAAGGTCAGGACACACACTGTAAGGTGGGGAGCAGGGATGGACAGAGGGAATTCAGTGTAAAAGGGCAGGACACACACTGTAAGGTGGGGAGTAGGGAGGGACAGAGGGAACTTGGTGTATAAGGGCAGGACACACACTGTAAGGTGGGGAGCAGGGAGGGACTGAGGGAACTTGGTGAACAAGGGCAGGACACACACTGTAAGGTGGGGAATAGGGAGGGACTGAGGGAACTTGGTGTACAAGGTCAGGACACACACTGTAAGATGGGGAGCAGGGAGGGACAGAGGGAACTCAGTGTACAAGGGCAGGTCACACTGTAAGGTGGGGAGTAGGGAGGGACAGAGGGAATTCAGTGTAAAAGGGCAGGACACACACTGTAAGGTGGGGAGTAGGGAGGGACAGTGGGAACTTGGTGTACAAGGGCAGGTCACACACTGTAAAGTGGGGGGTTGGGAGGGACTGAGGGAACTTGGTGTACAAGGGCAGGTCAGACACTGTAAGGTGGGGAGTAGGGAGGGACAGAGGGAACAGAGTACAAGGGCAGGACACACACTGTAAGGTGGGGAGTAGGGAGGGACAGAGGGAACAGAGTACAAGGGCAGGACACACACTGTAAGGTGGGGAGTAGGGAGGGACAGAGGGAACTTGGTGTGCAAGGGCAGGTTACACACTGTAAAGTCGGGGGTTGGGAGGGACTGAGGGAACTTGGTGTACAAGGGCAGGTCAGACACTGTAAGGTGGGGAGTAGGGAGGGACAGAGGGAACAGAGTACAAGGGCAGGACACACACTGTAAGGTGGGGAGTAGGGAGGGACAGAGGGAACAGAGTACAAGGGCAGGACACACACTGTAAGGTGGGGAGCAGGGAGGGACAGAGGGAACAGAGTACAAGGGCAGGACACACACTGTAAAGTGGGGAGTAGGGAGGGACAGAGGGAACTTGGTGTATAAGGGCAGGACACACTGTAAGGTGGGGAGTTGGGAGGGACTGAGGGAATTCAGTGTACAAGGGCAGGACACACTGTAAGGTGGGGAGTTGGGAGGGACAGTGGGAATTCAGTGTACAAGGGCAGGACACACTGTAAGGTGGGGAGTTGGGAGGGACAGAGGGAATTCAGTGTACAAGGGCAGGACACACTGTAAGGTGGGGAGTTGGGAGGGACAGAGGGAATTCAGTGTACAAGGGCAGAACACACACTGTAAGGTGGGGAGTAGGGAGGGACAGAGGGAATTCAGTGTAAAAGGGCAGGACACACACTGTAAGGTGGGGAGTAGGGAGGGACAGAGCGAACTTGGTGTACAAGGGCAGGACACACTGTAAGGTGGGGAGGTAGGAGGGACAGAGGGAATTCAGTGCAAAAGGGCAGGACACACACTGTAAGGTGGGGAGTAGGGAAGGACAGAGGGAATTCAGTGTAAAAGGGCAGGACACACACTGTAAGGTGGGGAGTAGGGAAGGACAGAGGGAACTTGGTGTACAAGTACAGGACACACACTGTAAGGTGGGGAGCAGGGAGGGACAGAGGGAATTCAGTGTACAAGGGCAGGACACACTGAAAGGTGGGGAGTAGAGAGGGACAGAGGGAACTCAGTGTACAAGGACAGGACACACACTGTAAGGTGGGGAGTAGGGAGGGACAGAGGCAACTTGGTGTACAAGGGCACGACACACACTGTAAGGTGGGGAGTAGGGAGGGACAGAGGGAATTTGGTGCACAAGGGCAGGACACACACTGTAAGATGGGGAGTAGGGAGGGAAAGAAGGAACAGTGTATAAGGGCAGGGCATACACTGTAAGGTGGGGAGTAGGGAGGGACAGAGGGAATTCAGTGTAAAAGGGCAGGACACACACTGTAAGGTGGGGAGTAGGGAGGGACAGAGGGAACTTGGTGTACAAGGTCAGGACACACACTGTAAGGTGGGGAGCAGGGATGGACAGAGGGAATTCAGTGTAAAAGGGCAGGACACACACTGTAAGGTGGGGAGTAGGGAGGGACAGAGGGAACTTGGTGTATAAGGGCAGGACACACACTGTAAGGTGGGGAGCTGGGAGGGACTGAGGGAACTTGGTGTACAAGGGCAGGACACACACTGTAAGGTGGGGAATAGGGAGGGACTGAGGGAACTTGGTGTACAAGGTCAGGACACACACTGTAAGATGGGGAGCAGGGAGGGACAGAGGGAACTCAGTGTACAAGGGCAGGTCACACTGTAAGGTGGGGAGTAGGGAGGGACAGAGGGAATTCGGTGTAAAAGGGCAGGACACACACTGTAAGGTGGGGAGTAGGGAGGGACAGAGGGAACTTGGTGTACAAGGGCAGGTCACACACTGTAAAGTGGGGGGTTGGGAGGGACTGAGGGAACTTGGTGTACAAGGCCGGTCAGACACTGTAAGGTGGGGAGCAGGGAGGGACAGAGGGAACTCAGTGTACAAGGGCAGGTCACACTGTAAGGTGGGGAGTAGGGAGGGACAGAGGGAATTCAGTGTAAAAGGGCAGGACACACACTGTAAGGTGGGGAGTAGGGAGGGACAGAGGGAACTTGGTGTACAAGGGCAGGTGACACACTGTAAAGTGGGGGGTTGGGAGGGACTGAGGGAACTTGGTGTACAAGGGCAGGTCAGACACTGTAAGGTGGGGAGTAGGGAGGGACAGAGGGAACAGAGTACAAGGGCAGGACACACACTGTAAGGTGGGGAGTAGGGAGGGACAGAGGGAACAGAGTACAAGGGCAGGACACACACTGTAAGGTGGGGAGTAGGGAGGGACAGAGGGAACTTGGTGTGCAAGGGCAGGTCACACACTGTAAAGTCGGGGGTTGGGAGGGACAGAGGGAACAGAGTACAAGGGCAGGACACACACTGTAAGGTGGGGAGTAGGGAGGGACAGAGGGAACAGAGTACAAGGGCAGGACACACACTGTAAGGTGGGGAGCAGGGAGGGACAGAGGGAACAGAGTACAAGGGCAGGACACACACTGTAAAGTGGGGAGTAGGGAGGGACAGAGGGAACTTGGTGTATAAGGGCAGGACACACTGTAAGGTGGGGAGTTGGGAGGGACAGAGGGAATTCAGTGTACAAGGGCAGGACACACTGTAAGGTGGGGAGTTGGGAGGGACAGAGGGAATTCAGTGTACAAGGGCAGGACACACAGTAAGGTGGGGAGTCGGGAGGGACAGAGGGAATTCAGTGTACAAGGGCAGGACACACTGTAAGGTGGGGAGTTGGGAGGGACAGAGGGAATTCAGTGTACAAGGGCAGAACACACACTGTAATGTGGGGAGTAGGGAGGGACAGAGGGAATTCAGTGTAAAGGGGCAGGACACACACTGTAAGGTGGGGAGTAGGGAGGGACAGAGCGAACTTGGTGTACAAGGGCAGGACACACTGTAAGGTGGGGAGGTAGGAGGGACAGAGGGAATTCAGTGTAAAAGGGCAGGACACACACTGTAAGGTGGGGAGTAGGGAAGGACAGAGGGAATTCAGTGTAAAAGGGCAGGACACACACTGTAAGGTGGGGAGTAGGGAAGGACAGAGGGAACTTGGTGTACAAGTACAGGACACACACTGTAAGGTGGGGAGCAGGGAGGGACAGAGGGAATTCAGTGTACAAGGGCAGGACACACTGAAAGGTGGGGAGTAGAGAGGGACAGAGGGAACTCAGTGTACAAGGACAGGACACACACTGTAAGGTGGGGAGTAGGGAGGGACAGAGGCAACTTGGTGTACAAGGGCAGGACACACACTGTAAGGTGGGGAGTAGGGAGGGACAGAGGGAATTTGGTGCACAAGGGCAGGACACACTGTAAGGTGGGGAGTAGGGAGGGACAAAGGGAATTCAGTGTACAAGGGCAGGACACACACTGTAAGGTGGGGAGTAGGGAGGGACAGAGGGAACTTGGTGTATAAGGGCAGGACACACACTGTAAGGTGGGGAGTAGGGAGGGACAGAGGGAACTGGGTGTAGAAGGGCAGGACACACACTGTAAGGTGGGGAGTAGGGAGGGACTGAGGGAACTGGGTGTACAAGGGCAGGACACACACTGTAAGGTGGGGAGTAGGGAGGGACTGAGGGAACTGGGTGTACAAGGGCAGGACACACACTGTAAGGTGGGGAGTAGGGAGGGACTGAGGGAACTTGGTGTACAAGTGCAGGACACACACTGTAAGGTGGGGAGCAGGGAGGGACAGAGGGAATACAGTGTAAAAGGGCAGGACACACACTGTAAGGTGGGGAGTCGGGAGGGACTGAGGGAACTTGGTGTACAAGGTCAGGACACACACTGTAAGGTGGGGAGTAGGGAGGGACAGAGGGAACTTGGTGTACAAGGGCAGGACACACACTGTAAGGTGGGCAGCAGGGAGAGTCAGAGGGAATTCAGTGTACAAGGACAGGACACACACTGCAAGGTGGTGAGTAGGGAGGGACTGAGGGAACTTGGTGTACAAGGTCAGGACACACACTGTAAGGTGGGGAGCAGGGATGGACAGAGGGAATTCAGTGTAAAAGGGCAGGACACACACTGTAAGGTGGGGAGTAGGGAGGGACAGAGGGAACTTGGTGTATAAGGGCAGGACACACACTGTAAGGTGGGGAGCAGGGAGGGACTGAGGGAACTTGGTGTACAAGGGCAGGACACACACTGTAAGGTGGGGAATAGGGAGGGACTGAGGGAACTTGGTGTACAAGGTCAGGACACACACTGTAAGATGGGGAGCAGGGAGGGACAGAGGGAACTCAGTGTACAAGGGCAGGTCACACTGTAAGGTGGGGAGTAGGGAGGGACAGAGGGAATTCAGTGTAAAAGGGCAGGACACACACTGTAAGGTGGGGAGTAGGGAGGGACAGAGGGAACTTGGTGTACAAGGGCAGGTCACACACTGTAAAGTGGGGGGTTGGGAGGGACTGAGGGAACTTGGTGTACAAGGGCAGGTCAGACACTGTAAGGTGGGGAGTAGGGAGGGACAGAGGGAACAGAGTACAAGGGCAGGACACACACTGTAAGGTGGGGAGTAGGGAGGGACAGAGGGAACAGAGTACAAGGGCAGGACACACACTGTAAGGTGGGGAGTAGGGAGGGACAGAGGGAACTTGGTGTGCAAGGGCAGGTCACACACTGTAAAGTCGGGGGTTGGGAGGGACTGAGGGAACTTGGTGTACAAGGGCAGGTCAGACACTGTAAGGTGGGGAGTAGGGAGGGACAGAGGGAACAGAGTACAAGGGCAGGACACACACTGTAAGGTGGGGAGTAGGGAGGGACAGAGGGAACAGAGTACAAGGGCAGGACACACACTGTAAGGTGGGGAGCAGGGAGGGACAGAGGGAACAGAGTACAAGGGCAGGACACACACTGTAAAGTGGGGAGTAGGGAGGGACAGAGGGAACTTGGTGTATAAGGGCAGGACACACTGTAAGGTGGGGAGTTGGGAGGGACAGAGGGAATTCAGTGTACAAGGGCAGGACACACTGTAAGGTGGGGAGTTGGGAGGGACAGAGGGAATTCAATGTACAAGGGCAGGACACACTGTAAGGTGGGGAGTCGGGAGGGACA
The DNA here is from genome assembly GCF_030144855.1 of Hypanus sabinus. Classification (NCBI taxonomy): domain Eukaryota; kingdom Metazoa; phylum Chordata; class Chondrichthyes; order Myliobatiformes; family Dasyatidae; genus Hypanus; species Hypanus sabinus. The sequence continues at coordinate 422,252 of NW_026778913.1, forward strand.
GAGGGAATTCAGTGTACAAGGGCAGGACACACTGTAAGGTGGGGAGTTGGGAGGGACAGAGGGAATTCAGTGTACAAGGGCAGAACACACACTGTAAGGTGGGGAGTAGGGAGGGACAGAGGGAATTCAGTGTAAAAGGACAGGACACACACTGTAAGGTGGGGAGTAGGGAGGGACAGAGCGAACTTGGTGTACAAGGGCAGGACACACTGTAAGGTGGGGAGGTAGGAGGGACAGAGGGAATTCAGTGTAAAAGGGCAGCACACACACTGTAAGGTGGGGAGTAGGGAAGGACAGAGGGAATTCAGTGTAAAAGGGCAGGACACACACTGTAAGGTGGGGAGTAGGGAAGGACAGAGGGAACTTGGTGTACAAGTACAGGACACACACTGTAAGGTGGGGAGCAGGGAGGGACAGAGGGAATTCAGTGTACAAGGGCAGGACACACTGAAAGGTGGGGAGTAGAGAGGGACAGAGGGAACTCAGTGTACAAGGACAGGACACACACTGTAAGGTGGGGAGTAGGGAGGGACAGAGGCAACTTGGTGTACAAGGGCAGGACACACACTGTAAGGTGGGGAGTAGGGAGGGACAGAGGGAACAGAGTACAAGGGCAGGACACACACTGTAATGTGGGGAGTAGGGAGGGACAGAGTGAACTTGGTGTGCAAGGGCAGGTCACACACTGTAAAGTCGGGGGTTGGGAGGGACTGAGGGAACTTGGTGTACAAGGGCAGGTCAGACACTGTAAGGTGGGGAGTAGGGAGGGACAGAGGGAACAGAGTACAAGGGCAGGACACACTGTAAGGTGGGGAGTAGGGAGGGACAGAGGGAACAGAGTACAAGGGCAGGACACACACTGTAAAGTGGGGAGTAGGGAGGGACAGAGGGAACTTGGTGTATAAGGGCAGGACACACTGTAAGGTGGGGAGTTGGCAGGGACAGAGGGAATTCAGTGTACAAGGGCAGGACACACTGTAAGGTGGGGAGTTGGGAGGGACAGAGGGAATTCAGTGTACAAGGGCAGGACACACTGTAAGGTGGGGAGTCGGGAGGGACAGAGGGAATTCAGTGTACAAGGGCAGGACACACTGTAAGGTGGGGAGTTGGGAGGGACAGAGGGAATTCAGTGTACAAGGGCAGAACACACACTGTAAGGTGGGGAGTAGGGAGGGACAGAGGGAATTCAGTGTAAAGGGGCAGGACACACACTGTAAGGTGGGGAGTAGGGAGGGACAGAGCGAACTTGGCGTACAAGGGCAGGACACACTGTAAGGTGGGGAGGTAGGAGGGACAGAGGGAATTCAGTGTAAAAGGGCAGGACACACACTGTAAGGTGGGGAGTAGGGAAGGACAGAGGGAATTCAGTGTAAAAGGGCAGGACACACACTGTAAGGTGGGGAGTAGGGAAGGACAGAGGGAACTTGGTGTACAAGTACAGGACACACACTGTAAGGTGGGGAGCAGGGAGGGACAGAGGGAATTCAGTGTACAAGGGCAGGACACACTGAAAGGTGGGGAGTAGGGAGGGACAGAGGGAACTCAGTGTACAAGGACAGGACACACACTGTAAGGTGGAGAGTTGGGAGGGACAGAGGCAACTTGGTGTACAAGGGCAGGACACACACTGTAAGGTGGGGAGTAGGGAGGGACAGAGGGAATTTGGTGCACAAGGGCAGGACACACTGTAAGGTGGGGAGTAGGGAGGGACAAAGGGAATTCAGTGTACAAGGGCAGGACACACACTGTAAGTTGGGGAGTAGGGAGGGACAGAGGGAACTTGGTGTATAAGGGCAGGACACACACTGTAAGGTGGGGAGTAGGGAGGGACAGAGGGAACTGGGTGTAGAAGGGCAGGACACACACTGTAAGGTGGGGAGTAGGGAGGGACTGAGGGAACTGGGTGTACAAGGGCAGGACACACACTGTAAGGTGGGGAGTAGGGAGGGACTGAGGGAACTGGGTGTACAAGGGCAGGACACACACTGTAAGGTGGGGAGTAGGGAGGGACTGAGGGAACTTGGTGTACAAGGGCAGGACACACACTGTAAGGTGGGGAGCAGGGAGGGACAGAGGGAATACAGTGTAAAAGGGCAGGACACACACTGTAAGGTGGGGAGTCGGGAGGGACTGAGGGAACTTGGTGTACAAGGTCAGGACACACACTGTAAGGTGGGGAGTAGGGAGGGACAGAGGGAACTTGGTGTACAAGGGCAGGACACACACTGTAAGGTGGGCAGCAGGGAGAGTCAGAGGGAATTCAGTGTACAAGGACAGGACACACACTGCAAGGTGGTGAGTAGGGAGGGACTGAGGGAACTTGGTGTACAAGGTCAGGACACACACTGTAAGGTGGGGAGCAGGGATGGACAGAGGGAATTCAGTGTAAAAGCGCAGGACACACACTGTAAGGTGGGGAGTAGGGAGGGACAGAGGGAACTTGGTGTATAAGGGCAGGACACACACTGTAAGGTGGGGAGCAGGGAGGGACTGAGGGAACTTGGTGTACAAGGGCAGGACACACACTGTAAGGTGGGGAATAGGGAGGGACTGAGGGAACTTGGTGTACAAGGTCAGGACACACACTGTAAGATGGGGAGCAGGGAGGGACAGAGGGAACTCAGTGTACAAGGGCAGGTCACACTGTAAGGTGGGGAGTAGGGAGGGACAGAGGGAATTCAGTGTAAAAGGGCAGGACACACACTGTAAGGTGGGGAGTAGGGAGGGACAGAGGGAACTTGGTGTACAAGGGCAGGTCACACACTGTAAAGTGGGGGGTTGGGAGGGACTGAGGGAACTTGGTGTACAAGGGCAGGTCAGACACTGTAAGGTGGGGAGTAGGGAAGGACAGAGGGAACAGAGTACAAGGGCAGGACACACACTGTAAGGTGGGGAGTAGGGAGGGACAGAGGGAACAGAGTACAAGGGCAGGACACACACTGTAAGGTGGGGAGTAGGGAGGGACAGAGGGAACTTGGTGTGCAAGGGCAGGTCACACACTGTAAAGTCGGGGGTTGGGAGGGACTGAGGGAACTTGGTGTACAAGGGCAGGTCAGACACTGTAAGGTGGGGAGTAGGGAGGGACAGAGGGAACAGAGTACAAGGGCAGGACACACACTGTAAGGTGGGGAGTAGGGAGGGACAGAGGGAACAGAGTACAAGGGCAGGACACACACTGTAAGGTGGGGAGCAGGGAGGGACAGAGGGAACAGAGTACAAGGGCAGGACACACACTGTAAAGTGGGGAGTAGGGAGGGACAGAGGGAACGGTGTATAAGGGCAGGACACACTGTAAGGTGGGGAGTTGGGAGGGACAGAGGGAATTCAGTGTACAAGGGCAGGACACACTGTAAGGTGGGGAGTTGGGAGGGACAGAGGGAATTCAGTGTACAAGGGCAGGACACACTGTAAGGTGGGGAGTCGGGAGGGACAGAGGGAATTCATTGTACAAGGGCAGGACACACTGTAAGGTGGGGAGTTGGGAGGGACAGAGGGAATTCAGTGTACAAGGGCAGAACACACACTGTAAGGTGGGGAGTAGGGAGGGACAGAGGGAATTCAGTGTAAAAGGACAGGACACACACTGTAAGGTGGGGAGTAGGGAGGGACAGAGCGAACTTGGTGTACAAGGGCAGGACACACTGTAAGGTGGGGAGGTAGGAGGGACAGAGGGAATTCACTGTAAAAGGGCAGGACACACACTGTAAGGTGGGGAGTAGGGAAGGACAGAGGGAATTCAGTGTAAAAGGGCAGGACACACACTGTAAGGTGGGGAGTAGGGAAGGACAGAGGGAACTTGGTGTACAAGTACAGGACACACACTGTAAGGTGGGGAGCAGGGAGGGACAGAGGGAATTCAGTGTACAAGGGCAGGACACACTGAAAGGTGGGGATTAGAGAGGGACAGAGGGAACTCAGTGTACAAGGACAGGACACACACTGTAAGGTGGGGAGTAGGGAGGGACAGAGGCAACTTGGTGTACAAGGGCAGGACACACACTGTAAGGTGGGGAGTAGGGAGGGACAGAGGGAATTTGGTGCACAAGGGCAGGACACACTGTAAGGTGGGGAGTAGGGAGGGACAAAGGGAATTCAGTGTACAAGGGCAGGACACACACTGTAAGGTGGGGAGTAGGGAGGGACAGAGGGAACTTGGTGTATAAGGGCAGGACACACACTGTAAGGTGGGGAGTAGGGAGGGACAGAGGGAACTGGGTGTAGAAGGGCAGGACACACACTGTAAGGTGGGGAGTAGGGAGGGACTGAGGGAACTGGGTGTACAAGGGCAGGACACACACTGTAAGGTGGGGAGTAGGGAGCGACTGAGGGAACTTGGTGTACAAGGGCAGGACACACACTGTAAGGTGGGGAGCAGGGAGGGACAGAGGGAATACAGTGTAAAAGGGCAGGACACACACTGTAAGGTGGGGAGTCGGGAGGGACTGAGGGAACTTGGTGTACAAGGTCAGGACACACACTGTAAGGTGGGGAGTAGGGAGGGACAGAGGGAACTTGGTGTACAAGGGAAGGACACACACTGTAAGGTGGGCAGCAGGGAGAGTCAGAGGGAATTCAGTGTACAAGGACAGGACACACACTGCAAGGTGGTGAGTAGGGAGGGACTGAGGGAACTTGGTGTACAAGGTCAGGACACACACTGTAAGGTGGGGAGCAGGGATGGACAGAGGGAATTCAGTGTAAAAGGGCAGGACACACACTGTAAGGTGGGGAGTAGGGAGGGACAGAGGGAACTTGGTGTATAAGGGCAGGACACACACTGTAAGGTGGGGAGCAGGGAGGGACTGAGGGAACTTGGTGTACAAGGGCAGGACACACACTGTAAGGTGGGGAATAGGGAGGGACTGAGGGAACTTGGTGTACAAGGTCAGGACACACACTGTAAGATGGGGAGCAGGGAGGGACAGAGGGAACTCAGTGTACAAGGGCAGGTCACACTGTAAGGTGGGGAGTAGGGAGGGACAGAGGGAATTCAGTGTAAAAGGGCAGGACACACACTGTAAGGTGGGGAGTAGGGAGGGACAGAGGGAACTTGGTGTACAAGGGCAGGTCACACACTGTAAAGTGGGGGGTTGGGAGGGACTGAGGGAACTTGGTGTACAAGGGCAGGTCAGACACTGTAAGGTGGGGAGTAGGGAGGGACAGAGGGAACAGAGTACAAGGGCAGGACACACACTGTAAGGTGGGGAGTAGGGAGGGACAGAGGGAACAGAGTACAAGGGCAGGACACACACTGTAAGGTGGGGAGTAGGGAGGGACAGAGGGAACTTGGTGTGCAAGGGCAGGTCACACACTGTAAAGTCGGGGGTTGGGAGGGACTGAGGGAACTTGGTGTACAAGGGCAGGTCAGACACTGTAAGGTGGGGAGTAGGGAGGGACAGAGGGAACAGAGTACAAGGGCAGGACACACACTGTAAAGTGGGGATTAGGGAGGGACAGTGGGAACTTGGTGTATAAGGGCAGGACACACTGTAAGGTGGGGAGTTGGGAGGGACAGAGGGAATTCAGTGTACAAGGGCAGGACACACTGTAAGGTGGGGAGTTGGGAGGGACAGAGGGAATTCAGTGTACAAGGGCAGGACACACTGTAAGGTGGGGAGTTGGGAGGGACAGAGGGAATTCAGTGTACAAGGGCAGAACACACACTGTAAGGTGGGGAGTAGGGAGGGACAGAGGGAATTCAGTGTAAAAGGGCAGGACACACACTGTAAGGTGGGGAGTAGGGAGGGACAGAGCGAACTTGGTGTACAAGGGCAGGTCACACACTGTAAAGTGGGGGGTTGGGAGGGACTGAGGGAACTTGGTGTACAAGGGCAGGTCAGACACTGTAAGGTGGGGAGTAGGGAGGGACAGAGGGAACAGAGTACAAGGGCAGGACACACACTGTAAGGTGGGGAGTAGGGAGGGACAGAGGGAACAGAGTACAAGGGCAGGACACACACTGTAAGGTGGGGAGTAGGGAGGGACAGAGGGAACTTGGTGTGCAAGGGCAGGTCACACACTGTAAAGTCGGGGGTTGGGAGGGACTGAGGGAACTTGGTGTACAAGGGCAGGTCAGACACTGTAAGGTGGGGAGTAGGGAGGGACAGAGGGAACAGAGTACAAGGGCAGGACACACACTGTAAAGTGGGGATTAGGGAGGGACAGTGGGAACTTGGTGTATAAGGGCAGGACACACTGTAAGGTGGGGAGTTGGGAGGGACAGAGGGAATTCAGTGTACAAGGGCAGGACACACTGTAAGGTGGGGAGTTGGGAGGGACAGAGGGAATTCAGTGTACAAGGGCAGGACACACTGTAAGGTGGGGAGTTGGGAGGGACAGAGGGAATTCAGTGTACAAGGGCAGAACACACACTGTAAGGTGGGGAGTAGGGAGGGACAGAGGGAATTCAGTGTAAAAGGGCAGGACACACACTGTAAGGTGGGGAGTAGGGAGGGACAGAGCGAACTTGGTGTACAAGGGCAGGACACACTGTAAGGTGGGGAGGTAGGAGGGACAGAGGGAATTCAGTGTAAAAGGGCAGGACACACACTGTAAGGTGGGGAGTAGGGAAGGACAGAGGGAATTCAGTGTAAAAGGGCAGGACACACACTGTAAGGTGGGGAGTTGGGAAGGACAGAGGGAACTTGGTGTACAAGTACAGGACACACACTGTAAGGTGGGGAGCAGGGAGGGACAGAGGGAATTCAGTGTACAAGGGCAGGACACACTGAAAGGTGGGGAGTAGAGAGGGACAGAGGGAACTCAGTGTACAAGGACAGGACACACACTGTAAGGTGGGGAGTAGGGAGGGACAGAGGCAACTTGGTGTACAAGGGCAGGACACACACTGTAAGGTGGGGAGTAGGGAGGGACAGAGGGAATTTGGTGCACAAGGGCAGGACACACACTGTAAGATGGGGAGTAGGGAGGGAAAGAAGGAACAGTGTATAATGGCAGGGCATACACTGTAAGGTGGGGAGTAGGGAGGGACAGAGGGAATTCAGTGTAAAAGGGCAGGACACACACTGTAAGGTGGGGAGTAGGGAGGGACAGAGGGAACTTGGTGTACAAGGGCAGGACACACACTGTAAGGTGGGCAGCAGGGAGAGTCAGAGGGAATTCAGTGTACAAGGACAGGACGCACACTGCAAGGTGGTGAGTAGGGAGGGACTGAGGGAACTTGGTGTACAAGGTCAGGACACACACTGTAAGGTGGGGAGCAGGGATGGACAGAGGGAATTCAGTGTAAAAGGGCAGGACACACACTGTAAGGTAAGGAGTAGTGAGGGACAGAGGGAACTTGGTGTATAAGGGCAGGACACACACTGTAAGGTGGGGAGCAGGGAGGGACTGAGGGAACTTGGTGTACAAGGGCAGGATACACACTGTAAGGTGGGGAATAGGGAGGGACTGAGGGAACTTGGTGTACAAGGTCAGGACACACACTGTAAGATGGGGAGCAGGGAGGGACAGAGGGAACTCAGTGTACAAGGGCAGGTCACACTGTAAGGTGGGGAGTAGGGAGGGACAGAGGGAATTCAGTGTAAAAGGGCAGGACACACACTGTAAGGTGGGGAGTTGGGAGGGACAGAGGGAACTTGGTGTACAAGGGCAGGTCACACACTGTAAAGTGGGGGGTTGGGAGGGACTGAGGGATCTTGGTGTACAAGGGCAGGTCAGACACTGTAAGGTGGGGAGTAGGGAGGGACAGAGGGAACAGAGTACAAGGGCAGGACACACACTGTAAGGTGGGGAGTAGGGAGGGACAGAGGGAACAGAGTACAAGGGCAGGACACACACTGTAAGGTGGGGAGCAGGGAGGGACAGAGGGAACAGAGTACAAGGGCAGGACACACACTGTAAAGTGGGGAGTAGGGAGGGACAGAGGGAACTTGGTGTATAAGGGCAGGACACACTGTAAGGTGGGGAGTTGGGAGCGACAGAGGGAATTCAGTGTACAAGGGCAGGACACACTGTAAGGTGGGGAGTTGGGAGGGACAGAGGGAATTCAGTGTACAAGGGCAGGACACACTGTAAGGTGGGGAGTTGGGAGGGACAGAGGGAATTCAGTGTACAAGGGCAGGACACACTGTAAGGTGGGGAGTTGGGAGGGACAGAGGGAATACAGTGTACAAGGGCAGAACACACACTGTAAGGTGGGGAGTAGGGAGGGACAGAGGGAATTCAGTGTAAAAGGGCAGGACACACACTGTAAGGTGGGGAGTAGGGAGGGACAGAGCGAACTTGGTGTACAAGGGCAGGACACACTGTAAGGTGGGGAGGTAGGAGGGACAGAGGGAATTCAGTGTAAAAGGGCAGGACACACACTGTAAGGTGGGGAGTAGGGAAGGACAGAGGGAATTCAGTGTAAAAGGGCAGGACACACACTGTAAGGTGGGGAGTAGGGAAGGACAGAGGGAACTTGGTGTACAAGTACAGGACACACACTGTAAGGTGGGGAGCAGGGAGGGACAGAGGGAACAGAGTACAAGGGCAGGACACACTGTAAGGTGGGGAGTAGGGAGGGACAGAGGGAACAGAGTACAAGGGCAGGACACACACTGTAAGGTGGGGAGCAGGGAGGGACAGAGGGAACTTGGTGTACAAGGGCAGGTCAGACACTGTAAGGTGGGGAGTAGGGAGGGACAGAGGGAACAGAGTACAAGGGCAGGACACACACTGTAAGGTGGGGAGTAGGGAGGGACAGAGGGAACAGAGTACAAGGGCAGGACACACACTGTAAGGTGGGGAGCAGGGAGGGACAGAGGGAACAGAGTACAAGGGCAGGACACACACTGTAAAGTGGGGAGTAGGGAGGGACAGAGGGAACTTGGTGTATAAGGGCAGGACACACTGTAAGGTGGGGAGTTGGGAGGGACAGAGGGAATTCAGTGTACAAGGGCAGGACACACTGTAAGGTGGGGAGTTGGGAGGGACAGAGGGAATTCAGTGTACAAGGGCAGGACACACTGTAAGGTGGGGAGTTGGGAGGGACAGAGGGAATTCAGTGTACAAGGGCAGGACACACTGTAAGGTGGGGAGTTGGGAGGGACAGAGGGAATACAGTGTACAAGGGCAGAACACACACTGTAAGGTGGGGAGTAGGGAGGGACAGAGCGAACTTGGTGTACAAGGGCAGGACACACTGTAAGGTGGGGAGGTAGGAGGGACAGAGGGAATTCAGTGTAAAAGGGCAGGACACACACTGTAAGGTGGGGAGTAGGGAGGGACAGAGCGAACTTGGTGTACAAGGGCAGGACACACTGTAAGGTGGGGAGGTAGGAGGGACAGAGGGAATTCAGTGTAAAAGGGCAGGACACACACTGTAAGGTGGGGAGTAGGGAAGGACAGAGGGAATTCAGTGTAAAAGGGCAGGACACACACTGTAAGGTGGGGAGTAGGGAGGGACAGAAGGAACAGTGTACAAGGGCAGGGCATACACTGTAAGGTGGGGAGTAGGGAGGGACAGAGGGAATTCAGTGTAAAAGGGCAGGACACACACTGTAAGGTGGGGAGTAGGGAGGGACAGAGGGAACTTGGTGTACAAGGGCAGGACACACACTGTAAGGTGGGGAGCAGGGAGGGACTGAGGGAACTTGGTGTACAAGTGCAGGACACACACTGTAAGGTGGGGAGCAGGGAGGGACAGAGGGAATACAGTGTAAAAGGGCAGGACACACACTGTAAGGTGGGGAGTCGGGAGGGACTGAGGGAACTTGGTGTACAAGGTCATGACACACACTGTAAGGTGGGGAGTAGGGAGGGACAGAGGGAACTTGGTGTACAAGGGCAGGACACACACTGTAAGGTGGGCAGCAGGGAGAGTCAGAGGGAATTCAGTGTAAAAGGGCAGGACACACACTGTAAGGTGGGGAGTAGGGAGGGACTGAGGGAACTTGGTGTACAAGTGCAGGACACACACTGTAAGGTGGGGAGCAGGGAGGGACAGAGGGAATACAGTGTAAAAGGGCAGGACACACACTGTAAGGTGGGCAGCAGGGAGAGTCAGAGGGAATTCAGTGTACAAGGACAGGACACACACTGCAAGGTGGTGAGTAGGGAGGGACTGAGGGAACTTGGTGTACAAGGTCAGGACACACACTGTAAGGTGGGGAGCAGGGATGGACAGAGGGAATTCAGTGTAAAAGGGCAGGACACACACTGTAAGGTGGGGAGTAGGGAGGGACAGAGGGAACTTGGTGTATAAGGGCAGGACACACACTGTAAGGTGGGGAGCAGGGAGGGACTGAGGGAACGGTGTACAAGGGCAGGACACACACTGTAAGGTGGGGAATAGGGAGGGACTGAGGGAACTTGGTGTACAAGGTCAGGACACACACTGTAAGATGGGGAGCAGGGAGGGACAGAGGGAACTCAGTGTACAAGGGCAGGTCACACTGTAAGGTGGGGAGTAGGGAGGGACAGAGGGAATTCAGTGTAAAAGGGCAGGACACACACTGTAAGGTGGGGGGTAGGGAGGGACAGAGGGAACTTGGTGTACAAGGGCAGGTCACACACTGTAAAGTGGGGGGTTGGGAGGGACTGAGGGAACTTGGTGTACAAGGGCAGGTCAGACACTGTAAGGTGGGGAGTAGGGAGGGACAGAGGGAACAGAGTACAAGGGCAGGACACACACTGTAAGGTGGGGAGTAGGGAGGGACAGAGGGAACAGAGTACAAGGGCAGGACACACACTGTAAGGTGGGGAGTAGGGAGGGACAGAGGGAACTTGGTGTGCAAGGGCAGGTCACACACTGTAAAGTCGGGGGTTGGGAGGGACTGAGGGAACTTGGTGTACAAGGGCAGGTCAGACACTGTAAGGTGGGGAGTAGGGAGGGACAGAGGGAACAGAGTACAAGGGCAGGACACACACTGTAAGGTGGGGAGTAGGGAGGGACAGAGGGAACAGAGTACAAGGGCAGGACACACACTGTAAGGTGGGGAGCAGGGAGGGACAGAGGGAACAGAGTACAAGGGCAGGACACACACTGTAAAGTGGGGAGTAGGGAGGGACAGAGGGAACTTGGTGTATAAGGGCAGGACACACTGTAAGGTGGGGAGTTGGGAGGGACAGAGGGAATTCAGTGTACAAGGGCAGGACACACTGTAAGGTGGGGAGTTGGGAGGGACAGAGGGAATTCAGTGTACAAGGGCAGGACACACTGTAAGGTGGGGAGTCGGGAGGGACAGAGGGAATTCAGTGTACAAGGGCAGGACACACTGTAAGGTGGGGAGTTGGGAGGGACAGAGGGAATTCAGTGTACAAGGGCAGAACACACACTGTAAGGTGGGGAGTAGGGAGGGACAGAGGGAATTCAGTGTAAAAGGACAGGACACACACTGTAAGGTGGGGAGTAGGGAGGGACAGAGCGAACTTGGTGTACAAGGGCAGGACACACTGTAAGGTGGGGAGGTAGGAGGGACAGAGGGAATTCAGTGTAAAAGGGCAGCACACACACTGTAAGGTGGGGAGTAGGGAAGGACAGAGGGAATTCAGTGTAAAAGGGCAGGACACACACTGTAAGGTGGGGAGTAGGGAAGGACAGAGGGAACTTGGTGTACAAGTACAGGACACACACTGTAAGGTGGGGAGCAGGGAGGGACAGAGGGAATTCAGTGTACAAGGGCAGGACACACTGAAAGGTGGGGAGTAGAGAGGGACAGAGGGAACTCAGTGTACAAGGACAGGACACACACTGTAAGGTGGGGAGTAGGGAGGGACAGAGGCAACTTGGTGTACAAGGGCAGGACACACACTGTAAGGTGGGGAGTAGGGAGGGACAGAGGGAACAGAGTACAAGGGCAGGACACACACTGTAATGTGGGGAGTAGGGAGGGACAGAGGGAACTTGGTGTGCAAGGGCAGGTCACACACTGTAAAGTCGGGGGTTGGGAGGGACTGAGGGAACTTGGTGTACAAGGGCAGGTCAGACACTGTAAGGTGGGGAGTAGGGAGGGACAGAGGGAACAGAGTACAAGGGCAGGACACACACTGTAAGGTGGGGAGTAGGGAGGGACAGAGGGAACAGAGTACAAGGGCAGGACACACACTGTAAGGTGGGGAGCAGGGAGGGACAGAGGGAACAGAGTACAAGGGCAGGACACACACTGTAAAGTGGGGAGTAGGGAGGGACAGAGGGAACTTGGTGTATAAGGGCAGGACACACTGTAAGGTGGGGAGTTGGGAGGGACAGAGGGAATTCAGTGTACAAGGGCAGGACACACTGTAAGGTGGGGAGTAGGGAGGGACAGAGGGAACTTGGTGTACAAGGGCAGGTCACACACTGTAAAGTGGGGGGTTGGGAGGGACTGAGGGAACTTGGTGTACAAGGGCAGGTCAGACACTGTAAGGTGGGGAGTAGGGAGGGACAGAGGGAACAGAGTACAAGGGCAGGACACACACTGTAAGGTGGGGAGTAGGGAGGGACAGAGGGAACAGAGTACAAGGGCAGGACACACACTGTAAGGTGGGGAGCAGGGAGGGACAGAGGGAACAGAGTACAAGGGCAGGACACACACTGTAAAGTGGGGAGTAGGGAGGGACAGAGGGAACTTGGTGTATAAGGGCAGGACACACTGTAAGGTGGGGAGTTGGGAGGGACAGAGGGAATTCAGTGTACAAGGGCAGGACACACTGTAAGGTGGGGAGTTGGGAGGGACAGAGGGAATTCAGTGTACAAGGGCAGGACACACTGTAAGGTGGGGAGTCGGGAGGGACAGAGGGAATTCAGTGTACAAGGGCAGGACACACTGTAAGGTGCGGAGTTGGGAGGGACAGAGGGAATTCAGTGTACAAGGGCAGAACACACACTGTAAGGTGGGGAGTAGGGAGGGACAGAGGGAATTCAGTGTAAAGGGGCAGGACACACACTGTAAGGTGGGGAGTAGGGAGGGACAGAGCGAACTTGGTGTACAAGGGCAGGACACACTGTAAGGTGGGGAGGTAGGAGGGACAGAGGGAATTCAGTGTAAAAGGGCAGGACACACACTGTAAGGTGGGGAGTAGGGAAGGACAGAGGGAATTCAGTGTAAAAGGGCAGGACACACACTGTAAGGTGGGGAGTAGGGAAGGACAGAGGGAACTTGGTGTACAAGTACAGGACACACACTGTAAGGTGGGGAGCAGGGAGGGACAGAGGGAATTCAGTGTACAAGGGCAGGACACACTGAAAGGTGGGGAGTAGAGAGGGACAGAGGGAACTCAGTGTACAAGGACAGGACACACACTGTAAGGTGGGGAGTAGGGAGGGACAGAGGCAACTTGGTGTACAAGGGCAGGACACACACTGTAAGGTGGGGAGTAGGGAGGGACAGAGGGAATTTGGTGCACAAGGGCAGGACACACTGTAAGGTGGGGAGTAGGGAGGGACAAAGGGAATTCAGTGTACAAGGGCAGGACACACACTGTAAGTTGGGGAGTAGGGAGGGACAGAGGGAACTTGGTGTATAAGGGCAGGACACACACTGTAAGGTGGGGAGTAGGGAGGGACAGAGGGAACTGGGTGTAGAAGGGCAGGACACACACTGTAAGGTGGGGAGTAGGGAGGGACTGAGGGAACTGGGTGTACAAGGGCAGGACACACACTGTAAGGTGGGGAGTAGGGAGGGACTGAGGGAACTGGGTGTACAAGGGCAGGACACACACTGTAAGGTGGGGAGTAGGGAGGGACTGAGGGAACTTGGTGTACAAGGGCAGGACACACACTGTAAGGTGGGGAGCAGCGAGGGACAGAGGGAATACAGTGTAAAAGGGCAGGACACACACTGTAAGGTGGGGAGTCGGGAGGGACTGAGGGAACTTGGTGTACAAGGTCAGGACACACACTGTAAGGTGGGGAGTAGGGAGGGACAGAGGGAACTTGGTGTACAAGGGCAGGACACACACTGTAAGGTGGGCAGCAGGGAGAGTCAGAGGGAATTCAGTGTACAAGGACAGGACACACACTGCAAGGTGGTGAGTAGGGAGGGACTGAGGGAACTTGGTGTACAAGTTCAGGACACACACTGTAAGGTGGGGAGCAGGGATGGACAGAGGGAATTCAGTGTAAAAGGGCAGGACACACACTGTAAGGTGGGGAGTAGGGAGGGACAGAGGGAACTTGGTGTATAAGGGCAGGACACACACTGTAAGGTGGGGAGCAGGGAGGGACTGAGGGAACTTGGTGTACAAGGGCAGGACACACACTGTAAGGTGGGGAATAGGGAGGGACTGAGGGAACTTGGTGTACAAGGTCAGGACACACACTGTAAGATGGGGAGCAGGGAGGGACAGAGGGAACTCAGTGTACAAGGGCAGGTCACACTGTAAGGTGGGGAGTAGGGAGGGACAGAGGGAATTCAGTGTAAAAGGGCAGGACACACACTGTAAGGTGGGGAGTAGGGAGGGACAGAGGGAACTTGGTGTACAAGGGCAGGTCACACACTGTAAAGTGGGGGGTTGGGAGGGACTGAGGGAACTTGGTGTACAAGGGCAGGTCAGACACTGTAAGGTGGGGAGTAGGGAGGGACAGAGGGAACAGAGTACAAGGGCAGGACACACACTGTAAGGTGGGGAGTAGGGAGGGACAGAGGGAACAGAGTACAAGGGCAGGACACACACTGTAAGGTGGGGAGTAGGGAGGGACAGAGGGAACTTGGTGTGCAAGGGCAGGTCACACACTGTAAAGTCGGGGGTTGGGAGGGACTGAGGGAACGGTGTATAAGGGCAGGACACACTGTAAGGTGGGGAGTTGGGAGGGACAGAGGGAATTCAGTGTACAAGGGCAGGACACACTGTAAGGTGGGGAGTTGGGAGGGACAGAGGGAATTCAGTGTACAAGGGCAGGACACACTGTAAGGTGGGGAGTCGGGAGGGACAGAGGGAATTCATTGTACAAGGGCAGGACACACTGTAAGGTGGGGAGTTGGGAGGGACAGAGGGAATTCAGTGTACAAGGGCAGAACACACACTGTAAGGTGGGGAGTAGGGAGGGACAGAGGGAATTCAGTGTAAAAGGACAGGACACACACTGTAAGGTGGGGAGTAGGGAGGGACAGAGCGAACTTGGTGTACAAGGGCAGGACACACTGTAAGGTGGGGAGGTAGGAGGGACAGAGGGAATTCACTGTAAAAGGGCAGGACACACACTGTAAGGTGGGGAGTAGGGAAGGACAGAGGGAATTCAGTGTAAAAGGGCAGGACACACACTGTAAGGTGGGGAGTAGGGAAGGACAGAGGGAACTTGGTGTACAAGTACAGGACACACACTGTAAGGTGGGGAGCAGGGAGGGACAGAGGGAATTCAGTGTACAAGGGCAGGACACACTGAAAGGTGGGGATTAGAGAGGGACAGAGGGAACTCAGTGTACAAGGACAGGACACACACTGTAAGGTGGGGAGTAGGGAGGGACAGAGGCAACTTGGTGTACAAGGGCAGGACACACACTGTAAGGTGGGGAGTAGGGAGGGACAGAGGGAATTTGGTGCACAAGGGCAGGACACACTGTAAGGTGGGGAGTAGGGAGGGACAAAGGGAATTCAGTGTACAAGGGCAGGACACACACTGTAAGGTGGGGAGTAGGGAGGGACAGAGGGAACTTGGTGTATAAGGGCAGGACACACACTGTAAGGTGGGGAGTAGGGAGGGACAGAGGGAACTGGGTGTAGAAGGGCAGGACACACACTGTAAGGTGGGGAGTAGGGAGGGACTGAGGGAACTGGGTGTACAAGGGCAGGACACACACTGTAAGGTGGGGAGTAGGGAGCGACTGAGGGAACTTGGTGTACAAGGGCAGGACACACACTGTAAGGTGGGGAGCAGGGAGGGACAGAGGGAATACAGTGTAAAAGGGCAGGACACACACTGTAAGGTGGGGAGTCGGGAGGGACTGAGGGAACTTGGTGTACAAGGTCAGGACACACACTGTAAGGTGGGGAGTAGGGAGGGACAGAGGGAACTTGGTGTACAAGGGCAGGACACACACTGTAAGGTGGGCAGCAGGGAGAGTCAGAGGGAATTCAGTGTACAAGGACAGGACACACACTGCAAGGTGGTGAGTAGGGAGGGACTGAGGGAACTTGGTGTACAAGGTCAGGACACACACTGTAAGGTGGGGAGCAGGGATGGACAGAGGGAATTCAGTGTAAAAGGGCAGGACACACACTGTAAGGTGGGGAGTAGGGAGGGACAGAGGGAACTTGGTGTATAAGGGCAGGACACACACTGTAAGGTGGGGAGCAGGGAGGGACTGAGGGAACTTGGTGTACAAGGGCAGGACACACACTGTAAGGTGGGGAATAGGGAGGGACTGAGGGAACTTGGTGTACAAGGTCAGGACACACACTGTAAGATGGGGAGCAGGGAGGGACAGAGGGAACTCAGTGTACAAGGGCAGGTCACACACTGTAAAGTGGGGGGTTGGGAGGGACTGAGGGAACTTGGTGTACAAGGGCAGGTCAGACACTGTAAGGTGGGGAGTAGGGAGGGACAGAGGGAACAGAGTACAAGGGCAGGACACACACTGTAAGGTGGGGAGTAGGGAGGGACAGAGGGAACAGAGTACAAGGGCAGGACACACACTGTAAGGTGGGGAGTAGGGAGGGACAGAGGGAACTTGGTGTGCAAGGGCAGGTCACACACTGTAAAGTCGGGGGTTGGGAGGGACTGAGGGAACTTGGTGTACAAGGGCAGGTCAGACACTGTAAGGTGGGGAGTAGGGAGGGACAGAGGGAACAGAGTACAAGGGCAGGACACACACTGTAAAGTGGGGAGTAGGGAGGGACAGTGGGAACTTGGTGTATAAGGGCAGGACACACTGTAAGGTGGGGAGTTGGGAGGGACAGAGGGAATTCAGTGTACAAGGGCAGGACACACACTGTAAGGTGGGGAGTAGGGAGCGACTGAGGGAACTAGGTGTACAAGGGCAGGACACACACTGTAAGGTGGGGAGCAGGGAGGGACAGAGGGAATACAGTGTAAAAGGGCAGGACACACACTGTAAGGTGGGGAGTCGGGAGGGACTGAGGGAACTTGGTGTACAAGGTCAGGACACACACTGTAAGGTGGGGAGTAGGGAGGGACAGAGGGAACTTGGTGTACAAGGGCAGGACACACACTGTAAGGTGGGCAGCAGGGAGAGTCAGAGGGAATTCAGTGTACAAGGACAGGACACACACTGCAAGGTGGTGAGTAGGGAGGGACTGAGGGAACTTGGTGTACAAGGTCAGGACACACACTGTAAGGTGGGGAGCAGGGATGGACAGAGGGAATTCAGTGTAAAAGGGCAGGACACACACTGTAAGGTGGGGAGTAGGGAGGGACAGAGGGAACTTGGTGTATAAGGGCAGGACAAACACTGTAAGGTGAGGAGCAGGGAGGGACTGAGGGAACTTGGTGTACAAGGGCAGGACACACACTGTAAGGTGGGGAATAGGGAGGGACTGAGGGAACTTGGTGTACAAGGTCAGGACACACACTGTAAGATGGGGAGCAGGGAGGGACAGAGGGAACTCAGTGTACAAGGGCAGGTCACACTGTAAGGTGGGGAGTAGGGAGGGACAGAGGGAATTCAGTGTAAAAGGGCAGGACACACACTGTAAGGTGGGGAGTTGGGAGGGACAGAGGGAATTCAGTGTACAAGGGCAGGACACACTGTAAGGTGGGGAGTTGGGAGGGACAGAGGGAATTCAGTGTACAAGGGCAGGACACACTGTAAGGTGGGGAGTCGGGAGGGACAGAGGGAATTCAGTGTACAAGGGCAGGACACACTGTAAGGTGCGGAGTTGGGAGGGACAGAGGGAATTCAGTGTACAAGGGCAGAACACACACTGTAAGGTGGGGAGTAGGGAGGGACAGAGGGAATTCAGTGTAAAGGGGCAGGACACACACTGTAAGGTGGGGAGTAGGGAGGGACAGAGCGAACTTGGTGTACAAGGGCAGGACACACTGTAAGGTGGGGAGGTAGGAGGGACAGAGGGAATTCAGTGTAAAAGGGCAGGACACACACTGTAAGGTGGGGAGTAGGGAAGGACAGAGGGAATTCAGTGTAAAAGGGCAGGACACACACTGTAAGGTGGGGAGTAGGGAAGGACAGAGGGAACTTGGTGTACAAGTACAGGACACACACTGTAAGGTGGGGAGCAGGGAGGGACAGAGGGAATTCAGTGTACAAGGGCAGGACACACTGAAAGGTGGGGAGTAGAGAGGGACAGAGGGAACTCAGTGTACAAGGACAGGACACACACTGTAAGGTGGGGAGTAGGGAGGGACAGAGGCAACTTGGTGTACAAGGGCAGGACACACACTGTAAGGTGGGGAGTAGGGAGGGACAGAGGGAATTTGGTGCACAAGGGCAGGACACACTGTAAGGTGGGGAGTAGGGAGGGACAAAGGGAATTCAGTGTACAAGGGCAGGACACACACTGTAAGTTGGGGAGTAGGGAGGGACAGAGGGAACTTGGTGTATAAGGGCAGGACACACACTGTAAGGTGGGAGTAGGGAGGGACAGAGGGAATTCTGTGTACAAGGGCAGGACACACTGTAAGGTGGGGAGTTGGGAGGGACAGAGGGAATTCAGTGTACAAGGGCAGGACACACACTGTAAGGTGGGGAGTAGGGAGGGACAGAGGGAACTTGGTGTATAAGGGCAGGACACACACTGTAAGGTGGGGAGCAGGGAGGGACTGAGGGAACTTGGTGTACAAGGGCAGGACACACACTGTAAGGTGGGGAATAGGGAGGGACTGAGGGAACTTGGTGTACAAGGTCAGGACACACACTGTAAGATGGGGAGCAGGGAGGGACAGAGGGAACTCAGTGTACAAGGGCAGGTCACACTGTAAGGTGGGGAGTAGGGAGGGACAGAGGGAATTCAGTGTAAAAGGGCAGGACACACACTGTAAGGTGGGGAGTAGGGAGGGACAGAGGGAACTTGGTGTACAAGGGCAGGTCACACACTGTAAAGTGGGGGGTTGGGAGGGACTGAGGGAACTTGGTGTACAAGGGCAGGTCAGACACTGTAAGGTGGGGAGTAGGGAGGGACAGAGGGAACAGAGTACAAGGGCAGGACACACACTGTAAGGTGGGGAGTAGGGAGGGACAGAGGGAACAGAGTACAAGGGCAGGACACACACTGTAAGGTGGGGAGTAGGGAGGGACAGAGGGAACTTGGTGTGCAAGGGCAGGTCACACACTGTAAAGTCGGGGGTTGGGAGGGACTGAGGGAACTTGGTGTACAAGGGCAGGTCAGACACTGTAAGGTGGGGAGTAGGGAGGGACAGAGGGAACAGAGTACAAGGGCAGGACACACACTGTAAGGTGGGGAGTAGGGAGGGACAGAGGGAACAGAGTACAAGGGCAGGACACACACTGTAAGGTGGGGAGCAGGGAGGGACAGAGGGAACAGAGTACAAGGGCAGGACACACACTGTAAAGTGGGGAGTAGGGAGGGACAGAGGGAACGGTGTATAAGGGCAGGACACACTGTAAGGTGGGGAGTTGGGAGGGACAGAGGGAATTCAGTGTACAAGGGCAGGACACACTGTAAGGTGGGGAGTTGGGAGGGACAGAGGGAATTCAGTGTACAAGGGCAGGACACACTGTAAGGTGGGGAGTCGGAAGGGACAGAGGGAATTCATTGTACAAGGGCAGGACACACTGTAAGGTGGGGAGTTGGGAGGGACAGAGGGAATTCAGTGTACAAGGGCAGAACACACACTGTAAGGTGGGGAGTAGGGAGGGACAGAGGGAATTCAGTGTAAAAGGACAGGACACACACTGTAAGGTGGGGAGTAGGGAGGGACAGAGCGAACTTGGTGTACAAGGGCAGGACACACTGTAAGGTGGGGAGGTAGGAGGGACAGAGGGAATTCACTGTAAAAGGGCAGGACACACACTGTAAGGTGGGGAGTAGGGAAGGACAGAGGGAACTTGGTGTACAAGTACAGGACACACACTGTAAGGTGGGGAGCAGGGAGGGACAGAGGGAATTCAGTGTACAAGGGCAGGACACACTGAAAGGTGGGGATTAGACAGGGACAGAGGGAACTCAGTGTACAAGGACAGGACACACACTGTAAGGTGGGGAGTAGGGAGGGACAGAGGCAACTTGGTGTACAAGGGCAGGACACACACTGTAAGGTGGGGAGTAGGGAGGGACAGAGGGAATTTGGTGCAGAAGGGCAGGACACACTGTAAGGTGGGGAGTAGGGAGGGACAAAGGGAATTCAGTGTACAAGGGCAGGACACACACTGTAAGGTGGGGAGTAGGGAGGGACAGAGGGAACTTGGTGTATAAGGGCAGGACACACACTGTAAGGTGGGGAGTAGGGAGGGACAGAGGGAACTGGGTGTAGAAGGGCAGGACACACACTGTAAGGTGGGGAGTAGGGAGGGACTGAGGGAACTGGGTGTACAAGGGCAGGACACACACTGTAAGGTGGGGAGTAGGGAGCGACTGAGGGAACTTGGTGTACAAGGGCAGGACACACACTGTAAGGTGGGGAGCAGGGAGGGACAGAGGGAATACAGTGTAAAAGGGCAGGACACACACTGTAAGGTGGGGAGTCGGGAGGGACTGAGGGAACTTGGTGTACAAGGTCAGGACACACACTGTAAGGTGGGGAGTAGGGAGGGACAGAGGGAACTTGGTGTACAAGGGCAGGACACACACTGTAAGGTGGGCAGCAGGGAGAGTCAGAGGGAATTCAGTGTACAAGGACAGGACACACACTGCAAGGTGGTGAGTAGGGAGGGACTGAGGGAACTTGGTGTACAAGGTCAGGACACACACTGTAAGGTGGGGAGCAGGGATGGACAGAGGGAATTCAGTGTAAAAGGGCAGGACACACACTGTAAGGTGGGGAGTAGGGAGGGACAGAGGGAACTTGGTGTATAAGGGCAGGACACACACTGTAAGGTGGGGAGCAGGGAGGGACTGAGGGAACTTGGTGTACAAGGGCAGGACACACACTGTAAGGTGGGGAATAGGGAGGGACTGAGGGAACTTGGTGTACAAGGTCAGGACACACACTGTAAGATGGGGAGCAGGGAGGGACAGAGGGAACTCAGTGTACAAGGGCAGGTCACACTGTAAGGTGGGGAGTAGGGAGGGACAGAGGGAATTCAGTGTAAAAGGGCAGGACACACACTGTAAGGTGGGGAGTAGGGAGGGACAGAGGGAACTTGGTGTACAAGGGCAGGTCACACACTGTAAAGTGGGGGGTTGGGAGGGACTGAGGGAACTTGGTGTACAAGGGCAGGTCAGACACTGTAAGGTGGGGAGTAGGGAGGGACAGAGGGAACAGAGTACAAGGGCAGGACACACACTGTAAGGTGGGGAGTAGGGAGGGACAGAGGGAACTTGGTGTGCAAGGGCAGGTCACACACTGTAAAGTCGGGGGTTGGGAGGGACTGAGGGAACTTGGTGTACAAGGGCAGGTCAGACACTGTAAGGTGGGGAGTAGGGAGGGACAGAGGGAACAGAGTACAAGGGCAGGACACACACTGTAAAGTGGGGAGTAGGGAGGGACAGTGGGAACTTGGTGTATAAGGGCAGGACACACTGTAAGGTGGGGAGTTGGGAGGGACAGAGGAAATTCAGTGTACAAGGGCAGGACACACACTGTAAGGTGGGGAGTAGGGAGCGACTGAGGGAACTTGGTGTACAAGGGCAGGACACACACTGTAAGGTGGGGAGCAGGGAGGGACAGAGGGAATACAGTGTAAAAGGGCAGGACACACACTGTAAGGTGGGGAGTCGGGAGGGACTGAGGGAACTTGGTGTACAAGGTCAGGACACACACTGTAAGGTGGGGAGTAGGGAGGGACAGAGGGAACTTGGTGTACAAGGGCAGGACACACACTGTAAGGTGGGCAGCAGGGAGAGTCAGAGGGAATTCAGTGTACAAGGACAGGACACACACTGCAAGGTGGTGAGTAGGGAGGGACTGAGGGAACTTGGTGTACAAGGTCAGGACACACACTGTAAGGTGGGGAGCAGGGATGGACAGAGGGAATTCAGTGTAAAAGGGCAGGACACACACTGTAAGGTGGGGAGTAGGGAGGGACAGAGGGAACTTGGTGTATAAGGGCAGGACACACACTGTAAGGTGAGGAGCAGGGAGGGACTGAGGGAACTTGGTGTACAAGGGCAGGACACACACTGTAAGGTGGGGAATAGGGAGGGACTGAGGGAACTTGGTGTACAAGGTCAGGACACACACTGTAAGATGGGGAGCCGGGAGGGACAGAGGGAACTCAGTGTACAAGGGCAGGTCACACTGTAAGGTGGGGAGTAGGGAGGGACAGAGGGAATTCAGTGTAAAAGGGCAGGACACACACTGTAAGGTGGGGAGTAGGGAGGGACAGAGGGAACTTGGTGTACAAGGGCAGGTCACACACTGTAAAGTGGGGGGTTGGGAGGGACTGAGGGAACTTGGTGTACAAGGGCAGGTCAGACACTGTAAGGTGGGGAGTAGGGAGGGACAGAGGGAACAGAGTACAAGGGCAGGACACACACTGTAAGGTGGGGAGTAGGGAGGGACAGAGGGAACAGAGTACAAGGGCAGGACACACACTGTAAGGTGGGGAGTAGGGAGGGACAGAGGGAACTTGGTGTGCAAGGGCAGGTCACACACTGTAAAGTCGGGGGTTGGGAGGGACTGAGGGAACTTGGTGTACAAGGGCAGGTCAGACACTGTAATGTGGGGAGTAGGGAGGGACAGAGGGAACAGAGTACAAGGGCAGGACACACACTGTAAAGTGGGGAGTAGGGAGGGACAGTGGGAACTTGGTGTATAAGGGCAGGACACACTGTAAGGTGGGGAGTTGGGAGGGACAGAGGGAATTCAGTGTACAAGGGCAGGACACACTGTAAGGTGGGGAGTTGGGAGGGACAGAGGGAATTCAGTGTACAAGGGCAGGACACACTGTAAGGTGGGGAGTTGGGAGGGACAGAGGGAATTCAGTGTACAAGGGCAGGACACACTGTAAGGTGGGGAGTTGGGAGGGACAGAGGGAATTCAGTGTACAAGGGCAGAACACACACTGTAAGGTGGGGAGTAGGGAGGGACAGAGGGAATTCAGTGTAAAAGGGCAGGACACACACTGTAAGGTGGGGAGTAGGGAGGGACAGAGCGAACTTGGTGTACAAGGGCAGGACACACTGTAAGGTGGGGAGGTAGGAGGGACAGAGGGAATTCAGTGTAAAAGGGCAGGACACACACTGTAAGGTGGGGAGTAGGGAAGGACAGAGGGAATTCAGTGTAAAAGGGCAGGACACACACTGTAAGGTGGGGAGTAGGGAAGGACAGAGGGAACTTGGTGTACAAGGGCAGGACACACACTGTAAGGTGGGCAGCAGGGAGAGTCAGAGGGAATTCAGTGTACAAGGACAGGACGCACACTGCAAGGTGGTGAGTAGGGAGGGACTGAGGGAACTTGGTGTACAAGGTCAGGACACACACTGTAAGGTGGGGAGCAGGGATGGACCGAGGGAATTCAGTGTAAAAGGGCAGGACACACACTGTAAGGTAAGGAGTAGTGAGGGACAGAGGGAACTTGGTGTATAAGGGCAGGACACACACTGTAAGGTGGGGAGCAGGGAGGGACTGAGGGAACTTGGTGTAGAAGGGCAGGACACACACTGTAAGGTGGGGAATAGGGAGGGACTGAGGGAACTTGGTGTACAAGGTCAGGACACACACTGTAAGATGGGGAGCAGGGAGGGACAGAGGGAACTCAGTGTACAAGGGCAGGTCACACTGTAAGGTGGGGAGTAGGGAGGGACAGAGGGAATTCAGTGTAAAAGGGCAGGACACACACTGTAAGGTGGGGAGTAGGGAGGGACAGAGGGAACTTGGTGTACAAGGGCAGGTCAGACACTGTAAGGTGGGGAGTAGGGAGGGACAGAGGGAACAGAGTACAAGGGCAGGACACACACTGTAAAGTGGGGAGTAGGGAGGGACAGTGGGAACTTGGTGTATAAGGGCAGGACACACTGTAAGGTGGGGAGTTGGGAGGGACAGAGGGAATTCAGTGTACAAGGGCAGGACACACACTGTAAGGTGGGGAGTAGGGAGCGACTGAGGGAACTTGGTGTACAAGGGCAGGACACACACTGTAAGGTGGGGAGCAGGGAGGGACAGAGGGAATACAGTGTAAAAGGGCAGGACACACACTGTAAGGTGGGGAGTCGGGAGGGACTGAGGGAACTTGGTGTACAAGGTCAGGACACACACTGTAAGGTGGGGAGTAGGGAGGGACAGAGGGAACTTGGTGTACAAGGGCAGGACACACACTGTAAGGTGGGCAGCAGGGAGAGTCAGAGGGAATTCAGTGTACAAGGACAGGACACACACTGCAAGGTGGTGAGTAGGGAGGGACTGAGGGAACTTGGTGTACAAGGTCAGGACACACACTGTAAGGTGGGGAGCAGGGATGGACAGAGGGAATTCAGTGTAAAAGGGCAGGACACACACTGTAAGGTGGGGAGTAGGGAGGGACAGAGGGAACTTGGTGTATAAGGGCAGGACACACACTGTAAGGTGAGGAGCAGGGAGGGACTGAGGGAACTTGGTGTACAAGGGCAGGACACACACTGTAAGGTGGGGAATAGGGAGGGACTGAGGGAACTTGGTGTACAAGGTCAGGACACACACTGTAAGATGGGGAGCAGGGAGGGACAGAGGGAACTCAGTGTACAAGGGCAGGTCACACTGTAAGGTGGGGAGTAGGGAGGGACAGAGGGAATTCAGTGTAAAAGGGCAGGACACACACTGTAAGGTGGGGAGTAGGGAGGGACAGAGGGAACTTGGTGTACAAGGGCAGGTCACACACTGTAAAGTGGGGGGTTGGGAGGGACTGAGGGAACTTGGTGTACAAGGGCAGGTCAGACACTGTAAGGTGGGGAGTAGGGAGGGACAGAGGGAACAGAGTACAAGGGCAGGACACACACTGTAAGGTGGGGAGTAGGGAGGGACAGAGGGAACAGAGTACAAGGGCAGGACACACACTGTAAGGTGGGGAGTAGGGAGGGACAGAGGGAACTTGGTGTGCAAGGGCAGGTCACACACTGTAAAGTCGGGGGTTGGGAGGGACTGAGGGAACTTGGTGTACAAGGGCAGGTCAGACACTGTAATGTGGGGAGTAGGGAGGGACAGAGGGAACAGAGTACAAGGGCAGGACACACACTGTAAAGTGGGGAGTAGGGAGGGACAGTGGGAACTTGGTGTATAAGGGCAGGACACACTGTAAGGTGGGGAGTTGGGAGGGACAGAGGGAATTCAGTGTACAAGGGCAGGACACACTGTAAGGTGGGGAGTTGGGAGGGACAGAGGGAATTCAGTGTACAAGGGCAGAACACACACTGTAAGGTGGGGAGTAGGGAGGGACAGAGGGAATTCAGTGTAAAAGGGCAGGACACACACTGTAAGGTGGGGAGTAGGGAGGGACAGAGCGAACTTGGTGTACAAGGGCAGGACACACTGTAAGGTGGGGAGGTAGGAGGGACAGAGGGAATTCAGTGTAAAAGGGCAGGACACACACTGTAAGGTGGGGAGTAGGGAAGGACAGAGGGAATTCAGTGTAAAAGGGCAGGACACACACTGTAAGGTGGGGAGTAGGGAAGGACAGAGGGAACTTGGTGTACAAGGGCAGGACACACACTGTAAGGTGGGCAGCAGGGAGAGTCAGAGGGAATTCAGTGTACAAGGACAGGACGCACACTGCAAGGTGGGTGAGTAGGGAGGGACTGAGGGAACTTGGTGTACAAGGTCAGGACACACACTGTAAGGTGGGGAGCAGGGATGGACCGAGGGAATTCAGTGTAAAAGGGCAGGACACACACTGTAAGGTAAGGAGTAGTGAGGGACAGAGGGAACTTGGTGTATAAGGGCAGGACACACACTGTAAGGTGGGGAGCAGGGAGGGACTGAGGGAACTTGGTGTAGAAGGGCAGGACACACACTGTAAGGTGGGGAATAGGGAGGGACTGAGGGAACTTGGTGTACAAGGTCAGGACACACACTGTAAGATGGGGAGCAGGGAGGGACAGAGGGAACTCAGTGTACAAGGGCAGGTCACACTGTAAGGTGGGGAGTAGGGAGGGACAGAGGGAATTCAGTGTAAAAGGGCAGGACACACACTGTAAGGTGGGGAGTAGGGAGGGACAGAGGGAACTTGGTGTACAAGGGCAGGTCACACACTGTAAAGTGGGGGGTTGGGAGGGACTGAGGGAACTTGGTGTACAAGGGCAGGTCAGACACTGTAAGGTGGGGAGTAGGGATGGACAGAGGGAACAGAGTACAAGGGCAGGACACACACTGTAAGGTGGGGAGTAGGGAGGGACAGAGGGAACAGAGTACAAGGGCAGGACACACACTGTAAGGTGGGGAGCAGGGAGGGACAGAGGGAACAGAGTACAAGGGCAGGACACACACTGTAAAGTGGGGAGTAGGGAGGGACAGAGGGAACTTGGTGTATAAGGGCAGGACACACTGTAAGGTGGGGAGTTGGGAGGGACAGAGGGAATTCAGTGTACAAGGGCAGGACACACTGTAAGGTGGGGAGTTGGGAGGGACAGAGGGAATTCAGTGTACAAGGGCAGGACACACTGTAAGGTGGGGAGTTGGGAGGGACAGAGGGAATTCAGTGTACAAGGGCAGGACACACTGTAAGGTGGGGAGTTGGGAGGGACAGAGGGAATACAGTGTACAAGGGCAGAACACACACTGTAAGGTGGGGAGTAGGGAGGGACAGAGGGAATTCAGTGTAAAAGGGCAGGACACACACTGTAAGGTGGGGAGTAGGGAGGGACAGAGCGAACTTGGTGTACAAGGGCAGGACACACTGTAAGGTGGGGAGGTAGGAGGGACAGAGGGAATTCAGTGTAAAAGGGCAGGACACACACTGTAAGGTGGGGAGTAGGGAAGGACAGAGGGAATTCAGTGTAAAAGGGCAGGACACACACTGTAAGGTGGGGAGTAGGGAAGGACAGAGGGAACTTGGTGTACAAGGGCAGGACACACACTGTAAGGTGGGGCGTAGGGAGGGACAGAGGGAATTTGGTGCACAAGGGCAGGACACACTGTAAGGTGGGGAGTAGGGAGGGACAGAGGGAATTCAGTGTACAAGGGCAGGACACACACAGTAAGGTGGGGAGTAGGGAGGGACAGAGGGAACTTGGTGTATAAGGGCAGGACACACACTGTAAGGTGGGGGGTAGGGAGGGACAGAGGGAACTGGGTGTAGAAGGGCAGGACACACACTGTAAGGTGGGGAGTAGGGAGGGACTGAGGGAACTGGGTGTACAAGGGCAGGACACACACTGTAAGGTGGGGAGTAGGGAGGGACTGAGGGAACTTGGTGTACAAGGGGAGGACACACACTGTAAGGTGGGGAGCAGGGAGGGACAGAGGGAATACAGTGTAAAAGGGCAGGACACACACTGTAAGGTGGGGAGTCGGGAGGGACTGAGGGAACTTGGTGTACAAGGTCAGGACACACACTGTAAGGTGGGGAGCAGGGAGAGTCAGAGGGAATTCAGTGTACAAGGGCAGGACACACACTGTAAGGTGGTGAGTAGGGAGGGACTGAGGGAACTTGGTGTACAAGGTCAGGACACACACTGTAAGGTGGGGATCAGGGAGGGACAGAGGGAATTCAGTGTAAAAGGGCAGGACACACACTGTAAGGTGGGGAGTAGGGAGGGACAGAGGGAACTTGGTGTATAAGGGCAGGACACACACTGTAAGGTGGGGAGTAGGGAAGGACAGAGGGAACTTGGTGTACAAGTACAGGACACACACTGTAAGGTGGGGAGCAGGGAGAGTCAGAGGGAATTCAGTGTACAAGGGCAGGACACACACTGTAAGGTGGTGAGTAGGGAGGGACTGAGGGAACTTGGTGTACAAGGTCAGGACACACACTGTAAGGTGGGGATCAGGGAGGGACAGAGGGAATTCAGTGTAAAAGGGCAGGACACACACTGTAAGGTGGGGAGTAGGGAGGGACTGAGGGAACTTGGTGTACAAGGTCAGGACACACACTGTAAGGTGGGGAGCAGGGAGAGTCAGAGGGAATTCAGTGTACAAGGGCAGGACACACACTGTAAGGTGGTGAGTAGGGAGGGACTGAGGGAACTTGGTGTACAAGGTCAGGACACACACTGTAAGGTGGGGATCAGGGAGGGACAGAGGGAATTCAGTGTAAAAGGGCAGGACACACACTGTAAGGTGGGGAGTAGGGAGGGACAGAGGGAACTTGGTGTATAAGGGCAGGACACACACTGTAAGGTGGGGAGTAGGGAAGGACAGAGGGAACTTGGTGTACAAGTACAGGACACACACTGTAAGGTGGGGAGCAGGGAGGGACAGAGGGAATTCAGTGTACAAGGGCAGGACACACTGAAAGGTGGGGAGTAGAGAGGGACAGAGGGAACTCAGTGTACAAGGACAGGACACACACTGTAAGGTGGGGAGTAGGGAGGGACAGAGGCAACTTGGTGTACAAGGGCAGGGCACACACTGTAAGGTGGGGAGTAGGGAGGGACAGAGGGAATTTGGTGCACAAGGGCAGGACACACTGTAAGGTGGGGAGTAGGGAGGGACAAAGGGAATTCAGTGTACAAGGGCAGGACACACACTGTAAGTTGGGGAGTAGGGAGTGACAGAGGGAACTTGGTGTATAAGGGCAGGACACACACTGTAAGGTGGGGAGTAGGGAGGGACAGAGGGAACTGGGTGTAGAAGGGCAGGACACACACTGTAAGGTGGGGAGTAGGGAGGGACTGAGGGAACTGGGTGTACAAGGGCAGGACACACACTGTAAGGTGGGGAGTAGGGAGGGACTGAGGGAACTGGGTGTACAAGGGCAGGACACACACTGTAAGGTGGGGAGTAGGGAGGGACTGAGGGAACTTGGTGTACAAGGGCAGGACACACACTGTAAGGTGGGGAGCAGGGAGGGACAGAGGGAATACAGTGTAAAAGGGCAGGACACACACTGTAAGGTGGGGAGTCGGGAGGGACTGAGGGAACTTGGTGTACAAGGTCAGGACACAGACTGTAAGGTGGGGAGTAGGGAGGGACAGAGGGAACTTGGTGTACAAGGGCAGGACACACACTGTAAGGTGGGCAGCAGGGAGAGTCAGAGGGAATTCAGTGTACAAGGACAGGACACACACTGCAAGGTGGTGAGTAGGGAGGGACTGAGGGAACTTGGTGTACAAGGTCAGGACACACACTGTAAGGTGGGGAGCAGGGATGGACAGAGGGAATTCAGTGTAAAAGGGCAGGACACACACTGTAAGGTGGGGAGTAGGGAGGGACAGAGGGAACTTGGTGTATAAGGGCAGGACACACACTGTAAGGTGAGGAGCAGGGAGGGACTGAGGGAACTTGGTGTACAAGGGCAGGACACACACTGTAAGGTGGGGAATAGGGAGGGACTGAGGGAACTTGGTGTACAAGGTCAGGACACACACTGTAAGATGGGGAGCAGGGAGGGACAGAGGGAACTCAGTGTACAAGGGCAGGTCACACTGTAAGGTGGGGAGTAGGGAGGGACAGAGGGAATTCAGTGTAAAAGGGCAGGACACACACTGTAAGGTGGGGAGTAGGGAGGGACAGAGGGAACTTGGTGTACAAGGGCAGGTCACACACTGTAAAGTGGGGGGTTGGGAGGGACTGAGGGAACTTGGTGTACAAGGGCAGGTCAGACACTGTAAGGTGGGGAGTAGGGAGGGACAGAGGGAACAGAGTACAAGGGCAGGACACACACTGTAAGGTGGGGAGTAGGGAGGGACAGAGGGAACAGAGTACAAGGGCAGGACACACACTGTAAGGTGGGGAGTAGGGAGGGACAGAGGGAACTTGGTGTGCAAGGGCAGGTCACACACTGTAAAGTCGGGGGTTGGGAGGGACTGAGGGAACTTGGTGTACAAGGGCAGGTCAGACACTGTAATGTGGGGAGTAGGGAGGGACAGAGGGAACAGAGTACAAGGGCAGGACACACACTGTAAAGTGGGGAGTAGGGAGGGACAGTGGGAACTTGGTGTATAAGGGCAGGACACACTGTAAGGTGGGGAGTTGGGAGGGACAGAGGGAATTCAGTGTACAAGGGCAGGACACACTGTAAGGTGGGGAGTTGGGAGGGACAGAGGGAATTCAGTGTACAAGGGCAGAACACACACTGTAAGGTGGGGAGTAGGGAGGGACAGAGGGAATTCAGTGTAAAAGGGCAGGACACACACTGTAAGGTGGGGAGTAGGGAGGGACAGAGCGAACTTGGTGTACAAGGGCAGGACACACTGTAAGGTGGGGAGGTAGGAGGGACAGAGGGAATTCAGTGTAAAAGGGCAGGACACACACTGTAAGGTGGGGAGTAGGGAAGGACAGAGGGAATTCAGTGTAAAAGGGCAGGACACACACTGTAAGGTGGGGAGTAGGGAAGGACAGAGGGAACTTGGTGTACAAGGGCAGGACACACACTGTAAGGTGGGCAGCAGGGAGAGTCAGAGGGAATTCAGTGTACAAGGACAGGACGCACACTGCAAGGTGGGTGAGTAGGGAGGGACTGAGGGAACTTGGTGTACAAGGTCAGGACACACACTGTAAGGTGGGGAGCAGGGATGGACCGAGGGAATTCAGTGTAAAAGGGCAGGACACACACTGTAAGGTAAGGAGTAGTGAGGGACAGAGGGAACTTGGTGTATAAGGGCAGGACACACACTGTAAGGTGGGGAGCAGGGAGGGACTGAGGGAACTTGGTGTAGAAGGGCAGGACACACACTGTAAGGTGGGGAATAGGGAGGGACTGAGGGAACTTGGTGTACAAGGTCAGGACACACACTGTAAGATGGGGAGCAGGGAGGGACAGAGGGAACTCAGTGTACAAGGGCAGGTCACACTGTAAGGTGGGGAGTAGGGAGGGACAGAGGGAATTCAGTGTAAAAGGGCAGGACACACACTGTAAGGTGGGGAGTAGGGAGGGACAGAGGGAACTTGGTGTACAAGGGCAGGTCACACACTGTAAAGTGGGGGGTTGGGAGGGACTGAGGGAACTTGGTGTACAAGGGCAGGTCAGACACTGTAAGGTGGGGAGTAGGGATGGACAGAGGGAACAGAGTACAAGGGCAGGACACACACTGTAAGGTGGGGAGTAGGGAGGGACAGAGGGAACAGAGTACAAGGGCAGGACACACACTGTAAGGTGGGGAGCAGGGAGGGACAGAGGGAACAGAGTACAAGGGCAGGACACACACTGTAAAGTGGGGAGTAGGGAGGGACAGAGGGAACTTGGTGTATAAGGGCAGGACACACTGTAAGGTGGGGAGTTGGGAGGGACAGAGGGAATTCAGTGTACAAGGGCAGGACACACTGTAAGGTGGGGAGTTGGGAGGGACAGAGGGAATTCAGTGTACAAGGGCAGGACACACTGTAAGGTGGGGAGTTGGGAGGGACAGAGGGAATTCAGTGTACAAGGGCAGGACACACTGTAAGGTGGGGAGTTGGGAGGGACAGAGGGAATACAGTGTACAAGGGCAGAACACACACTGTAAGGTGGGGAGTAGGGAGGGACAGAGGGAATTCAGTGTAAAAGGGCAGGACACACACTGTAAGGTGGGGAGTAGGGAGGGACAGAGCGAACTTGGTGTACAAGGGCAGGACACACTGTAAGGTGGGGAGGTAGGAGGGACAGAGGGAATTCAGTGTAAAAGGGCAGGACACACACTGTAAGGTGGGGAGTAGGGAAGGACAGAGGGAATTCAGTGTAAAAGGGCAGGACACACACTGTAAGGTGGGGAGTAGGGAAGGACAGAGGGAACTTGGTGTACAAGGGCAGGACACACACTGTAAGGTGGGGCGTAGGGAGGGACAGAGGGAATTTGGTGCACAAGGGCAGGACACACTGTAAGGTGGGGAGTAGGGAGGGACAGAGGGAATTCAGTGTACAAGGGCAGGACACACACTGTAAGGTGGGGAGTAGGGAGGGACAGAGGGAACTTGGTGTATAAGGGCAGGACACACACTGTAAGGTGGGGGGTAGGGAGGGACAGAGGGAACTGGGTGTAGAAGGGCAGGACACACACTGTAAGGTGGGGAGTAGGGAGGGACTGAGGGAACTGGGTGTACAAGGGCAGGACACACACTGTAAGGTGGGGAGTAGGGAGGGACTGAGGGAACTTGGTGTACAAGGGGAGGACACACACTGTAAGGTGGGGAGCAGGGAGGGACAGAGGGAATACAGTGTAAAAGGGCAGGACACACACTGTAAGGTGGGGAGTCGGGAGGGACTGAGGGAACTTGGTGTACAAGGTCAGGACACACACTGTAAGGTGGGGAGCAGGGAGAGTCAGAGGGAATTCAGTGTACAAGGGCAGGACACACACTGTAAGGTGGTGAGTAGGGAGGGACTGAGGGAACTTGGTGTACAAGGTCAGGACACACACTGTAAGGTGGGGATCAGGGAGGGACAGAGGGAATTCAGTGTAAAAGGGCAGGACACACACTGTAAGGTGGGGAGTAGGGAGGGACAGAGGGAACTTGGTGTATAAGGGCAGGACACACACTGTAAGGTGGGGAGTAGGGAAGGACAGAGGGAACTTGGTGTACAAGTACAGGACACACACTGTAAGGTGGGGAGCAGGGAGGGACAGAGGGAATTCAGTGTACAAGGGCAGGACACACTGAAAGGTGGGGAGTAGAGAGGGACAGAGGGAACTCAGTGTACAAGGACAGGACACACACTGTAAGGTGGGGAGTAGGGAGGGACAGAGGCAACTTGGTGTACAAGGGCAGGGCACACACTGTAAGGTGGGGAGTAGGGAGGGACAGAGGGAATTTGGTGCACAAGGGCAGGACACACTGTAAGGTGGGGAGTAGGGAGGGACAAAGGGAATTCAGTGTACAAGGGCAGGACACACACTGTAAGTTGGGGAGTAGGGAGTGACAGAGGGAACTTGGTGTATAAGGGCAGGACACACACTGTAAGGTGGGGAGTAGGGAGGGACAGAGGGAACTGGGTGTAGAAGGGCAGGACACACACTGTAAGGTGGGGAGTAGGGAGGGACTGAGGGAACTGGGTGTACAAGGGCAGGACACACACTGTAAGGTGGGGAGTAGGGAGGGACTGAGGGAACTGGGTGTACAAGGGCAGGACACACACTGTAAGGTGGGGAGTAGGGAGGGACTGAGGGAACTTGGTGTACAAGGGCAGGACACACACTGTAAGGTGGGGAGCAGGGAGGGACAGAGGGAATACAGTGTAAAAGGGCAGGACACACACTGTAAGGTGGGGAGTCGGGAGGGACTGAGGGAACTTGGTGTACAAGGTCAGGACACACACTGTAAGGTGGGGAGTAGGGAGGGACAGAGGGAACTTGGTGTACAAGGGCAGGACACACACTGTAAGGTGGGCAGCAGGGAGAGTCAGAGGGAATTCAGTGTACAAGGACAGGACACACACTGCAAGGTGGTGAGTAGGGAGGGACTGAGGGAACTTTGTGTACAAGGTCAGGACACACACTGTAAGATGGGGAGCAGGGAGGGACAGAGGGAACTCAGTGTACAAGGGCAGGTCACACTGTAAGGTGGGGAGTAGGGAGGGACAGAGGGAATTCAGTGTAAAAGGGCAGGACACACACTGTAAGGTGGGGAGTAGGGAGGGACGGAGGGAACTTGGTGTACAAGGGCAGGTCACACACTGTAAAGTGGGGGGTTGGGAGGGACTGAGGGAACTTGGTGTACAAGGGCAGGTCAGACACTGTAAGGTGGGGAGTAGGGAGGGACAGAGGGAACAGAGTACAAGGGCAGGACACACACTGTAAGGTGGGGAGTAGGGAGGGACAGAGGGAACAGAGTACAAGGGCAGGACACACACTGTAAGGTGGGGAGTAGGGAGGGACAGAGGGAACTTGGTGTGCAAGGGCAGGTCACACACTGTAAAGTCGGGGGTTGGGAGGGACTGAGGGAACTTGGTGTACAAGGGCAGGTCAGACACTGTAAGGTGGGGAGTAGGGAGGGACAGAGGGAACAGAGTACAAGGGCAGGACACACACTGTAAGGTGGGGAGTAGGGAGGGACAGAGGGAACAGAGTACAAGGGCAGGACACACACTGTAAGGTGGGGAGCAGGGAGGGACAGAGGGAACAGAGTACAAGGGCAGGACACACACTGTAAAGTGGGGAGTAGGGAGGGACAGAGGGAACGGTGTATAAGGGCAGGACACACTGTAAGGTGGGGAGTTGGGAGGGACAGAGGGAATTCAGTGTAGAAGGGCAGGACACACTGTAAGGTGGGGAGTTGGGAGGGACAGAGGGAATTCAGTGTACAAGGGCAGGACACACTGTAAGGTGGGGAGTCGGGAGGGACAGAGGGAATTCATTGTACAAGGGCAGGACACACTGTAAGGTGGGGAGTTGGGAGGGACAGAGGGAATTCAGTGTACAAGGGCAGAACACACACTGTAAGGTGGGGAGTAGGGAGGGACAGAGGGAATTCAGTGTAAAAGGACAGGACACACACTGTAAGGTGGGGAGTAGGGAGGGACAGAGCGAACTTGGTGTACAAGGGCAGGACACACTGTAAGGTGGGGAGGTAGGAGGGACAGAGGGAATTCACTGTAAAAGGGCAGGACACACACTGTAAGGTGGGGAGTAGGGAAGGACAGAGGGAATTCAGTGTAAAAGGGCAGGACACACACTGTAAGGTGGTGAGTAGGGAAGGACAGAGGGAACTTGGTGTACAAGTACAGGACACACACTGTAAGGTGGGGAGCAGGGAGGGACAGAGGGAATTCAGTGTACAAGGGCAGGACACACTGAAAGGTGGGGATTAGAGAGGGACAGAGGGAACTCAGTGTACAAGGACAGGACACACACTGTAAGGTGGGGAGTAGGGAGGGACAGAGGCAACTTGGTGTACAAGGGCAGGACACACACTGTAAGGTGGGGAGTAGGGAGGGACAGAGGGAATTTGGTGCACAAGGGCAGGACACACTGTAAGGTGGGGAGTAGGGAGGGACAAAGGGAATTCAGTGTACAAGGGCAGGACACACACTGGAAGGTGGGGAGTAGGGAGGGACAGAGGGAACTTGGTGTATAAGGGCAGGACACACACTGTAAGGTGGGGAGTAGGGAGGGACAGAGGGAACTGGGTGTAGAAGGGCAGGACACACACTGTAAGGTGGGGAGTAGGGAGGGACTGAGGGAACTGGGTGTACAAGGGCAGGACACACACTGTAAGGTGGGGAGTAGGGAGCGACTGAGGGAACTTGGTGTACAAGGGCAGGACACACACTGTAAGGTGGGGAGCAGGGAGGGACAGAGGGAATACAGTGTAAAAGGGCAGGACACACACTGTAAGGTGGGGAGTCGGGAGGGACTGAGGGAACTTGGTGTACAAGGTCAGGACACACACTGTAAGGTGGGGAGTAGGGAGGGACAGAGGGAACTTGGTGTACAAGGGCAGGACACACACTGTAAGGTGGGCAGCAGGGAGAGTCAGAGGGAATTCAGTGTACAAGGACAGGACACACACTGCAAGGTGGTGAGTAGGGAGGGACTGAGGGAACTTGGTGTACAAGGTCAGGACACACACTGTAAGGTGGGGAGCAGGGATGGACAGAGGGAATTCAGTGTAAAAGGGCAGGACACACACTGTAAGGTGGGGAGTAGGGAGGGACAGAGGGAACTTGGTGTATAAGGGCAGGACACACACTGTAAGGTGGGGAGCAGGGAGGGACTGAGGGAACTTGGTGTACAAGGGCAGGACACACACTGTAAGGTGGGGAATAGGGAGGGACTGAGGGAACTTGGTGTACAAGGTCAGGACACACACTGTAAGATGGGGAGCAGGGAGGGACAGAGGGAACTCAGTGTACAAGGGCAGGTCACACTGTAAGGTGGGGAGTAGGGAGGGACAGAGGGAATTCAGTGTAAAAGGGCAGGACACACACTGTAAGGTGGGGAGTAGGGAGGGACAGAGGGAACTTGGTGTACAAGGGCAGGTCACACACTGTAAAGTGGGGGGTTGGGAGGGACTGAGGGAACTTGGTGTACAAGGGCAGGTCAGACACTGTAAGGTGGGGAGTAGGGAGGGACAGAGGGAACAGAGTACAAGGGCAGGACACACACTGTAAGTTGGGGAGTAGGGAGGGACAGAGGGAACAGAGTACAAGGGCAGGACACACACTGTAAGGTGGGGAGTAGGGAGGGACAGAGGGAACTTGGTGTGCAAGGGCAGGTCACACACTGTAAAGTCGGGGGTTGGGAGGGACTGAGGGAACTTGGTGTACAAGGGCAGGTCAGACACTGTAAGGTGGGGAGTAGGGAGGGACAGAGGGAACAGAGTACAAGGGCAGGACACACACTGTAAAGTGGGGAGTAGGGAGGGACAGTGGGAACTTGGTGTATAAGGGCAGGACACACTGTAAGGTGGGGAGTTGGGAGGGACAGAGGGAATTCAGTGTACAAGGGCAGGACACACACTGTAAGGTGGGGAGTAGGGAGCGACTGAGGGAACTTGGTGTACAAGGGCAGGACACACACTGTAAGGTGGGGAGCAGGGAGGGACAGAGGGAATACAGTGTAAAAGGGCAGGACACACACTGTAAGGTGGGGAGTCGGGAGGGACTGAGGGAACTTGGTGTACAAGGTCAGGACACACACTGTAAGGTGGGGAGTAGGGAGGGACAGAGGGAACTTGGTGTACAAGGGCAGGACACACACTGTAAGGTGGGCAGCAGGGAGAGTCAGAGGGAATTCAGTGTACAAGGACAGGACACACACTGCAAGGTGGTGAGTAGGGAGGGACTGAGGGAACTTGGTGTACAAGGTCAGGACACACACTGTAAGGTGGGGAGCAGGGATGGACAGAGGGAATTCAGTGTAAAAGGGCAGGACACACACTGTAAGGTGGGGAGTAGGGAGGGACAGAGGGAACTTGGTGTATAAGGGCAGGACACACACTGTAAGGTGGGGAGCAGGGAGGGACTGAGGGAACTTGGTGTACAAGGGCAGGACACACACTGTAAGGTGGGGAATAGGGAGGGACTGAGGGAACTTGGTGTACAAGGTCAGGACACACACTGTAAGATGGGGAGCAGGGAGGGACAGAGGGAACTCAGTGTACAAGGGCAGGTCACACTGTAAGGTGGGGAGTAGGGAGGGACAGAGGGAATTCAGTGTAAAAGGGCAGGACACACACTGTAAGGTGGGGAGTAGGGAGGGACAGAGGGAACTTGGTGTACAAGGGCAGGTCACACACTGTAAAGTGGGGGGTTGGGAGGGACTGAGGGAACTTGGTGTACAAGGGCAGGTCAGACACTGTAAGGTGGGGAGTAGGGAGGGACAGAGGGAACAGAGTACAAGGGCAGGACACACACTGTAAGGTGGGGAGTAGGGAGGGACAGAGGGAACAGAGTACAAGGGCAGGACACACACTGTAAGGTGGGGAGTAGGGAGGGACAGAGGGAACTTGGTGTGCAAGGGCAGGTCACACACTGTAAAGTCGGGGGTTGGGAGGGACTGAGGGAACTTGGTGTACAAGGGCAGGTCAGACACTGTAAGGTGGGGAGTAGGGAGGGACAGAGGGAACAGAGTACAAGGGCAGGACACACACTGTAAAGTGGGTAGTAGTGAGGGACAGTGGGAACTTGGTGTATAAGGGCAGGACACACTGTAAGGTGGGGAGTTGGGAGGGACAGAGGGAATTCAGTGTACAAGGGCAGGACACACTGTAAGGTGGGGAGTTGGGAGGGACAGAGGGAATTCAGTGTACAAGGGCAGGACACACTGTAAGGTGGGGAGTTGGGAGGGACAGAGGGAATTCAGTGTACAAGGGCAGGACACACTGTAAGGTGGGGAGTTGGGAGGGACAGAGGGAATTCAGTGTACAAGGGCAGAACACACACTGTAAGGTGGGGAGTAGGGAGGGACAGAGGGAATTCAGTGTAAAAGGGCAGGACACACACTGTAAGGTGGGGAGTAGGGAGGGACAGAGCGAACTTGGTGTACAAGGGCAGGACACACTGTAAGGTGGGGAGGTAGGAGGGACAGAGGGAATTCAGTGTAAAAGGGCAGGACACACACTGTAAGGTGGGGAGTAGGGAAGGACAGAGGGAATTCAGTGTAAAAGGGCAGGACACACACTGTAAGGTGGGGAGTAGGGAAGGACAGAGGGAACTTGGTGTACAAGGGCAGGACACACACTGTAAGGTGGGCAGCAGGGAGAGTCAGAGGGAATTCAGTGTACAAGGACAGGACGCACACTGCAAGGTGGTGAGTAGGGAGGGACTGAGGGAACTTGGTGTACAAGGTCAGGACACACACTGTAAGGTGGGGAGCAGGGATGGACAGAGGGAATTCAGTGTAAAAGGGCAGGACACACACTGTAAGGTAAGGAGTAGTGAGGGACAGAGGGAACTTGGTGTATAAGGGCAGGACACACACTGTAAGGTGGGGAGCAGGGAGGGACTGAGGGAACTTGGTATACAAGGGCAGGACACACACTGTAAGGTGGGGAATAGGGAGGGACTGAGGGAACTTGGTGTACAAGGTCAGGACACACACTGTAAGATGGGGAGCAGGGAGGGACAGAGGGAACTCAGTGTACAAGGGCAGGTCACACTGTAAGGTGGGGAGTAGGGAGGGACAGAGGGAATTCAGTGTAAAAGGGCAGGACACACACTGTAAGGTGGGGAGTAGGGAGGGACAGAGGGAACTTGGTGTACAAGGGCAGGTCACACACTGTAAAGTGGGGGGTTGGGAGGGACTGAGGGAACTTGGTGTACAAGGGCAGGTCAGACACTGTAAGGTGGGGAGTAGGGAGGGACAGAGGGAACAGAGTACAAGGGCAGGACACACACTGTAAGGTGGGGAGTAGGGAGGGACAGAGGGAACAGAGTACAAGGGCAGGACACACACTGTAAGGTGGGGAGCAGGGAGGGACAGAGGGAACAGAGTACAAGGGCAGGACACACACTGTAAAGTGGGGAGTAGGGAGGGACAGAGGGAACTTGGTGTATAAGGGCAGGACACACTGTAAGGTGGGGAGTTGGGAGGGACAGAGGGAATTCAGTGTACAAGGGCAGGACACACTGTAAGGTGGGGAGTTGGGAGGGACAGAGGGAATTCAGTGTACAAGGGCAGGACACATTGTAAGGTGGGGAGTTGGGAGGGACAGAGGGAATTCAGTGTACAAGGGCAGGACACACTGTAAGGTGGGGAGTTGGGAGGGACAGAGGGAATACAGTGTACAAGGGCAGAACACACACTGTAAGGTGGGGAGTAGGGAGGGACAGAGGGAATTCAGTGTAAAAGGGCAGGACACACACTGTAAGGTGGGGAGTAGGGAGGGACAGAGCGAACTTGGTGTACAAGGGCAGGACACACTGTAAGGTGGGGAGGTAGGAGGGACAGAGGGAATTCAGTGTAAAAGGGCAGGACACACACTGTAAGGTGGGGAGTAGGGAAGGACAGAGGGAATTCAGTGTAAAAGGGCAGGACACACACTGTAAGGTGGGGAGTAGGGAAGGACAGAGGGAACTTGGTGTACAAGTACAGGACACACACTGTAAGGTGGGGAGCAGGGAGGGACAGAGGGAATTCAGTGTACAAGGGCAGGACACACTGAAAGGTGGGGAGTAGAGAGGGACAGAGGGAACTCAGTGTACAAGGACAGGACACACACTGTAAGGTGGGGAGTAGGGAGGGACAGAGGCAACTTGGTGTACAAGGGCAGGACACACACTGTAAGGTGGGGCGTAGGGAGGGACAGAGGGAATTTGGTGCACAAGGGCAGGACACACTGTAAGGTGGGGAGTAGGGAGGGACAGAGGGAATTCAGTGTACAAGGGCAGGACACACACTGTAAGGTGGGGAGTAGGGAGGGACAGAGGGAACTTGGTGTATAAGGGCAGGACACACACTGTAAGGTGGGGGGTAGGGAGGGACAGAGGGAACTGGGTGTAGAAGGGCAGGACACACACTGTAAGGTGGGGAGTAGGGAGGGACTGAGGGAACTGGGTGTACAAGGGCAGGACACACACTGTAAGGTGGGGAGTAGGGAGGGACTGAGGGAACTTGGGGTACAAGGGGAGGACACACACTGTAAGGTGGGGAGCAGGGAGGGACAGAGGGAATACAGTGTAAAAGGGCAGGACACACACTGTAAGGTGGGGAGTCGGGAGGGACTGAGGGAACTTGGTGTACAAGGTCAGGACACACACTGTAAGGTGGGGAGCAGGGAGAGTCAGAGGGAATTCAGTGTACAAGGGCAGGACACACACTGTAAGGTGGTGAGTAGGGAGGGACTGAGGGAACTTGGTGTACAAGGTCAGGACACACACTGTAAGGTGGGGATCAGGGAGGGACAGAGGGAATTCAGTGTAAAAGGACAGGACACACACTGTAAGGTGGGGAGTAGGGAGGGACAGAGGGAACTTGGTGTATAAGGGCAGGACACACACTGTAAGGTGGGGAGTAGGGAGGGACTGAGGGAACTTGGTGTACAAGGGCAGGACACACACTGTAAGGTGGAGAGTAGGCAGGGACTGAGGGAACTTGGTGTACAAGGTCAGGACACACACTGTAAGGTGAGGAGCAGGGAGGGACAGAGGGAATTCAGTGTAAAAGGGCAGGACACACACTGTAAGGTGGGGAGTAGGGAGGGACAGAGGGAACTTGGTGTACAAGGGCAGGTCACACACTGTAAAGTGGGGATTAGGGAGGGACTGAGGGAACTTGGTGTACAAGGGCAGGTCACACACTGTAAGGTGGGGAGTAGGGAGGGACAGAGGGAACAGAGTACAAGGGCAGGACACACACTGTAAGGTGGGGAGCAGGGAGGGACAGAGGGAATTCAGTGTTCAAGGGCAGGACACACACTGTAAGGTGGGGTGTAGGGAGGGACAGAGGGAATTCAGTGTACAAGGACAGAACACACACTGTAAGGTGAGGAGTAGGGAGGAACAGAGGGAATTCAGTGTACAAGGGCAGGACACACACTGTAAGGTGGGGAGCAGGGAGGGACAGAGGGAATTCAGTGTACAAGGGCAGGACACACTGTAAGGTGGGGAGTTGGGAGGGACAGAGGGAATTCAGTGTACAAGGGCAGGACACACTGTAAGGTGTGGAGTTGGGAGGGACAGAGGGAATTCAGTGTACAAGGGCAGAACACACACTGTAAGGTGGGGAGTAGGGAGGGACAGAAGGAACAGTGTACAAGGGCAGGGCATACACTGTAAGGTGGGGTGTAGGGAGGGACAGAGGGAATTCAGTGTAAAAGGGCAGGACACACACTGTAAGGTGGGGAGTAGGGAGGGACTGAGGGTACTTGGTGTACAAGGGCAGGACACACACTGTAAGGTGGGCAGCAGGGAGAGTCAGAGGGAATTCAGTGTACAAGGAAAGGACACACACTGCAAGGTGGTGAGTAGGGAGGGACTGAGGGAACTTGGTGTACAAGGTCAGCACGCACAGTGTAAGGTGGGGAGCAGGGAGGGACAGAGGGAATTCAGTGTAAAAGGGCAGGACACACACTGTAAGGTGGGGAGTAGGGAGGGACAGAGGGAACTTGGTGTATAAGGGCAGGACACACACTGTAAGGTGGGGAGTAGGGAGGGACTGAGGGAACTTGGTGTACAAGGGCAGGACACACACTGTAAGGTGGGGACTAGGGAGGGACTGAGGGAACTTGGTGTACAAGGTCAGGACACACACTGTAAGGTGGGGAGCAGGGAGGGACAGAGGGAACTCAGTGTACAAGGGCAGGACACACTGTAAGGTGGGGAGTAGGGAGGGACAGAGGGAATTCAGTGTACAAGGGCAGGACACACACTGTAAGGTGGGGAGTAGGGAGGGAGAGAGGGAACTTGGTGTATAAGGGCAGGACACACACTGTAAGGTGGGGACTAGGGAGGGACAGAGGGAACTGGGTGTAGAAGGGCAGGACACACACTGTAAGGTGGGGAGTAGGGAGGGACTGAGGGAACTGGGTGTACAAGGGCAGGACACACTGTAAGGTGGGGAGTAGGGAGGGACTGAGGGAACTTGGTGTACAAGGGCAGGACACACACTGTAAGGTGGGGAGCAGGGAGGGACAGAGGGAATACATTGTAAAAGGGCAGGACACACACTGTAAGGTGGGGAGTCGGGAGGGACTGAGGGAACTTGGTGTACAAGGTCAGGACACACACTGTAAGGTGGGGAGCAGGGAGAGTCAGAGGGAATTCAGTGTACAAGGGCAGGACACACACTGTAAGGTGGTGAGTAGGGAGGGACTGTGGGAACTTGGTGTACAAGGTCAGGACACACACTGTAAGGTGTGGATCAGGGAGGGACAGAGGGAATTCAGTGTAAAAGGGCAGGACACACACTGTAAGGTGGGGAGTAGGGAGGGACAGAGGGAACTTGGTGTATAAGGGCAGGACACACACTGTAAGGTGGGGAGTAGGGAGGGACTGAGGGAACTTGGTGTACAAGGGCAGGTCACACACTGTAAGGTGGGGAGCAGGGAGGGTCAGAGGGAATTCAGTGTAAAAGGGCAGGACACACACTGTAAGGTGGGGAGTAGGGAGGGACAGAGGGAACTTGGTGTACAAGGGCAGGTCACACACTGTAAGGTGGGGAGTAGGGAGGAACAGAGGGAATTCAGTGTACAAGGGCAGGACACACACTGTAAGGTGGGGAGCAGGGAGGGACAGAGGGAATTCAGTGTACAAGGGCAGGACACACTGTAAGGTGGGGAGTTGGGAGGGACAGAGGGAATTCAGTGTACAAGGGCAGGACACACTGTAAGGTGGGGAGTTGGGAGGGACAGAGGGAATTCAGTGTACAAGGGCAGAACACACACTGTAAGGTGGGGAGTAGGGAGGGACAGAAGGAACAGTGTACAAGGGCAGGGCATACACTGTAAGGTGGGGAGTAGGGAGGGACAGAGGGAATTCAGTGTAAAAGGGCAGGACACACACTGTAAGGTGGGGAGTAGGGAGGGACTGAGGGAACTTGCTGTACAAGGGCAGGACACACACTGTAAGGTGGGCAGCAGGGAGAGTCAGAGGGAATTCAGTGTACAAGGACAGGACACACACTGCAAGGTGGTGAGTAGGGAGGGACTGAGGGAACTTTGTGTACAAGGTCAGCACGCACAGTGTAAGGTGGGGAGCAGGGAGGGACAGAGGGAATTCAGTGTAAAAGGGCAGGACACACACTGTAAGGTGGGGAGTAGGGAGGGACAGAGGGAACTTGGTGTATAAGGGCAGGACACACACTGTAAGGTGGGGAGTAGGGAGGGACTGAGGGAACTTGGTGTACAAGGGCAGGACACACACTGTAAGGTGAGGACTAGGGAGGGACTGAGGGAACTTGGTGTACAAGGTCAGGACACACACTGTAAGGTGGGGAGCAGGGAGGGACAGAGGGAACTCAGTGTACAAGGGCAGGACTCACTGTAAGGTGGGGAGTAGGGAGGGACAGAGGGAATTCAGTGTAAAAGGGCAGGACACACACTGTAAGGTGGGGAGTAGGGAGGGACAGAGGGAACTTGGTGTACAAGGGCAGGTCACACACTGTAAAGTGGGGAGTTGGGAGGGACTGAGGGAACTTGGTGTACAAGGGTAGGTCACACACTGTAAGGTGGGGAGTAGGGAGGGAGAGAGGGAACAGTGTACAAGGGCAGGACACACACTGTAAGGTGGGGAGTAGGGAGGGACAGAGGGAACAGAGTAGAAGAGCAGGACACACACTGTAAGGTGGGGAGCAAGGAGGGACAGAGGGAAGAGAGTACAAGGGCAGGACACACACTGTAAAGTGGGGAATAGGGAGGGACAGAGGGAACTTGGTGTATAAGTGCAGGACACACTGTAAGGTGGGGAGTTGGGAGGGACAGAGGGAATTCAGTGTACATGGGCAGGACACACTGTAAGGTGGGGAGTTGGGAGGGACAGAGGGAATTCAGTGTACAAGGGCAGGACACACTGTAAGGTGGGGAGTTGGGAGGGACAGAGGGAATTCAGTGTACAAGGGCAGGACACACTGTAAGGTGGGGAGTTGGCAGGGACAGAGGGACTTCAGTGTACAAGGTCAGAACACATACTGTAAGGTGGGGAGTAGGGAGGGACAGAAGGAACACTGTACAAGGGCAGGGCATACACTGTCAGGTGGGGAGTAGGGAGGGACAGAGGGAATTCAGTGTAAAAGGGCAGGACACACACTGTAAGGTGGGGAGTAGGGAGGGACCGAGCGAACTTGGTGTACAAGGGCAGGACACACTGTAAGGTGGGGAGGTAGGAGGGACAGAGGGAATTCAGTGTACAAGGGCAGGACACACTGAAAGGTGGGGAGTAGAGAGGGACAGAGGGAACTCTGTGTACAAGGACAGGACACACACTGTAAGGTGGGGAGTAGGGAGGGACAGAGGCAACTTGGTGTACAAGGGCAGGACACACACTGTAAGGTGGGGAGTAGGGAGGGACAGAGGGAACTTGGTGTACAAGGGCAGGACACACACTGTAAGGTGGGGAGTAGGGAGGGACAGAGGGAACTTGGTGTATAAGGGCAGGACACACACTGTAAGGTGGGGAGCAGGGAGGGACAGAGGGAACTCAGTGTACAAGGGCAGGACACACTGTAA
Source organism: Hypanus sabinus (assembly GCF_030144855.1). Taxonomy (NCBI): domain Eukaryota; kingdom Metazoa; phylum Chordata; class Chondrichthyes; order Myliobatiformes; family Dasyatidae; genus Hypanus; species Hypanus sabinus. The sequence goes on from NW_026778913.1 coordinate 466,860, forward strand.
GGTGGGGAGTAGGGAGGGACAGAGGGAATTCAGTGTAGAAGGGCAGGACACACACTGTAAGGTGGGGAGTAGGGAGGGACAGAGGGAACTTGGTGTATAAGGGCAGGACACACACTGTAAGGTGGGGAGTAGGGAAGGACAGAGGGAACTGGGTGTAGTAGGGCAGGACACACACTGTAAGGTGGGGAGTAGGGAGGGACTGAGGGAACTGGGTGTACAAGGGCAGGACACACACTGTAAGGTGGGGAGTAGGGAGGGACTGAGGGAACTTGGTGTACAAGGGCAGGACACACACTGTAAGGTGGGGAGCAGGGAGGGACAGAGGGAATACAGTGTAGAAGGGCAGGACACACACTGTAAGGTGGGGAGTAGGGAGGGACAGAGGGAACTTGGTGTATAAGGGCAGGACACACACTGTAAGGTGGGGAGTAGGGAGGGACTGAGGGAACTGGGTGTACAAGGGCAGGACACACACTGTAAGGTGGGGAGCAGGGAGGGACTGAGGGAACTTGGTGTACAAGGGCAGGACACACAGTGTAAGGTGGGGAGCAGGGAGGGACAGAGGGAATACAGTGTAAAAGGGCAGGACACACACTGTAAGGTGTGGAGTCGGGAGGGACTGAGGGAACTTGGTGTACAAGGTCAGGACACACACTGTAAGGTGGGGAGCAGGGAGAGTCAGAGGGAATTCAGTGTACAAGGGCAGGACACACACTGTAAGGTGGTGAGTAGGGAGGGACTGAGGGAACTTGGTGTACAAGGTCAGGACACACACTGTAAGGTGGGGATCAGGGAGGGACAGAGGGAATTCAGTGTAAAAGGGCAGGACACACACTGTAAGGTGGGGAGTAGGGAGGGACAGAGGGAACTTGGTGTATAAGGGCAGGACACACACTGTAAGGTGGGGAGTAGGGAGGGACTGAGGGAACTTGGTGTACAAGGGCAGGACACACACTGTAAGGTGGAGAGTAGGGAGGGACTGAGGGAACTTGGTGTACAAGGTCAGGACACACACTGTAAGTTGGGGAGCAGGGAGGGACAGAGGGAATTCAGTGTAAAAGGGCAGGACACACACTGTAAGGTGGGGAGTAGGGAGGGACAGAGGGAACTTGGTGTACAAGGGCAGGTCACACTGTAAGGTGGGGAGTTGAGAGGGACAGAGGGAATTCAGTGTACAAGGGCAGAACACACACTGTAAGGTGGGGAGTAGGGAGGGACAGAAGGAACAGTGTACAAGGGCAGGGCATACACTGTCAGGTGGGGAGTAGGGAGGGACAGAGGGAATTCAGTGTAAAAGGGCAGGACACACACTGTAATGTGGGGAGTAGGGAGGGACAGAGCGAACTTGGTGTACAAGGGCAGGACACACTGTAAGGTGGGGAGGTAGGAGGGACAGAGGGAATTCAGTGTAAAAGGGCAGGACACACACTGTAAGGTGGGGAGTAGGGAGGGACAGAGGGAACTTGGTGTACAAGTACAGGACACACACTGTAAGGTGGGGAGCAGGGAGGGACAGAGGGAATTCAGTGTACAAGGGCAGGACACACTGAAAGGTGGGGAGTAGAGAGGGACAGAGGGAACTCTGTGTACAAGGACAGGACACACACTGTAAGGTGGGGAGTAGGGAGGGACAGAGGCAACTTGGTGTACAAGGGCAGGACACACACTGTAAGGTGGGGAGTAGGGAGGGACAGAGGGAACTTGGTGTACAAGGGCAGGACACACACTGTAAGGTGGGGAGTAGGGAGGGACAGAGGGAATTCAGTGTACAAGGGCAGGACACACACTGTAAGGTGGGGAGTAGGGAGGGAAAGAGGGAACTTGGTGTATAAGGGCAGGACACACACTGTAAGGTGGGGAGTAGGGAGGGACAGAGGGAACTGGGTGTAGAAGGGCAGGACACACACTGTAAGGTGGGGAGTAGGGAGGGACTGAGGGAACTTGGTGTACAAGGGCAGGACACACACTGTAAGGTGGGGAGTAGGGAGGGACTGAGGGAACTTGGTGTACAAGGGCAGGACACACACTGTAAGGTGGGGAGCAGGGAGGGACAGAGGGAATACAGTGTAAAAGGGCAGGACACACACTGTAAGGTGGGGAGTCGGGAGGGACTGAGGGAACTTGGTGTACAAGGGCAGGACACACACTGTAAGGTGGGGAGCAGGGAGAGTCAGAGGGAATTCAGTGTACAAGGGCAGGACACACACTGTAAGGTGGTGAGTAGGGAGGGACTGAGGGAAGTTGGTGTACAAGGTCAGGACACACACTGTAAGGTGGGGATCAGGGAGGGACAGAGGGAATTCAGTGTAAAAGGGCAGGACACACACTGTAAGGTGGGGAGTAGGGAGGGACAGAGGGAATTCAGTGTACAAGGGCAGGACACACTGTAAGGTGGGGAGTTGGGAGGGACAGAGGGAATTCAGTGTACAAGGGCAGGACACACTGTAAGGTGGGGAGTTGGCAGGGACAGAGGGACTTCAGTGTACAAGGTCAGAACACATACTGTAAGGTGGGGAGTAGGGAGGGACAGAAGGAACACTGTACAAGGGCAGGGCATACACTGTCAGGTGGGGAGTAGGGAGGGACAGAGGGAATTCAGTGTAAAAGGGCAGGACACACACTGTAAGGTGGGGAGTAGGGAGGGACCGAGCGAACTTGGTGTACAAGGGCAGGACACACTGTAAGGTGGGGAGGTAGGAGGGACAGAGGGAATTCAGTGTACAAGGGCAGGACACACTGAAAGGTGGGGAGTAGAGAGGGACAGAGGGAACTCTGTGTACAAGGACAGGACACACACTGTAAGGTGGGGAGTAGGGAGGGACAGAGGCAACTTGGTGTACAAGGGCAGGACACACACTGTAAGGTGGGGAGTAGGGAGGGACAGAGGGAACTTGGTGTACAAGGGCAGGACACACACTGTAAGGTGGGGAGTAGGGAGGGACAGAGGGAACTTGGTGTATAAGGGCAGGACACACACTGTAAGGTGGGGAGCAGGGAGGGACAGAGGGAACTCAGTGTACAAGGGCAGGACACACTGTAAGGTGGGGAGTAGGGAGGGACAGAGGGAATTCAGTGTAGAAGGGCAGGACACACACTGTAAGGTGGGGAGTAGGGAGGGACAGAGGGAACTTGGTGTATAAGGGCAGGACACACACTGTAAGGTGGGGAGTAGGGAAGGACAGAGGGAACTGGGTGTAGTAGGGCAGGACACACACTGTAAGGTGGGGAGTAGGGAGGGACTGAGGGAACTGGGTGTACAAGGGCAGGACACACACTGTAAGGTGGGGAGTAGGGAGGGACTGAGGGAACTTGGTGTACAAGGGCAGGACACACACTGTAAGGTGGGGAGCAGGGAGGGACAGAGGGAATACAGTGTAGAAGGGCAGGACACACACTGTAAGGTGGGGAGTAGGGAGGGACAGAGGGAACTTGGTGTATAAGGGCAGGACACACACTGTAAGGTGGGGAGTAGGGAGGGACTGAGGGAACTGGGTGTACAAGGGCAGGACACACACTGTAAGGTGGGGAGCAGGGAGGGACTGAGGGAACTTGGTGTACAAGGGCAGGACACACAGTGTAAGGTGGGGAGCAGGGAGGGACAGAGGGAATACAGTGTAAAAGGGCAGGACACACACTGTAAGGTGTGGAGTCGGGAGGGACTGAGGGAACTTGGTGTACAAGGTCAGGACACACACTTTAAGGTGGGGAGCAGGGAGAGTCAGAGGGAATTCAGTGTACAAGGGCAGGACACACACTGTAAGGTGGTGAGTAGGGAGGGACTGAGGGAACTTGGTGTACAAGGTCAGGACACACACTGTAAGGTGGGGATCAGGGAGGGACAGAGGGAATTCAGTGTAAAAGGGCAGGACACACACTGTAAGGTGGGGAGTAGGGAGGGACAGAGGGAACTTGGTGTATAAGGGCAGGACACACACTGTAAGGTGGGGAGTAGGGAGGGACTGAGGGAACTTGGTGTACAAGGGCAGGACACACACTGTAAGGTGGAGAGTAGGGAGGGACTGAGGGAACTTGGTGTACAAGGTCAGGACACACACTGTAAGTTGGGGAGCAGGGAGGGACAGAGGGAATTCAGTGTAAAAGGGCAGGACACACACTGTAAGGTGGGGAGTAGGGAGGGACAGAGGGAACTTGGTGTACAAGGGCAGGTCACACTGTAAGGTGGGGAGTTGAGAGGGACAGAGGGAATTCAGTGTACAAGGGCAGAACACACACTGTAAGGTGGGGAGTAGGGAGGGACAGAAGGAACAGTGTACAAGGGCAGGGCATACACTGTCAGGTGGGGAGTAGGGAGGGACAGAGGGAATTCAGTGTAAAAGGGCAGGACACACACTGTAATGTGGGGAGTAGGGAGGGACAGAGCGAACTTGGTGTACAAGGGCAGGACACACTGTAAGGTGGGGAGGTAGGAGGGACAGAGGGAATTCAGTGTAAAAGGGCAGGACACACACTGTAAGGTGGGGAGTAGGGAGGGACAGAGGGAACTTGGTGTACAAGTACAGGACACACACTGTAAGGTGGGGAGCAGGGAGGGACAGAGGGAATTCAGTGTACAAGGGCAGGACACACTGAAAGGTGGGGAGTAGAGAGGGACAGAGGGAACTCTGTGTACAAGGACAGGACACACACTGTAAGGTGGGGAGTAGGGAGGGACAGAGGCAACTTGGTGTACAAGGGCAGGACACACACTGTAAGGTGGGGAGTAGGGAGGGACAGAGGGAACTTGGTGTACAAGGGCAGGACACACACTGTAAGGTGGGGAGTAGGGAGGGACAGAGGGAATTCAGTGTACAAGGGCAGGACACACACTGTAAGGTGGGGAGTAGGGAGGGAAAGAGGGAACTTGGTGTATAAGGGCAGGACACACACTGTAAGGTGGGGAGTAGGGAGGGACAGAGGGAACTGGGTGTAGAAGGGCAGGACACACACTGTAAGGTGGGGAGTAGGGAGGGACTGAGGGAACTTGGTGTACAAGGGCAGGACACACACTGTAAGGTGGGGAGTAGGGAGGGACTGAGGGAACTTGGTGTACAAGGGCAGGACACACACTGTAAGGTGGGGAGCAGGGAGGGACAGAGGGAATACAGTGTAAAAGGGCAGGACACACACTGTAAGGTGGGGAGTCGGGAGGGACTGAGGGAACTTGGTGTACAAGGGCAGGACACACACTGTAAGGTGGGGAGCAGGGAGAGTCAGAGGGAATTCAGTGTACAAGGGCAGGACACACACTGTAAGGTGGTGAGTAGGGAGGGACTGAGGGAAGTTGGTGTACAAGGTCAGGACACACACTGTAAGGTGGGGATCAGGGAGGGACAGAGGGAATTCAGTGTAAAAGGGCAGGACACACACTGTAAGGTGGGGAGTAGGGAGGGACAGAGGGAACTTGGTGTATAAGGGCAGGACACACACTGTAAGGTGGGGAGTAGGGAGGGACTGAGGGAACTTGGTGTACAAGGGCAGGACACACACTGTAAGGTGGAGAGTAGGGAGGGACTGAGGGAACTTGGTGTACAAGGTCAGGACACACACTGTAAGGTGGGGAGCAGGGAGGGACAGAGGGAATTCAGTGTAAAAGGGCAGGACACACACTGTAAGGTGGGGAGCAGGGAGGGACAGAGGGAATTCAGTGTACAAGGACAGGACACACACTGTAAGGTGAGGAGTAGGGAGGAACAGAGGGAATTCAGTGTACAAGGGCAGGACACACACTGTAAGGTGGGGAGCAGGGAGGGACAGAGGGAATTCAGTGTACAAGGGCAGGACACACTGAAAGGTGGGGAGTAGAGAGGGACAGAGGGAACTCTGTGTACAAGGACAGGACACACACTGTAAGGTGTTGAGTAGGGAGGGACAGAGGCAACTTGGTGTACAAGGGCAGGACACACACTGTAAGGTGGGGAGTAGGGAGGGACAGAGGGAACTTGGTGTACAAGGGCAGGACACACACTGTAAGGTGGGGAGTAGGGAGGGACAGAGGGAACTTGGTGTATAAGGGCAGGACACACACTGTAAGGTGGGGAGCAGGGAGGGACAGAGGGAACTCAGTGTACAAGGGCAGGACACACTGTAAGGTGGGGAGTAGGGAGGCACAGAGGGAATTCAGTGTAGAAGGGCAGGACACACACTGTAAGGTGGGGAGTAGGGAGGGACAGAGGGAACTTGGTGTATAAGGGCAGGACACACACTGTAAGGTGGGGAGTAGGGAAGGACAGAGGGAACTGGGTGTAGTAGGGCAGGACACACACTGTAAGGTGGGGAGTAGGGAGGGACTGAGGGAACTGGGTGTACAAGAGCAGGACACACACTGTAAGGTGGGGAGCAGGGAGGGACAGAGGGAATACAGTGTAGAAGGGCAGGACACACACTGTAAGGTGGGGAGTAGGGAGGGACAGAGGCAACTTGGTGTACAAGGGCAGGACACACACTGTAAGGTGGGGAGTAGGGAGGGACAGAGGGAACTTGGTGTACAAGGGCAGGACACACACTGTAAGGTGGGGAGTAGGGAGGGACAGAGGGAACTTGGTGTATAAGGGCAGGACACACACTGTAAGGTGGGGAGCAGGGAGGGACAGAGGGAACTCAGTGTACAAGGGCAGGACACACTGTAAGGTGGGGAGTAGGGAGGGACAGAGGGAATTCAGTGTAGAAGGGCAGGACACACACTGTAAGGTGGGGAGTAGGGAGGGACAGAGGGAACTTGGTGTATAAGGGCAGGACACACACTGTAAGGTGGGGAGTAGGGAAGGACAGAGGGAACTGGGTGTAGTAGGGCAGGACACACACTGTAAGGTGGGGAGTAGGGAGGGACTGAGGGAACTGGGTGTACAAGAGCAGGACACACACTGTAAGGTGGGGAGCAGGGAGGGACAGAGGGAATACAGTGTAGAAGGGCAGGACACACACTGTAAGGTGGGGAGTAGGGAGGGACAGAGGGAACTTGGTGTATAAGGGCAGGACACACACTGTAAGGTGGGGAGTAGGGAGGGACTGAGGGAACTGGGTGTACAAGGGCAGGACACACACTGTAAGGTGGGGAGCAGGGAGGGACTGAGGGAACTTGGTGTACAAGGGCAGGACACACAGTGTAAGGTGGGGAGCAGGGAGGGACAGAGGGAATACAGTGTAAAAGGGCAGGACACACACTGTAAGGTGTGGAGTCGGGAGGGACTGAGGGAACTTGGTGTACAAGGTCAGGACACACACTGTAAGGTGGGGAGCAGGGAGAGTCAGAGGGAATTCAGTGTACAAGGGCAGGACACACACTGTAAGGTGGTGAGTAGGGAGGGACTGAGGGAACTTGGTGTACAAGGTCAGGACACACACTGTAAGGTGGGGATCAGGGAGGGACAGAGGGAATTCAGTGTAAAAGGGCAGGACACACACTGTAAGGTGGGGAGTAGGGAGGGACAGAGGGAACTTGGTGTATAAGGGCAGGACACACACTGTAAGGTGGGGAGTAGGGAGGGACTGAGGGAACTTGGTGTACAAGGTCAGGACACACACTGTAAGTTGGGGAGCAGGGAGGGACAGAGGGAATTCAGTGTAAAAGGGCAGGACACACACTGTAAGGTGGGGAGTAGGGAGGGACAGAGGGAACTTGGTGTACAAGGGCAGGTCACACTGTAAGGTGGGGAGTTGAGAGGGACAGAGGGAATTCAGTGTACAAGGGCAGAACACACACTGTAAGGTGGGGAGTAGGGAGGGACAGAAGGAACAGTGTACAAGGGCAGGGCATACACTGTCAGGTGGGGAGTAGGGAGGGACAGAGGGAATTCAGTGTAAAAGGGCAGGACACACACTGTAATGTGGGGAGTAGGGAGGGACAGAGCGAACTTGGTGTACAAGGGCAGGACACACTGTAAGGTGGGGAGGTAGGAGGGACAGAGGGAATTCAGTGTAAAAGGGCAGGACACACACTGTAAGGTGGGGAGTAGGGAGGGACAGAGGGAACTTGGTGTACAAGTACAGGACACACACTAAGGTGGGGAGCAGGGAGGGACAGAGGGAATTCAGTGTACAAGGGCAGGACACACTGAAAGGTGGGGAGTAGAGAGGGACAGAGGCAACTTGGTGTACAAGGGCAGGACACACACTGTAAGGTGGGGAGTAGGGAGGGACAGAGGGAACTTGGTGTACAAGGGCAGGACACACACTGTAAGGTGGGGAGTAGGGAGGGACAGAGGGAACTTGGTGTATAAGGTCAGGACACACACTGTAAGGTGGGGAGCAGGGTGGGACAGAGGGAACTCAGTGTACAAGGGCAGGACACACTGTAAGGTGGGGAGTAGGGAGGGACAGAGGGAATTCAGTGTAGAAGGGCAGGACACACACTGTAAGGTGGGGAGTAGGGAGTGACAGAGGGAACTTGGTGTATAAGGGCAGGACACACACTGTAAGGTGGGGAGTAGGGAAGGACAGAGGGAACTGGGTGTAGTAGGGCAGGACACACACTGTAAGGTGGGGAGTAGGGAGGGACTGAGGGAACTGGGTGTACAAGGGCAGGACACACACTGTAAGGTGGGGAGCAGGGAGGGACAGAGGGAATACAGTGTAGAAGGGCAGGACACACACTGTAAGGTGGGGAGTAGGGAGGGACAGAGGGAACTTGGTGTATAAGGGCAGGACACACACTGTAAGGTGGGGAGTAGGGAGGGACTGAGGGAACTTGGTGTACAAGGGCAGGACACACACTGTAAGGTGGGGAGTAGGGAGGGACAGAGGGAATTCAGTGTACAAGGGCAGGACACACACTGTAAGGTGGGGAGTAGGGAGGGAAAGAGGGAACTTGGTGTATAAGGGCAGGACACACACTGTAAGGTGGGGAGTAGGGAGGGACAGAGGGAACTGGGTGTAGAAGGGCAGGACACACACTGTAAGGTGGGGAGTAGGGAGGGACTGAGGGAACTTGGTGTACAAGGGCAGGACACACACTGTAAGGTGGGGAGTAGGGAGGGACTGAGGGAACTTGGTGTACAAGGGCAGGACACACACTGTAAGGTGGGGAGCAGGGAGGGACAGAGGGAATACAGTGTAAAAGGGCAGGACACACACTGTAAGGTGGGGAGTCGGGAGGGACTGAGGGAACTTGGTGTACAAGGGCAGGACACACACTGTAAGGTGGGGAGCAGGGAGAGTCAGAGGGAATTCAGTGTACAAGGGCAGGACACACACTGTAAGGTGGTGAGTAGGGAGGGACTGAGGGAAGTTGGTGTACAAGGTCAGGACACACACTGTAAGGTGGGGATCAGGGAGGGACAGAGGGAATTCAGTGTAAAAGGGCAGGACACACACTGTAAGGTGGGGAGTAGGGAGGGACAGAGGGAACTTGGTGTATAAGGGCAGGACACACACTGTAAGGTGGGGAGTAGGGAGGGACTGAGGGAACTTGGTGTACAAGGGCAGGACACACACTGTAAGGTGGAGAGTAGGGAGGGACTGAGGGAACTTGGTGTACAAGGTCAGGACACACACTGTAAGGTGGGGAGCAGGGAGGGACAGAGGGAATTCAGTGTAAAAGGGCAGGACACACACTGTAAGGTGGGGAGCAGGGAGGGACAGAGGGAATTCAGTGTACAAGGACAGGACACACACTGTAAGGTGAGGAGTAGGGAGGAACAGAGGGAATTCAGTGTACAAGGGCAGGACACACACTGTAAGGTGGGGAGCAGGGAGGGACAGAGGGAATTCAGTGTACAAGGGCAGGACACACTGAAAGGTGGGGAGTAGAGAGGGACAGAGGGAACTCTGTGTACAAGGACAGGACACACACTGTAAGGTGTTGAGTAGGGAGGGACAGAGGCAACTTGGTGTACAAGGGCAGGACACACACTGTAAGGTGGGGAGTAGGGAGGGACAGAGGGAACTTGGTGTACAAGGGCAGGACACACACTGTAAGGTGGGGAGTAGGGAGGGACAGAGGGAACTTGGTGTATAAGGGCAGGACACACACTGTAAGGTGGGGAGCAGGGAGGGACAGAGGGAACTCAGTGTACAAGGGCAGGACACACTGTAAGGTGGGGAGTAGGGAGGCACAGAGGGAATTCAGTGTAGAAGGGCAGGACACACACTGTAAGGTGGGGAGTAGGGAGGGACAGAGGGAACTTGGTGTATAAGGGCAGGACACACACTGTAAGGTGGGGAGTAGGGAAGGACAGAGGGAACTGGGTGTAGTAGGGCAGGACACACACTGTAAGGTGGGGAGTAGGGAGGGACTGAGGGAACTGGGTGTACAAGAGCAGGACACACACTGTAAGGTGGGGAGCAGGGAGGGACAGAGGGAATACAGTGTAGAAGGGCAGGACACACACTGTAAGGTGGGGAGTAGGGAGGGACAGAGGCAACTTGGTGTACAAGGGCAGGACACACACTGTAAGGTGGGGAGTAGGGAGGGACAGAGGGAACTTGGTGTACAAGGGCAGGACACACACTGTAAGGTGGGGAGTAGGGAGGGACAGAGGGAACTTGGTGTATAAGGGCAGGACACACACTGTAAGGTGGGGAGCAGGGAGGGACAGAGGGAACTCAGTGTACAAGGGCAGGACACACTGTAAGGTGGGGAGTAGGGAGGGACAGAGGGAATTCAGTGTAGAAGGGCAGGACACACACTGTAAGGTGGGGAGTAGGGAGGGACAGAGGGAACTTGGTGTATAAGGGCAGGACACACACTGTAAGGTGGGGAGTAGGGAAGGACAGAGGGAACTGGGTGTAGTAGGGCAGGACACACACTGTAAGGTGGGGAGTAGGGAGGGACTGAGGGAACTGGGTGTACAAGAGCAGGACACACACTGTAAGGTGGGGAGCAGGGAGGGACAGAGGGAATACAGTGTAGAAGGGCAGGACACACACTGTAAGGTGGGGAGTAGGGAGGGACAGAGGGAACTTGGTGTATAAGGGCAGGACACACACTGTAAGGTGGGGAGTAGGGAGGGACTGAGGGAACTGGGTGTACAAGGGCAGGACACACACTGTAAGGTGGGGAGCAGGGAGGGACTGAGGGAACTTGGTGTACAAGGGCAGGACACACAGTGTAAGGTGGGGAGCAGGGAGGGACAGAGGGAATACAGTGTAAAAGGGCAGGACACACACTGTAAGGTGTGGAGTCGGGAGGGACTGAGGGAACTTGGTGTACAAGGTCAGGACACACACTGTAAGGTGGGGAGCAGGGAGAGTCAGAGGGAATTCAGTGTACAAGGGCAGGACACACACTGTAAGGTGGTGAGTAGGGAGGGACTGAGGGAACTTGGTGTACAAGGTCAGGACACACACTGTAAGGTGGGGATCAGGGAGGGACAGAGGGAATTCAGTGTAAAAGGGCAGGACACACACTGTAAGGTGGGGAGTAGGGAGGGACAGAGGGAACTTGGTGTATAAGGGCAGGACACACACTGTAAGGTGGGGAGTAGGGAGGGACTGAGGGAACTTGGTGTACAAGGTCAGGACACACACTGTAAGTTGGGGAGCAGGGAGGGACAGAGGGAATTCAGTGTAAAAGGGCAGGACACACACTGTAAGGTGGGGAGTAGGGAGGGACAGAGGGAACTTGGTGTACAAGGGCAGGTCACACTGTAAGGTGGGGAGTTGAGAGGGACAGAGGGAATTCAGTGTACAAGGGCAGAACACACACTGTAAGGTGGGGAGTAGGGAGGGACAGAAGGAACAGTGTACAAGGGCAGGGCATACACTGTCAGGTGGGGAGTAGGGAGGGACAGAGGGAATTCAGTGTAAAAGGGCAGGACACACACTGTAATGTGGGGAGTAGGGAGGGACAGAGCGAACTTGGTGTACAAGGGCAGGACACACTGTAAGGTGGGGAGGTAGGAGGGACAGAGGGAATTCAGTGTAAAAGGGCAGGACACACACTGTAAGGTGGGGAGTAGGGAGGGACAGAGGGAACTTGGTGTACAAGTACAGGACACACACTAAGGTGGGGAGCAGGGAGGGACAGAGGGAATTCAGTGTACAAGGGCAGGACACACTGAAAGGTGGGGAGTAGAGAGGGACAGAGGCAACTTGGTGTACAAGGGCAGGACACACACTGTAAGGTGGGGAGTAGGGAGGGACAGAGGGAACTTGGTGTACAAGGGCAGGACACACACTGTAAGGTGGGGAGTAGGGAGGGACAGAGGGAACTTGGTGTATAAGGGCAGGACACACACTGTAAGGTGGGGAGCAGGGTGGGACAGAGGGAACTCAGTGTACAAGGGCAGGACACACTGTAAGGTGGGGAGTAGGGAGGGACAGAGGGAATTCAGTGTAGAAGGGCAGGACACACACTGTAAGGTGGGGAGTAGGGAGGGACAGAGGGAACTTGGTGTATAAGGGCAGGACACACACTGTAAGGTGGGGAGTAGGGAAGGACAGAGGGAACTGGGTGTAGTAGGGCAGGACACACACTGTAAGGTGGGGAGTAGGGAGGGACTGAGGGAACTGGGTGTACAAGGGCAGGACACACACTGTAAGGTGGGGAGCAGGGAGGGACAGAGGGAATACAGTGTAGAAGGGCAGGACACACACTGTAAGGTGGGGAGTAGGGAGGGACAGAGGGAACTTGGTGTATAAGGGCAGGACACACACTGTAAGGTGGGGAGTAGGGAGGGACTGAGGGAACTGGGTGTACAAGGGCAGGACACACACTGTAAGGTGGGGAGCAGGGAGGGACTGAGGGAACTTGGTGTACAAGGGCAGGACACACAGTGTAAGGTGGGGAGCAGGGAGGGACAGAGGGAATACAGTGTAAAAGGGCAGGACACACACTGTAAGGTGTGGAGTCGGGAGGGACTGAGGGAACTTGGTGTACAAGGTCAGGACACACACTGTAAGGTGGGGAGCAGGGAGAGTCAGAGGGAATTCAGTGTACAAGGGCAGGACACACACTGTAAGGTGGTGAGTAGGGAGGGACTGAGGGAACTTGGTGTACAAGGTCAGGACACACACTGTAAGGTGGGGATCAGGGAGGGACAGAGGGAATTCAGTGTAAAAGGGCAGGACACACACTGTAAGGTGGGGAGTAGGGAGGGACAGAGGGAACTTGGTGTATAAGGGCAGGACACACACTGTAAGGTGGGGAGTAGGGAGGGACTGAGGGAACTTGGTGTACAAGGTCAGGACACACACTGTAAGTTGGGGAGCAGGGAGGGACAGAGGGAATTCAGTGTAAAAGGGCAGGACACACACTGTAAGGTGGGGAGTAGGGAGGGACAGAGGGAACTTGGTGTACAAGGGCAGGTCACACTGTAAGGTGGGGAGTTGAGAGGGACAGAGGGAATTCAGTGTACAAGGGCAGAACACACACTGTAAGGTGGGGAGTAGGGAGGGACAGAAGGAACAGTGTACAAGGGCAGGGCATACACTGTCAGGTGGGGAGTAGGGAGGGACAGAGGGAATTCAGTGTAAAAGGGCAGGACACACACTGTAATGTGGGGAGTAGGGAGGGACAGAGCGAACTTGGTGTACAAGGGCAGGACACACTGTAAGGTGGGGAGGTAGGAGGGACAGAGGGAATTCAGTGTAAAAGGGCAGGACACACACTGTAAGGTGGGGAGTAGGGAGGGACAGAGGGAACTTGGTGTACAAGTACAGGACACACACTAAGGTGGGGAGCAGGGAGGGACAGAGAGAATTCAGTGTACAAGGGCAGGACACACTGAAAGGTGGGGAGTAGAGAGGGACAGAGGGAACTCTGTATACAAGGACAGGACACACACTGTAAGGTGGGGAGTAGGGAGGGACAGAGGCAACTTGGTGTACAAGGGCAGGACACACACTGTAAGGTGGGGAGTAGGGAGGGACAGAGGGAACTTGGTGTACAAGGGCAGGACACACACTGTAAGGTGGGGAGTAGGGAGGGACAGAGGGAATTCAGTGTACAAGGGCAGGACACACACTGTAAGGTGGGGAGTAGGGAGGGAAAGAGGGAACTTGGTGTATAAGGGCAGGACACACACTGTAAGGTGGGGAGTAGGGAGGGACAGAGGGAACTGGGTGTAGAAGGGCAGGACACACACTGTAAGGTTTGGAGTAGGGAGGGACTCAGGGAACTTGGTGTACAAGGGCAGGACACACACTGTAAGGTGGGGAGTAGGGAGGGACTGAGGGAACTTGGTGTACAAGGGCAGGACACACACTGTAAGGTGGGGAGCAGGGAGGGACAGAGGGAATACAGTGTAAAAGGGCAGGACACACACTGTAAGGTGGGGAGTCGGGAGGGACTGAGGGAACTTGGTGTACAAGGGCAGGACACACACTGTAAGGTGGGGAGCAGGGAGAGTCAGAGGGAATTCAGTGTACAAGGGCAGGACACACACTGTAAGGTGGTGAGTAGGGAGGGACTGAGGGAAGTTGGTGTACAAGGTCAGGACACACACTGTAAGGTGGGGATCAGGGAGGGACAGAGGGAATTCAGTGTAAAAGGGCAGGACACACACTGTAAGGTGGGGAGTAGGGAGGGACAGAGGGAACTTGGTGTATAAGGGCAGGACACACACTGTAAGGTGGGGAGTAGGGAGGGACTGAGGGAACTTGGTGTACAAGGGCAGGACACACACTGTAAGGTGGAGAGTAGGGAGGGACTGAGGGAACTTGGTGTACAAGGTCAGGACACACACTGTAAGGTGGGGAGCAGGGAGGGACAGAGGGAATTCAGTGTAAAAGGGCAGGACACACACTGTAAGGTGGGGAGCAGGGAGGGACAGAGGGAATTCAGTGTACAAGGACAGGACACACACTGTAAGGTGAGGAGTAGGGAGGAACATAGGGAATTCAGTGTACAAGGGCAGGACACACACTGTAAGGTGGGGAGCAGGGAGGGACAGAGGGAATTCAGTGTACAAGGGCAGGACACACTGTAAGGTGGGGAGTTGGGAGGGACAGAGGGAATTCAGTGTACAAGGGCAGAACACACTGTAAGGTGGGGAGTAGGGAGGGACAGAAGGAACAGTGTACAAGGGCAGGGCATACACTGTAAGGTGGGGAGTAGGGAGGGACTGAGGGAACTTGGTGTACAAGGGCAGGACACACACTGTAAGGTGGGCAGCAGGGAGAGTCAGAGGGAATTCAGTGTAAAAGGGCAGGACACACACTGTAAGGTGGGGAGTAGGGAGGGACTGAGGGAACTTGGTGTACAAGGGCAGGACACACACTGTAAGGTGGGCAGCAGGGAGAGTCAGAGGGAATTCAGTGTACAAGGACAGGACACACACTGCAAGGTGGTGAGTAGGGAGGGACTGAGGGAACTTGGTGTATAAGGGCAGGACACACACTGTAAGGTGGGGAGTAGGGAGGGACAGAGGGAACTTGGTGTATAAGGGCAGGACACACTGCAAGGTGGGGAGTTGGGAGGGACAGAGGGAATTCAGTGTACAAGGGCAGGACACACTGTAAGGTGGGGAGTTGGGAGGGACAGAGGGAATTCAGTGTACAAGGGCAGGACACACTGTAAGGTGGGGAGTTGGGAGGGACAGAGGGAATTCAGTGTACAAGGGCAGGACACACTGTAAGGTGGGGAGTAGGGAGGGACAGAAGGAACAGTGTACAAGGGCAGGGCAAACACTGTCAGGTGGGGAGTAGGGAGGGACAGAGGGAATTCAGTGTAAAAGGGCAGGACACACACTGTAAGGTGGGGAGTAGGGAGGGACAGAGCGAACTTGGTGTACAAGGGCAGGACACACTGTAAGGTGGGGAGTTAGGAGGGACAGAGGGAATTCAGTGTACAAGGGCAGGACACACTGAAAGGTGTGGAGTAGAGAGGGACAGAGGGAACTCTGTGTACAAGGACAGGACACAGACTGTAACGTGGGGAGTAGGGAGGGACAGAGGCAACTTGGTGTACAAGGGCAGGACACACACTGTAAGGTGGGGAGTAGGGAGGGACAGAGGGAACTTGGTGTACAAGGGCAGGACACACACTGTAAGGTGGGGAGCAGGGAGGGACAGAGGGAACTTGGTGTACAAGGGCAGGACACACACTGTAAGGTGGGGAGCAGGGAGCGACAGAGGGAATTCAGTGTACAAGGGCAGGACACACACTGTAAGGTGGGGAGTAGGGAGGGACAGAGGGAACTTGGTGTATAAGGGCAGTACACACTGTAAGGTGGGGAGTAGGGAGGGACAGAGGGAACTGGGTGTAGAAGGGCAGGACACACTGTAAGGTGGGGAGTAGGGAGGGACTGAGGGAACTGGGTGTACAAGGGCAGGACACACACTGTAAGGTGGGGAGTAGGGAGGGACTGAGGGAACTTGGTGTACATGGGCAGGACACACACTGTAAGGTGGGGAGCAGGGAGGGACAGAGGGAATACAGTGTAAAAGGGCAGGACACTCACTGTAAGGTGGGGAGTCGGGAGGGACTGAGGGAACGGTGTACAAGGGCAGGACACACACTGTAAGGTGGGGAGCAGGGAGAGTCAGAGGGAATTCAGTGTACAAGGGCAGGACACACACTGTAAGGTGGTGAGTAGGGAGGGACTGAGGGAACTTGGTGTACAAGGTCTGGACACACACTGTAAGGTGGGGATCAGGGAGGGACAGAGGGAATTCAGTGTAAAAGGGCAGGACACACAGTGTAAGGTGGGGAGTAGGGAGGGACAGAGGGAACTTCGTGTATAAGGGCAGGACACACACTGTAAGGTGGGGAGTAGGGAGGGACTGAGGGAACTTGGTGTACAAGGTCAGGACACGCACTGTAAGGTGGGGAGCAGGGAGGGACAGAGGGAATTCAGTGTAAAATGGCAGGACACACACTGTAAGGTGGGGAGTAGGGAGGGACAGAGGGAACTTGGTGTACAAGGGCAGGTCACACACTGTAAAGTGGGGAGTAGGGAGGGACTGAGGGAACTTCGTGTACAAGGGCAGGTCACACACTGTAAGGTGGGGAGTAGGGAGCGACAGAGGGAACAGAGTACAAGGGCAGGACACACACTGTAAGGTGGGGAGTAGGGTGGGACAGAGGGAACTTGGTGTATAAGGGCAGGACACACACTGAAAGGTGGGGAGCAGGGAGGGACAGAGGGAATTCAGTGTACAAGGACAGGACACACACTGTAAGGTGAGGAGTAGGGAGGAACAGAGGGAATTCAGTGTACAAGGGCAGGACACACACTGTAAGGTGGGGAGCAGGGAGGGACAGAGGGAATTCAGTGTACAAGGGCAGGACACACAGTAAGGTGGGGAGTTGGGAGGGACAGAGGGAATTCAGTGTACAAGGGCAGGACACACTGTAAGGTGGGGAGTTGGGAGGGACAGAGGGAATTCAGTCTACAAGGGCAGAACACACACTGTAAGGTGGGGAGTAGAGAGTGACAGAGCGAACTTGGTGTACAAGGGCAGGACACACACTGTAAGGTGGGGAGGTGGGAGGGACAGAGGGAATTCAGTGTACAAGGGCAGGGCATGCACTGTAATTTGGGGAGCAGGGAGGGACAGAGGGAATTCAGTGTAAAAGGGCAGGACACACACTGTAAGGTGGGGAGTAGGGAGGGACAGAAGGAACAGTGTACAAGGGCAGGGCATACACTGTAAGGTGGGGAGTAGGGAGGGACAGAGGGAACAGAGTACAAGGGCAGGACACACACTGTAAGGTGGGGAGTAGGGAGGGACAGAGGGAACAGAGTACAAGGGCAGGACACACACTGTAAGGTGGGGAGCAGGGAGGGACAGAGGGAACAGAGTACAAGGGCAGGACACACACTGTAAAGTGGGGAGTAGGGAGGGACAGAGGGAACTTGGTGTATAAGGGCAGGACACACTGTAAGGTGGGGAGTTGGGAGGGACAGAGGGAATTCAGTGTACAAGGGCAGGACACACTGTAAGGTGGGGAGTTGGGAGGGACAGAGGGAATTCAGTGTACAAGGGCAGGACACACTGTAAGGTGGGGAGTTGGGAGGGACAGAGGGAATTCAGTGTACAAGGGCAGGACACACTGTAAGGTGGGGAGTTGGGAGGGACAGAGGGAACAGTGTACAAGGGCAGGGCATACACTGTCAGGTGGGGAGTAGGGAGGGACAGAGGGAACTCTGTGTAAAAGTGCAGGACACACACTGTAAGGTGGGGAGTAGGGAGGGACAGAGCGAACTTGGTGTACAAGGGCAGGACACACTGTAAGGTGGGGAGGTAGGAGGGACAGAGGGAATTCAGTGTAAAAGGGCAGGACACACACTGTAAGGTGGGGAGTAGGGAGGGACAGAGGGAACTTGGTGTACAAGTACAGGACACACACTGTAAGGTGGGGAGCAGGGAGGGACAGAGGGAATTCAGTGTACAAGGGCAGGACACACTGAAAGGTGGGGAGTAGGGAGGGACTGAGGGAACTTGGTGTACAAGGGCAGGACACACACTGTAAGGTGGGCAGCAGGGAGAGTCAGAGGGAATTCAGTGTAAAAGGGCAGGACACACACTGTAAGGTGGGGAGTAGGGAGGGACTGAGGGAACTTGGTGTACAAGGGCAGGACACACACTGTAAGGTGGGCAGCAGGGAGAGTCAGAGGGAATTCAGTGTACAAGGACAGGACACACACTGCAAGGTGGTGAGTAGGGAGGGACTTAGGGAACTTGGTGTATAAGGGCAGGACACACACTGTAAGGTGGGGAGTAGGGAGGGACAGAGGGAACTTGGTGTATAAGGGCAGGACACACTGCAAGGTGGGGAGTTGGGAGGGACAGAGGGAATTCAGTGTACAAGGGCAGGACACACTGTAAGGTGGGGAGTTGGGAGGGACAGAGGGAATTCAGTGTACACGGGCAGGACACACTGTAAGGTGGGGAGTTGGGAGGGACAGAGGGAATTCAGTGTACAAGGGCAGGACACACTGTAAGGTGGGGAGTAGGGAGGGACAGAAGGAACAGTGTACAAGGGCAGGGCAAACACTGTCAGGTGGGGAGTAGGGAGGGACAGAGGGAATTCAGTGTAAAAGGGCAGGACACACACTGTAAGGTGGGGAGTAGGGAGGGACAGAGCGAACTTGGTGTACAAGGGCAGGACACACTGTAAGGTGGGGAGTTAGGAGGGACAGAGGGAATTCAGTGTACAAGGGCAGGACACACTGAAAGGTGTGGAGTAGAGAGGGACAGAGGGAACTCTGTGTACAAGGACAGGACACACACTGTAACGTGGGGAGTAGGGAGGGACAGAGGCAACTTGGTTTACAAGGGCAGGACACACACTGTAAGGTGGGGAGTAGGGAGGGACAGAGGGAACTTGGTGTACAAGGGCAGGACACACACTGTAAGGTGGGGAGCAGGGAGGGACAGAGGGAACTTGGTGTACAAGGGCAGGACACACACTGTAAGGTGGGGAGCAGGGAGCGACAGAGGGAATTCAGTGTACAAGGGCAGGACACACACTGTAAGGTGGGGAGTAGGGAGGGACAGAGGGAACTTGGTGTATAAGGGCAGTACACACTGTAAGGTGGGGAGTAGGGAGGGACAGAGGGAACTGGGTGTAGAAGGGCAGGACGCACTGTAAGGTGGGGAGTAGGGAGGGACTGAGGGAACTGGGTGTACAAGGGCAGGACACACACTGTAAGGTGGGGAGTAGGGAGGGACTGAGGGAACTTGGTGTACATGGGCAGGACACACACTGTAAGGTGGGGAGCAGGGAGGGACAGAGGGAATACAGTGTAAAAGGGCAGGACACTCACTGTAAGGTGGGGAGTCGGGAGGGACTGAGGGAACGGAGTACAAGGGCAGGACACACACTGTAAGGTGGGGAGCAGGGAGAGTCAGAGGGAATTCAGTGTACAAGGGCAGGACACACACTGTAAGGTGGTGAGTAGGGAGGGACTGAGGGAACTTGGTGTACAAGGTCAGGACACACACTGTAAGGTGGGGATCAGGGAGGGACAGAGGGAATTCAGTGTAAAAGGGCAGGACACACAGTGTAAGGTGGGGAGTAGGGAGGGACAGAGGGAACTTGGTGTATAAGGGCAGGACACACACTGTAAGGTGGGGAGTAGGGTGGGACAGAGGGAACTTGGTGTATAAGGGCAGGACACACACTGAAAGGTGGGGAGCAGGGAGGGACAGAGGGAATTCAGTGTACAAGGACAGGACACACACTGTAAGGTGAGGAGTAGGGAGGAACAGAGGGAATTCAGTGTACAAGGGCAGGACACACACTGTAAGGTGGGGAGCAGGGAGGGACAGAGGGAATTCAGTGTACAAGGGCAGGACACACTGTAAGGTGGGGAGTTGGGAGGGACAGAGGGAATTCAGTGTACAAGGGCAGGACACACTGTAAGGTGGGGAGTTGGGAGGGACAGAGGGAACAGTGTACAAGGGCAGGGCATACACTGTCAGGTGGGGAGTAGGGAGGGACAGAGGGAACTCTGTGTAAAAGTGCAGGACACACACTGTAAGGTGGGGAGTAGGGAGGGACAGAGCGAACTTGGTGTACAAGGGCAGGACACACTGTAAGGTGGGGAGTTGGGAGGGACAGAGGGAATTCAGTGTACAAGGGCAGGACACACTGTAAGGTGGGGAGTAGGGAGGGACAGAAGGAACAGTGTACAAGGGCAGGGCAAACACTGTCAGGTGGGGAGTAGGGAGGGACAGAGGGAATTCAGTGTAAAAGGGCAGGACACACACTGTAAGGTGGGGAGTAGGGAGGGACAGAGCGAACTTGGTGTACAAGGGCAGGACACACTGTAAGGTGGGGAGTTAGGAGGGACAGAGGGAATTCAGTGTACAAGGGCAGGACACACTGAAAGGTGTGGAGTAGAGAGGGACAGAGGGAACTCTGTGTACAAGGACAGGACACACACTGTAACGTGGGGAGTAGGGAGGGACAGAGGCAACTTGGTTTACAAGGGCAGGACACACACTGTAAGGTGGGGAGTAGGGAGGGACAGAGGGAACTTGGTGTACAAGGGCAGGACACACACTGTAAGGTGGGGAGCAGGGAGGGACAGAGGGAACTTGGTGTACAAGGGCAGGACACACACTGTAAGGTGGGGAGCAGGGAGCGACAGAGGGAATTCAGTGTACAAGGGCAGGACACACACTGTAAGGTGGGGAGTAGGGAGGGACAGAGGGAACTTGGTGTATAAGGGCAGTACACACTGTAAGGTGGGGAGTAGGGAGGGACAGAGGGAACTGGGTGTAGAAGGGCAGGACGCACTGTAAGGTGGGGAGTAGGGAGGGACTGAGGGAACTGGGTGTACAAGGGCAGGACACACACTGTAAGGTGGGGAGTAGGGAGGGACTGAGGGAACTTGGTGTACATGGGCAGGACACACACTGTAAGGTGGGGAGCAGGGAGGGACAGAGGGAATACAGTGTAAAAGGGCAGGACACTCACTGTAAGGTGGGGAGTCGGGAGGGACTGAGGGAACGGAGTACAAGGGCAGGACACACACTGTAAGGTGGGGAGCAGGGAGAGTCAGAGGGAATTCAGTGTACAAGGGCAGGACACACACTGTAAGGTGGTGAGTAGGGAGGGACTGAGGGAACTTGGTGTACAAGGTCAGGACACACACTGTAAGGTGGGGATCAGGGAGGGACAGAGGGAATTCAGTGTAAAAGGGCAGGACACACAGTGTAAGGTGGGGAGTAGGGAGGGACAGAGGGAACTTGGTGTATAAGGGCAGGACACACACTGTAAGGTGGGGAGTAGGGTGGGACAGAGGGAACTTGGTGTATAAGGGCAGGACACACACTGAAAGGTGGGGAGCAGGGAGGGACAGAGGGAATTCAGTGTACAAGGACAGGACACACACTGTAAGGTGAGGAGTAGGGAGGAACAGAGGGAATTCAGTGTACAAGGGCAGGACACACACTGTAAGGTGGGGAGCAGGGAGGGACAGAGGGAATTCAGTGTACAAGGGCAGGACACACTGTAAGGTGGGGAGTTGGGAGGGACAGAGGGAATTCAGTGTACAAGGGCAGGACACACTGTAAGGTGGGGAGTTGGGAGGGACAGAGGGAACAGTGTACAAGGGCAGGGCATACACTGTCAGGTGGGGAGTAGGGAGGGACAGAGGGAACTCTGTGTAAAAGTGCAGGACACACACTGTAAGGTGGGGAGTAGGGAGGGACAGAGCGAACTTGGTGTACAAGGGCAGGACACACTGTAAGGTGGGGAGGTAGGAGGGACAGAGGGAATTCAGTGTAAAAGGGCAGGACACACACTGTAAGGTGGGGAGTAGGGAGGGACAGAGGGAACTTGGTGTACAAGTACAGGACACACACTGTAAGGTGGGGAGCAGGGAGGGACAGAGGGAATTCAGTGTACAAGGGCAGGACACACTGAAAGGTGGGGAGTAGGGAGGGACTGAGGGAACTTGGTGTACAAGGGCAGGACACACACTGTAAGGTGGGCAGCAGGGAGAGTCAGAGGGAATTCAGTGTAAAAGGGCAGGACACACACTGTAAGGTGGGGAGTAGGGAGGGACTGAGGGAACTTGGTGTACAAGGGCAGGACACACACTGTAAGGTGGGCAGCAGGGAGAGTCAGAGGGAATTCAGTGTACAAGGACAGGACACACACTGCAAGGTGGTGAGTAGGGAGGGACTTAGGGAACTTGGTGTATAAGGGCAGGACACACACTGTAAGGTGGGGAGTAGGGAGGGACAGAGGGAACTTGGTGTATAAGGGCAGGACACACTGCAAGGTGGGGAGTTGGGAGGGACAGAGGGAATTCAGTGTACAAGGGCAGGACACACTGTAAGGTGGGGAGTTGGGAGGGACAGAGGGAATTCAGTGTACACGGGCAGGACACACTGTAAGGTGGGGAGTTGGGAGGGACAGAGGGAATTCAGTGTACAAGGGCAGGACACACTGTAAGGTGGGGAGTAGGGAGGGACAGAAGGAACAGTGTACAAGGGCAGGGCAAACACTGTCAGGTGGGGAGTAGGGAGGGACAGAGGGAATTCAGTGTAAAAGGGCAGGACACACACTGTAAGGTGGGGAGTAGGGAGGGACAGAGCGAACTTGGTGTACAAGGGCAGGACACACTGTAAGGTGGGGAGTTAGGAGGGACAGAGGGAATTCAGTGTACAAGGGCAGGACACACTGAAAGGTGTGGAGTAGAGAGGGACAGAGGGAACTCTGTGTACAAGGACAGGACACACACTGTAACGTGGGGAGTAGGGAGGGACAGAGGCAACTTGGTTTACAAGGGCAGGACACACACTGTAAGGTGGGGAGTAGGGAGGGACAGAGGGAACTTGGTGTACAAGGGCAGGACACACACTGTAAGGTGGGGAGCAGGGAGGGACAGAGGGAACTTGGTGTACAAGGGCAGGACACACACTGTAAGGTGGGGAGCAGGGAGCGACAGAGGGAATTCAGTGTACAAGGGCAGGACACACACTGTAAGGTGGGGAGTAGGGAGGGACAGAGGGAACTTGGTGTATAAGGGCAGTACACACTGTAAGGTGGGGAGTAGGGAGGGACAGAGGGAACTGGGTGTAGAAGGGCAGGACGCACTGTAAGGTGGGGAGTAGGGAGGGACTGAGGGAACTGGGTGTACAAGGGCAGGACACACACTGTAAGGTGGGGAGTAGGGAGGGACTGAGGGAACTTGGTGTACATGGGCAGGACACACACTGTAAGGTGGGGAGCAGGGAGGGACAGAGGGAATACAGTGTAAAAGGGCAGGACACTCACTGTAAGGTGGGGAGTCGGGAGGGACTGAGGGAACGGAGTACAAGGGCAGGACACACACTGTAAGGTGGGGAGCAGGGAGAGTCAGAGGGAATTCAGTGTACAAGGGCAGGACACACACTGTAAGGTGGTGAGTAGGGAGGGACTGAGGGAACTTGGTGTACAAGGTCAGGACACACACTGTAAGGTGGGGATCAGGGAGGGACAGAGGGAATTCAGTGTAAAAGGGCAGGACACACAGTGTAAGGTGGGGAGTAGGGAGGGACAGAGGGAACTTGGTGTATAAGGGCAGGACACACACTGTAAGGTGGGGAGTAGGGTGGGACAGAGGGAACTTGGTGTATAAGGGCAGGACACACACTGAAAGGTGGGGAGCAGGGAGGGACAGAGGGAATTCAGTGTACAAGGACAGGACACACACTGTAAGGTGAGGAGTAGGGAGGAACAGAGGGAATTCAGTGTACAAGGGCAGGACACACACTGTAAGGTGGGGAGCAGGGAGGGACAGAGGGAATTCAGTGTACAAGGGCAGGACACACTGTAAGGTGGGGAGTTGGGAGGGACAGAGGGAATTCAGTGTACAAGGGCAGGACACACTGTAAGGTGGGGAGTTGGGAGGGACAGAGGGAATTCAGTCTACAAGGGCAGAACACACACTGTAAGGTGGGGGTAGAGAGTGACAGAGCGAACGTGGTGTACAAGGGCAGGACACACACTGTAAGGTGGGGAGGTGGGAGGGACAGAGGGAATTCAGTGTACAAGGGCAGGGCATGCACTGTAATTTGGGGAGCAGGGAGGGACAGAGGGAATTCAGTGTAAAAGGGCAGGACACACACTGTAAGGTGGGGAGTAGGGAGGGACAGAAGGAACAGTGTACAAGGGCAGGGCATACACTGTAAGGTGGGGAGTAGGGAGGGACAGAGGGAACAGAGTACAAGGGCAGGACACACACTGTAAGGTGGGGAGTAGGGAGGGACAGAG
Organism: Hypanus sabinus; assembly: GCF_030144855.1. Taxonomy (NCBI): domain Eukaryota; kingdom Metazoa; phylum Chordata; class Chondrichthyes; order Myliobatiformes; family Dasyatidae; genus Hypanus; species Hypanus sabinus. The sequence goes on from NW_026778913.1 coordinate 491,455, forward strand.
GGAACAGAGTACAAGGGCAGGACACACACTGTAAGGTGGGGAGCAGGGAGGGACAGAGGGAACAGAGTACAAGGGCAGGACACACACTGTAAAGTGGGGAGTAGGGAGGGACAGAGGGAACTTGGTGTATAAGGGCAGGACACACTGTAAGGTGGGGAGTTGGGAGGGACAGAGGGAATTCAGTGTACAAGGGCAGGACACACTGTAAGGTGGGGAGTTGGGAGGGACAGAGGGAATTCAGTGTACAAGGGCAGGACACACTGTAAGGTGGGGAGTTGGGAGGGACAGAGGGAATTCAGTGTACAAGGGCAGGACACACTGTAAGGTGGGGAGTTGGGAGGGACAGAGGGAACAGTGTACAAGGGCAGGGCATACACTGTCAGGTGGGGAGTAGGGAGGGACAGAGGGAACTCTGTGTAAAAGTGCAGGACACACACTGTAAGGTGGGGAGTAGGGAGGGACAGAGCGAACTTGGTGTACAAGGGCAGGACACACTGTAAGGTGGGGAGGTAGGAGGGACAGAGGGAATTCAGTGTAAAAGGGCAGGACACACACTGTAAGGTGGGGAGTAGGGAGGGACAGAGGGAACTTGGTGTACAAGTACAGGACACACACTGTAAGGTGGGGAGCAGGGAGGGACAGAGGGAATTCAGTGTACAAGGGCAGGACACACTGAAAGGTGGGGAGTAGAGAGGGACAGAGGGAACTCTGTGTACAAGGACAGGACACACACTGTAAGGTGGGGAGTAGGGAGGGACAGAGGCAACTTGGTGTACAAGGGCAGGACACACACTGTAAGGTGTGGAGTAGGGAGGGACAGAGGGAACTTGGTGTACAAGGGCAGGACACACACTGTAAGGTGGGGAGCAGGGAGGGACAGAGGGAACTCAGTGTACAAGGGCAGGAGACACTGTAAGGTGGGGAGTAGGGAGGGACAGAGGGAATACAGTGTACAAGGGCAGGACACACACTGTAAGGTGGGGAGTAGGGAGGGACAGAGGGAACTTGGTGTATAAGGGCAGGACACACTGTAAGGTGGGGAGTAGGGAGGGACAGAGGGAACTGGGTGTAGAAGGGCAGGACACACACTGTAAGGTGGGGAGTAGGGAGGGACTGTGGGAACTGGGTGTACAAGGGCAGGACACACACTGTAAGGTGGGGAGTAGGGAGGGACTGAGGGAACTTGGTGTACAAGGGCAGGACACACACTGTAAGGTGGGGAGCAGGGAGGGACAGAGGGAATACAGTGTAAAAGGGCAGGACACACACTGTAAGGTGGGGAGTCGGGCGGGACTGAGGGAACTCGGTGTATAAGGGCAGGGCATACACTGTAAGGTGGGGAGTAGGGAGGGACAGAGGGAATTCAGTGTAAAAGGGCAGGACACACACTGTAAGGTGGGGAGCAGGGAGAGTCAGAGGGAATTCAGTGTACAAGGGCAGGACACACACTGTAAGGTGTTGAGTAGGGAGGGATGTAGGGAACTTGGTGTACAAGGTCAGGACACACACTGTAAGGTGGGGAGTAGGGAGGGACAGAGGGAATTTAGTGTAAAAGGGCAGGACACACACTGTAAGGTGGGGAGTAGGGAGGGATTGAGGGAACTTGGTGTACAAGGGCAGGACACACACTGTAAGGTGGTGAGTAGGGAGGGACTGAGGGAGCTTGGTGTACAAGGTCAGGACACACACTGTAAGGTGGTGAGTAGGGAGGGACTGAGGGAACTTGGTGTACAAGGTCAGGACACACTGTAAGGTGGGGAGCAGGGAGGGACAGAGGGAATTCAGTGTAAAAGGGCAGGACACACACTGTAAGGTGGGGAGTAGGGAGGGACAGAGGGAACTTGGTGTATAAGGGCAGGACACACACTGTAAGGTGGGGAGTAGGGAGGGACTGAGGGAATTCAGTGTAAAAGGGCAGGACACACACTGTAAGGTGGGGAGTAGGGAGGGACAGAGGGAACTTGGTGTATAAGGGCAGGACACACACTGTAAGGTGGGGAGTAGGGAGGGACTGAGGGAACTTGGTGTACAAGGGCAGGACACACACTGTAAGGTGGAGAGTAGGGAGGGACTGAGGGAACTTGGTGTACAAGGGCAGGTCACACTGTAAGGTGGGGATCAGGGAGGGACAGAGGGAATTCAGTGTAAAAGGGCAGGACACACACTGTAAGGTGGGGAGCAGGGAGGGACAGAGGGAATTCAGTGTAAAAGGGCAGGACACACACTGTAAGGTGGGGAGTAGGGAGGGACTGAGGGAACTTGGTGTACAAGGGCAGGACACACACTGTAAGGTGGAGAGTAGGGAGGGACTGAGGGAACTTGGTGTACAAGGGCAGGTCACACTGTAAGGTGGGGATCAGGGAGGGACAGAGGGAATTCAGTGTAAAAGGGCAGGACACACACTGTAAGGTGGGGAGCAGGGAGGGACAGAGGGAATTCAGTGTAAAAGGGCAGGACACACACTGTAAGGTGGGGAGTAGGGAGGGACAGAGGGAACTTGGTGTACAAGGGCAGGTCACACTGTAAGGTGGGGATCAGGGAGGGACAGAGGGAATTCAGTGTAAAAGGGCAGGACACACACTGTAAGGTGGGGAGTAGGGAGGGACAGAGGGAACTTGGTGTATAAGGGCAGGACACACACTGTAAGGTGGGGAGTAGGGAGGGACTGAGGGAATTCAGTGTAAAAGGGCAGGACACACACTGTAAGTTGGGGATCAGGGAGGGACAGAGGGAATTCAGTGTAAAAGGGCAGGACACACACTGTAAGGTGGGGATCAGGGAGGGACAGAGGGAATTCAGTGTAAAAGGGCAGGACACACACTGTAAGGTGGGGAGTAGGGAGGGACAGAGGGAACTTGGTGTATAAGGGCAGGACACACACTGTAAGGTGGGGAGTAGGGAGGGACTGAGGGAACTTGGTGTACAAGGGCAGGACACACACTGTAAGGTGGAGAGTAGGGAGGGACTGAGGGAACTTGGTGTACAAGGGCAGGTCACACTGTAAGGTGGGGATCAGGGAGGGACAGAGGGAATTCAGTGTAAAAGGGCAGGACACACACTGTAAGGTGGGGAGTAGGGAGGGACAGAGGGAACTTGGTGTATAAGGGCAGGACACACACTGTAAGGTGGGGAGTAGGGAGGGACTGAGGGAATTCAGTGTACAAGGGCAGGACACACACTGTAAGGTGGGGAGCAGGGAGGGACAGAGGGAATTCAGTGTACAAGGGCAGGACACACTGTAAGGTGGGGAGTTGGGAGGGACAGAGGGAATTCAGTGTACAAGGGCAGGACACACTGTAAGGTGGGGAGTTGGGAGGGACAGAGGGAATTCAGTCTACAAGGGCAGAACACACACTGTAAGGTGGGGAGTAGAGAGTGACAGAGCGAACTTGGTGTACAAGGGCAGGACACACACTGTAAGGTGGGGAGGTGGGAGGGACAGAGGGAATTCAGTGTACAAGGGCAGGGCATGCACTGTAATTTGGGGAGCAGGGAGGGACAGAGGGAATTCAGTGTAAAAGGGCAGGACACACACTGTAAGGTGGGGAGTAGGGAGGGACAGAAGGAACAGTGTACAAGGGCAGGGCATACACTGTAAGGTGGGGAGTAGGGAGGGACAGAGGGAACAGAGTACAAGGGCAGGACACACACTGTAAGGTGGGGAGTAGGGAGGGACAGAGGGAACAGAGTACAAGGGCAGGACACACACTGTAAGGTGGGGAGCAGGGAGGGACAGAGGGAACAGAGTACAAGGGCAGGACACACACTGTAAAGTGGGGAGTAGGGAGGGACAGAGGGAACTTGGTGTATAAGGGCAGGACACACTGTAAGGTGGGGAGTTGGGAGGGACAGAGGGAATTCAGTGTACAAGGGCAGGACACACTGTAAGGTGGGGAGTTGGGAGGGACAGAGGGAATTCAGTGTACAAGGGCAGGACACACTGTAAGGTGGGGAGTTGGGAGGGACAGAGGGAATTCAGTGTACAAGGGCAGGACACACTGTAAGGTGGGGAGTTGGGAGGGACAGAGGGAACAGTGTACAAGGGCAGGGCATACACTGTCAGGTGGGGAGTAGGGAGGGACAGAGGGAATTCAGTGTAAAAGTGCAGGACACACACTGTAAGGTGGGGAGTAGGGAGGGACAGAGCGAACTTGGTGTACAAGGGCAGGACACACTGTAAGGTGGGGAGGTAGGAGGGACAGAGGGAATTCAGTGTAAAAGGGCAGGACACACACTGTAAGGTGGGGAGTAGGGAGGGACAGAGGGAACTTGGTGTACAAGTACAGGACACACACTGTAAGGTGGGGAGCAGGGAGGGACAGAGGGAATTCAGTGTACAAGGGCAGGACACACTGAAAGGTGGGGAGTAGAGAGGGACAGAGGGAACTCTGTGTACAAGGACAGGACACACACTGTAAGGTGGGGAGTAGGGAGGGACAGAGGCAACTTGGTGTACAAGGGCAGGACACACACTGTAAGGTGTGGAGTAGGGAGGGACAGAGGGAACTTGGTGTACAAGGGCAGGACACACACTGTAAGGTGGGGAGCAGGGAGGGACAGAGGGAACTCAGTGTACAAGGGCAGGAGACACTGTAAGGTGGGGAGTAGGGAGGGACAGAGGGAATACAGTGTACAAGGGCAGGACACACACTGTAAGGTGGGGAGTAGGGAGGGACAGAGGGAACTTGGTGTATAAGGGCAGGACACACTGTAAGGTGGGGAGTAGGGAGGGACAGAGGGAACTGGGTGTAGAAGGGCAGGACACACACTGTAAGGTGGGGAGTAGGGAGGGACTGTGGGAACTGGGTGTACAAGGGCAGGACACACACTGTAAGGTGGGGAGTAGGGAGGGACTGAGGGAACTTGGTGTACAAGGGCAGGACACACACTGTAAGGTGGGGAGCAGGGAGGGACAGAGGGAATACAGTGTAAAAGGGCAGGACACACACTGTAAGGTGGGGAGTCGGGAGGGACTGAGGGAACTCGGTGTATAAGGGCAGGGCATACACTGTAAGGTGGGGAGTAGGGAGGGACAGAGGGAATTCAGTGTAAAAGGGCAGGACACACACTGTAAGGTGGGGAGCAGGGAGAGTCAGTGGGAATTCAGTGTACAAGGGCAGGACACACACTGTAAGGTGGTGAGTAGGGAGGGATGTAGGGAACTTGGTGTACAAGGTCAGGACACACACTGTAAGGTGGGGAGTAGGGAGGGACAGAGGGAATTTAGTGTAAAAGGGCAGGACACACACTGTAAGGTGGGGAGTAGGGAGGGATTGAGGGAACTTGGTGTACAAGGGCAGGACACACACTGTAAGGTGGGGAGTAGGGAGGGACAGAGGGAACTTGGTGTATAAGGGCAGGACACACACTGTAAGGTGGGGAGTAGGGAGGGACTGAGGGAACTTGGTGTACAAGGGCAGGACACACACTGTAAGGTGGAGAGTAGGGAGGGACTGAGGGAACTTGGTGTACAAGGGCAGGTCACACTGTAAGGTGGGGATCAGGGAGGGACAGAGGGAATTCAGTGTAAAAGGGCAGGACACACACTGTAAGGTGGGGAGTAGGGAGGGACAGAGGGAACTTGGTGTATAAGGGCAGGACACACACTGTAAGGTGGGGAGTAGGGAGGGACTGAGGGAACTTGGTGTACAAGGGCAGGACACACACTGTAAGGTGGAGAGTAGGGAGGGACTGAGGGAACTTGGTGTACAAGGGCAGGTCACACTGTAAGGTGGGGATCAGGGAGGGACAGAGGGAATTCAGTGTAAAAGGGCAGGACACACACTGTAAGGTGGGGAGCAGGGAGGGACAGAGGGAATTCAGTGTAAAAGGGCAGGACACACACTGTAAGGTGGGGAGTAGGGAGGGACAGAGGGAACTTGGTGTATAAGGGCAGGACACACACTGTAAGGTGGGGAGTAGGGAGGGACTGAGGGAACTTGGTGTACAAGGGCAGGACACACACTGTAAGGTGGGGAGTAGGGAGGGACAGAGGGAACTTGGTGTATAAGGGCAGGACACACACTGTAAGGTGGGGAGTAGGGAGGGACTGAGGGAACTTGGTGTACAAGGGCAGGACACACACTGTAAGGTGGAGAGTAGGGAGGGACTGAGGGAACTTGGTGTACAAGGGCAGGTCACACTGTAAGGTGGGGATCAGGGAGGGACAGAGGGAATTCAGTGTAAAAGGGCAGGACACACACTGTAAGGTGGGGAGTAGGGAGGGGCAGAGGGAACGGTGTATAAGGGCAGGACACACACTGTAAGGTGGGGAGTAGGGAGGGACTGAGTGAACTGGGTGTACAAGGGCAGGACACACTGTAAGGTGGGGAGTTGGGAGGGACAGAGGAAACGGTGTACAAGGGCAGGGCACACACTCCCCATCTGTGTAACCCCTCTGACTCCTACACCCCTCCCCAACTGTGTAACCCCACTGTCTCCTACACCCCTCCCCATCTGTGTAACCCCTCTGACTCCTACACCCCTCCCCATCTGTGTAACCCCTCTGACTCCTACACCCCTCCCCATCTGTGTAACCCCTCTGACTCCTACACCCCTCCCCAACTGTGTAAACCCTCTGACTCCTACACCCCTCCCCATCTGTGTAACCCCTCTGACTCCTACACCCCTCCCCATCTGTGTAACCCCTCTGACTCCTACACCCCTCCCCATCTGTGTAACCCCCTCTGACTCCTACACCCCTCCCAATCTGTGTAACCCGCTCTGACTCCTACACCCCTCCCCATCTGTGTAACCCCTCTGACTCCTACACCCCTCCCCATCTGTGTAACCCCCTCTGACTCCTACACCCCTCCCCATCTGTGTAACCCCTCTGACTCCTACACCCCTCCCCATCTGTGTCACCCCCTCTGGCTCCTACACCCCTCCCCATCTGTGTAACCCCCTCTGACTCCTACACCCCTCCTCATCTGTGTAACCCCCCTCTCTGCTCCTTCCCCATCATGGCTCAGCGAGAGGTTTTTCCAGACAAATCCAGGGATCGTTCTAACTGTGTTTTTTTCCCACAGTCGGAGTTTCCCCTGAACAGACTCAGGTGATGACAGTTTCCACGCAGGATGAACTATCAGCAGGTGAGAGGTATTGGCAGGCTCGTCCGTCCCACAGAGACACGTCCGCTTTTATAGAATCCTCCCCTTTTTAACAAACCCTGCTGGAGGCTACACCCTCCCCACCTCTGTTACTCCCACCATCTCCTACACCTCTTCCCAATACTATGATCCCCTCGGACACTACACCCGTCCCCATCTCTGTGACCCACCTCACCCTCTTCACATTGCTGTGATACTCCTCTACCCCCTCTCACTCCTAAGCCCCTCCCCATCTGTGTAACTCCTCTGACTCATACCCCTCTCCCCATCAGTGTAACCCCTCTGACTCATACCCCCCTCCCATCTGGCCAAAGAGGTTCCAGATCTGTATTCGGAATGGCCATCCCTCTGTTCTGAGGCTGTGTCCTCTGGTCTTAGACTTCCCCACCACAGGAAACATACTCTCAAACTAGGCCTTTGAATATTCAATGAGATCCCCCTCACTTTCCTGAATTCCAGTGAATACAGGCCAGGAGCCATCAACTGCCCCACATGATAACCCTTTCAGATTCAGATTCAGATTACTGTCATTTATAAACCACAAATACAATGCAGTTGAAAAACGAGACAACGTTCTCTGGAATGGTATCACGATAAAGCACAAAAAAGACCACGCAAGAAAAACCACATAATGTTTGGTAATCCCCAATCCAGCGTCCGGAGAGGCTGCTGCATATCGATATCGCGCTACCGTCTTAGCACGTTCCCCAGAAAGGAGCTACAAACCCATCAGACAAACCTAAAGCTACAAGACCTACACAAAGCTAGATAGTTACATATAGTTATAGTTAACACATAGTCTCAACAGTGCAGACAATACCATGATTGATAAAAGACTAACTGACACAGACCACATAATTATAACACATAGTTTCAACAATGCCAAGCAATACCTTAATCTGATGAAGAGCAGTCCATGGCGCGGTTTAACTCACTCCCGGAATTACGCTTGTAAACCTCCTCTGAACCCTCTTGAATGTCAGCACATCCTTTCATAGAGAAGGGGCCCCAAACTGCTCACAATATTCCATAGGATAAATGCCTCAACATTAATCCTTGTTTTATATTCTAGTCCTCTTGAAATGAAGGCTAACATTGCATTTGCCTTCGTCACCACTGACCCAACCTGCAAGTTAACCTTTAGTGAATTCTATACAAGGACTACGAAGTCCCCTTGCACCTCAGATTTTTAAAAATTCCTATCCATTTAGAAAGTAGTCTACACTCATACTCCTGCTACCAAAGTGCGTAACCATACACGTCCCAAAACTGTATTCTATTCACAACTTATTTTCCCATTCTTCTCGTCTGTCCTCGTCCCTCTGCAGCCGCAGTGTTTCCTCAACACTACTGACCCCTTCACCTATCCTCATATCGTCTACAAACTTAGCTCCAAAGCCCTCAGCTTTCATTCAAATCATTCACATAAAATGGAGCACTGACCACTCGGGATTTCCACTAGTCACCAGCAGCCCACCAGAAGAGGCCTCCTTTGCTCCCACTCTTTGCCTTCTGCCAATCAGCCGATCCAGCTATCCATTTTAGTAACTTTTCTATAGTACCTCGGGCTGTTATATTGTTAAACAATCCCAAATGCTGTACCTAGTCAACGGCCTTTTGAATATCCAGGTACACAACCTCCACTGATTCTTCTTTGTCTATCCTGCTTGTTATTTCCTTAAAGAATTCCTACAGCTTTCTCAGGCAACGTGTTAAGGAAACTATGCGGACTGGCCAATTTTGTCATGTACCTGGAAGTATCCCGAAACCTCATCCATCACAATGGACTCCAACATCTTCCCAAACACTGAGGCAGACTAACAGACGTGTAATTTTCCTTCCTTCTGCCTCCCTCCCTTCTTGAAAAGCGGAGCGACATTTCCAAATTTCCACTCCTCAAGAACTATGCCAGGATCTGGTGATTCTCAAAAGATTTTTACTAATGCCTTGTTAAAATATTCAATAATTATAAGAATAAAGATGTGGAAGAAAATTGCATAAATCTATCATGTATTTATAATTTAAACAGTATTATAAATTGTCGTTGAAAGTGTTACTCTCCCTGATTTTTGGGACAGTAGTGTAGTGGTTAGTGTCAGGTCATTCCAGCGCCAGTGACCCAGGTTCAATTCCCGCCACCGTCTGTAAGGAGATTGTACCTTCTCCCTGTGACTGTGTGGTTCTCCTCTGGGTGCTCCGGTTGTCTCCCACGTTCCAAAGCAGCATGGGTCAGTAGGTGAATTGGTGACACGGGTGTAATGGGACAGAGTGGGCCCCTTGGGCCGAAAGGAACTGTTACTGTACTGATTCTCTTTTTAAAAAAGACACCATTCCCATTCTCCACATTCCTGTTAACACCCCACAGTCTCCACCCATCAGTCCCTCCCCCCAGATGCTGGGATCACAACCAGTCTCCAGAGCTGGCTGACAGCGGCTGTACCCACCGCACCATTGACAACAACGTGTCCTGATAAGGAGAGGTCGGACTGTCGTGGTGGGTGTGTGTCTGTTGACTCTGAAGACTGGGAGGGGTCTTCAACACAATAAGGTCCCTCAGGGGTCTCGACAGGGTGGGAATAGGGACAAAAGGTGTGATGAGGGTGATGAAACGAGACGGTGCAGAAGATAATTCATAAGGATGTTGGTGTAAATGGGAGACTTGAGTTATAAGGAGCACAGGGTACGCAGAGAAAGAGACAGACTGACCATCACCTATAGACATTAGACACGGGAATGGATTTAGGCCAATCAGCCAGTTCACCCTCTCTCTCCTGTTCATGTCCACAGATCCCCTCAATCAATCATTGGCATTTCGGAGATTACTTATGCCGGGCATGGAATGAACATGCAACAGTGGAGGGAGTCATGCACGTTCGTTATGAAGGTACACATCTGACTAATCCTGCTCCTCTTCCGGCTGGGCAGATCCGAGATGAACCCGGCACATTTCTCTATCTCACCTCTATGTCTCTCTCACTCACTCATGTCAGAGAAACCTGTGTGTGGGTTAGTCACGGTGTGACATGCAACAAAAAACGATAAGATCATAAGATATGCAATGCCTTTACAAAGCAGCCACACACACCCCTCCCCGGAAGTTTTCACATTTTATTGTTTTACAACATTGAATCACAGTCGATTTAATTGGGGCAACACACGAAATGCTGGTGGAACGCAGCAGGCCAGGCAGCATCTTCGGGAGAAGTGCTGTCGACGTTACTACGATCAATTGAACCCCCTTGACTACACACAGGTGATCACCATTTAACTAATTATGTGACTTCTGAGACCAATTGGCTGCACCAGTGATGATTTGTCATCAGAAGTAAAGTCAGGACGACGAAAGTTTTCGACCCAAAATGTCGACTTCTCCCTATAGATGCTGCCTGGCCTGCTGTGTTTCACCAGCATTTTGTGTGTGTTGCTTGAATTTCCAGCATCTGCAGATTTCCTCATGTTTGCAGATTTAATTGGGCTTGTTTTGACTCTGATCGACAGGAAAAGACTCTCGTGTCAAAGTGAAAACAGATCTCGACAATGTGATCGACATTATTTCCAAATGTAAAACACAAAATACTTGATTGCATGAGTAACCACCTTTAATATGACAAACCAAATCATCACTGGTGCAGCCAATTGGTCTCAGAAGTCACATAATTAGTTAAATGGAGATCACCAGTGCGCAGTCAAGGGGTTTCAACTGATTGTAGTAAAAATACACCTATAGCTGGAAAGTTCAACTGCTGGTGAGTCAGTATCCTGGCAAAAACTACACAGTGAAGACAAAAGAACACTCCAAACAACTCCACGAGAAGGTTATTGAAAAGCACAAATCAGAAGAGAGATGCAAGAAAATTTTACACTTCATTAAATGTCCCTTAGAGTACGGTTAAGTCAGTCATGAAGAAATGGGAAGAAAATGTCACAGCTGCAAATCTGCCTCGAGCAGGCCATCCACAAAAACTGAGTGACCGTGCAAGAAGGGGCTAGTGATGGAGGCCAAGAGACTTCGAGGTGTAACAAGCTTCAGTGGCTGAGATGGGAGAGACTGCGCATACAACAACTGTTGCCCGGGTGCTTCAAGAGTCACAGCTTTACGGGAGAGTGGCAAAGAGAAGGCCAATGTTGGAAATAAAACCCTCATGAAATCTCAGCTAGTTTTGCCGGGAAGCATAAGGGAGACCCTGAAGTCAGCAGGAAGAAGGTTCTATGGTTGATGAAACAAAAAATTGAGCTCTTTGGCCATCAGACTAAATGCTATGTTTGGCGTAAGCCAATCACCTAACATCATGAAAAACGCACCATCCCTACCGTGAAGCGTGGTGGTGACTGCATCACGCTGTGGGGAGGCTTCACTGCAGCAGACTCTGGAAGGCTTGTGAAGACAGAGGGTAGAATGAATGCAGGAAAATCCTGGAGGAAAACCTGGTGCCGTCTGCAAGAGAACTGCAACTTGGAAAAAGACAATGACCCCAATCATAAAGCCAAAGATACACAGGAATAGATTAAAAACAACAAAGTTAATGTCCTGGAGTGGCCAAGTCAGAGTCCAGACCTCAATCCAATTGAGAATTTGTGGCCAGACTTGAAAAGAGCTGTTCACTCACAATCCCCATGCAGTGTGACAGAGTTTGAGCAATTTTGTGAAGAAGAATGGGGGAAAATTGCAGTGTCCAGACGTGCAAAGTTGACGGAGACCCATCCACACGGACTCAGGCCTGTAATTGCTGCCAACAGTGCATCTACTAAATACTGACTTGAGCGGCTGAGTAATTATGCTGTCAATTATTTTGTATTTAATGATACCAATAGATTTAGACCAATTTGTAGAAAATCGGTCTAATTGATTAAAAAAATGAATCTTTTCTGATGATTGAAAAAAGCCACATTAAATCCACTGTGATTCAATGTTGTAAAACAATAAAACACGGGAACTTCTGAGGGAGGTGAATACTTGTTATAAGCACTGATTCATTTTCCCTCTCAACCCCATTCTCCTGCCTTCTCCCCGTAATCTCATGAACCTCCTCTGAGCCATCTCTAGTGTCTCTGTCTCCTTTCAGACACTTTTGCTCTGACCTGTGTTCCTCCCTGTCCAGACGCTGACTGACCTGCTGGATGTTTCCAACAGGAAAGGAATAACTTCCAAACACAGTACAGGGATCGTTCTCACTGACTTTTCTTTCCACAGATCCTTGCCCAGAGCCCTCACACCAGTCTGAGGTGACCACAGATTCCCCTCCGAGCACACAGGCAGCAGATGAGAGACGTTGGGATGCTAGGCCCTCTCATAGTGACTTGTCTGGTCCCAGAGAACCCTTCCCTGACTATGTAATCCCCTCTGGCTGCTACACCTCTCCATGTCTCTGTGACCCTCTCCAGGTCCAATGTCTCTCCCCATCTCTGTGACTCGTTTTGTTTTCATAACCCTTCAAACTCCTACACCAATCCCCACCTCTGTAACCCACACCCACCCCATTTATCAATCGGGGAAAACTGCTGGGGCGGTTAAGAAGATGTAAGGTGTGTTGGGTCTATTTAATCAGGGGATTGAGTTCCAGAGCTGTGAGGTAATGCTGCAACGTAATGAAACTCTGGTTAAAGCGCACATGGAGTTTTGTAACACACAAGATGCTGGAGGAACTCCGCAGGTCAGGCAGCATCTATGGAAAAGAGTACAGTCCACATTTTGGGCCAGGACCCCTCCTCAGGACAGGAGGAAAAAGAAGATGAAGATTCAGAGCTGGGGTGGGGGGAGGGAGGAGGAAGATTTTTTTTACAGAGTGGAATACACTGCCGGGGTGGTGGCAGAAGCCACTTAGATACATGAGGGATATTTAAGAGACTCTTGGCTAAGCTCATGTATAACAGAAAGATGGAGGCCATGTGCTAAGGAAAGGTTCGATCTCCAAAGATCACGGGTTCACATTTCACCTCCTCCAATTCTGAGCATCTGGGACATTTCCCTCAATAACCACGAGTTATGTCTTTTCTATTAGGTGAGAAAGCACGGAGTGGAGGCAAGACAGGAACATTCTCCGGCACTCCTGTAATCATTGTCGTAATCATTGCTATTTACTTCCTGCTGCTGATCATTGTACTGGTGGCGAGGTGCAAAGGAGATTCTGCAGACACTGGAAATCCAGAGGAACCGGCACAAAAGGCTGGAGGAACTCAGCAGGTCAGGAGGCGTCTATGCAGAGGAATGGAGTTGAGGTTTCAGGCTGAGAAAGGGAAGGATGACGAGTGCCAGAGGGAGCTGATAGATAGTGAGGGGACGAGAAAGGGTAAGAGAGGAGTCAGTATGGGCAACAGAAAAAGAGATGAAGAAGAGAGGGGGCAAATTACATGAAGCTGGAGAAATCGATGTTCACGTCATCGGGTTGGAGGCTATCCAGATGGAATATGAGGTGTTACCCCTCCAGCCTGAGAGTGGCCTTACCCTAGCAGTGGAGGAGGCCAGGGAACAACAAAGGGAATGGGAAGTGGAATTAAAGTGCTGGGCCACCAAGAAAGCAAGCCTTTTGCGGGAGACGGATCGAAGGTACTCGGTAAAGTGGTCCTCCAATCGACATTGGGCCTCACCGATGCAGAGGAGGCTGCACCAGGAGCATCACAACCCGTGTCTGACCCCAGCAAACTCACCTCTTACAGGGGTAAATGCCTGGAGTGAGATCAGTGGGGAGAGACGAGTGGACGGGGAGTCTCACACAGAGCGATCGCTGTGGGGAGTGGTGGGGGGGAGGGTGTGAAGGAACAATGTGCTCAGTGGTTGAAGATGATGTAGATTACAGAGAATGATGTGGAGGGAGGCTCGTGGGGTGGAGGGACAACGGGAACCCGATCCCCATTATGGTGGCGGGAAGATGTGTGAGAAACGGAGATGTGGTGTGGACAGCTTGGAAAGGAACCCTGTTCCGTGACTTGTCGGATGTTCTGGAATTGAAAGCCTCATCTGAAAACAGACGTAATGGAGATGGTGGAGCTGAGAAAAGCTAATAACGTTTTTACAAGAGAGGGTGGGAAGAGGTATAGTGAAGGGTACTGCGAGAGAGTGAGCAGGTTTGTAAAAGACATCAGTAGATATTCTGCCTCCAGAGACTGATAAAGTGGGAGGAGCTGAAAGAGAGACTCCGGCTGATGTATTGCTGCTAGAGGACAGTCAGAGTAGGTATAATCACATTAACACACCGTCCCATCACAGACCCCGGGATCAGACACACCGTCCCATCACACACCCCCCAGGATCAGACACACTGTCCCATCACACACCCCCCAGGGTCAGACACACTGTCCCAACACACACTCCCAGGATCAGACACACTGTCCCATCACACACCCCCCAGGGTCAGACACACTGTCCCAACACACACTGAGAGACAGGGTGAAGCTCCCTCTACACTGACCCATCACACACTGAGAGACAGGGTGAAACTCCCTCGACACTGACCCATCACACACTCAGAGACAGGGTGAAGCTCCCTCTACACTGACCCATCACGCACTCAGAGACAGGGTGAAGCTCCCTCTACACTGACCCATCACACACTCAGAGACAGGGTGAAGCTCCCTCTACACTGACCCATCACACACTCAGAGACAGGGTGAAGCTCCCTCTACACTGACCCATCACGCACTGAGAGACAGGGTGAAGCTCCCTCTACACTGACCCATCACACACTGAGAGACAGGGTGAAACTCCCTCGACACTGACCCATCACACACTCAGAGACAGGGTGAAGCTCCCTCTACACTGACCCATCACACACTGAGAGACAGGGTGAAGCTCCCTCTACACTGACCCATCACACACTCAGAGACAGGGTGAAACTCCCTCTACACTGACCCATCACGCACTCAGAGACAGGGTGAAGGTCCCTCTACACTGACCCATCACATACTGAGAGACAGGGTGAAGCTCCCTCTACACTGACCGATCACACACTCAGAGACAGGGTGAAGCTCCCTCTACACTGACCCATCACACACTGAGAGACAGGGTGAAGCTCCCTCTACACTGACCCATCACACACTGAGAGACAGGGTGAAACTCCCTCGACACTGACCCATCACACACTCAGAGACAGGGTGAAGCTCCCTCTACACTGACCCATCACACGCTCAGAGACAGGGTGAAGCTCCCTCTACACTGACCCATCACACACTGAGAGACAGGGTGAAACTCCCTCTACAGTGACCCATCACACACTCAGAGACAGGGTGAAGCTCCCTCTACACTGACCCATCACACACTCAGAGACAGGGTGAAGCTCCCTCTACACTGACCCATCACACACACAGAGACAGGGTGAAACTCCCTCGACACTGACCCATCACACACTCAGAGACAGGGTGAAGCTCCCTCTACACTGACCCATCACACACTCAGAGACAGGGTGAAACTCCCTCGACACTGACCCATCACACACTGAGAGACAGGGTGAAGCTCCCTCTACACTGACCCATCACACACTGAGAGACAGGGTGAAGCTCCCTCTACACTGACCCATCACACACACTGAGAGACAGGGTGAAGCTCCCTCTACACTGACCCATCACACACTGAGAGACAGGGTGAAACTCCCTCGACACTGACCCATCACACACTCAGAGACAGGGTGAAACTCACTCGACACTGACCCATCACACACTCAGAGACAGGGTGAAGCTCCCTCTACACTGACCCATCACACACTGAGAGATAGGGTGAAGCTCCCTCTACACTGACCCATCACACACTGAGAGACAGTGTGAAGCTCCCTCTACACTGACCCATCACACACACTGAGAGACAGGGTGAAGCTCCCTCTACACTGACCCATCACACACTCAGAGACAGGGTGAAGCTCCCTCTACACTGACCCATCACACAATCAGAGACAGGGTGAAACTCCCTCTACACTGACCCATCACACACTGAGAGACAGGGTGAAGCTCCCTCGACACTGACCCATCACACACTGAGAGACAGGGTGAAACTCCCTCGACACTGACCCATCACACACACTGAGAGACAGGGTGAAGCTCCCTCTACACTGACCCATCACACACTGAGAGACAGGGTGAAGCTCCCTCGACACTGACCCATCACACACTCAGAGACAGGGTGAAGCTCCCTCGACACTGACCCATCACACACTCAGAGACAGGGTGAAGCTCCCTCGACACTGACCCATCACACACTGAGAGACAGGGTGAAACTCCCTCGACACTGACCCATCACACACTCAGAGACAGGGTGAAGCTCCCTCTACACTGACCCATCACACACTGAGAGACAGGGTGAAGCTCCCTCTACACTGACCCATCACACACTGAGAGACAGGGTGAAACTCCCTCGACACTGACCCATCACACACTCAGAGACAGGGTGAAGCTCCCTCTACACTGACCCATCACACACTCAGAGACAGGGTGAAACTCCCTCGACACTGACCCATCACACACTCAGAGACAGGGTGAAGCTCCCTCTACACTGACCCATCACACCCTCAGAGACAGGGTGAAGCTCCCTCTACACTGACCCATCACACACTGAGAGACAGGGTGAAACTCCCTCGACACTGACCCATCACACACTCAGAGACAGGGTGAAGCTCCCTCTACACTGACCCATCACACACTGAGAGACAGGGTGAAACTCCCTCTACACTGACCCATCACACACTCAGAGACAGGGTGAAGCTCCCTCTACACTGACACATCACACACTCAGAGACAGGGTGAAACTCCCTCGACACTGACCCATCACACACTGAGAGACTGGGTGAAGCTCCCTCTACACTGACCCATCACACACTCAGAGACAGGGTGAAACTCCCTCGACACTGACCCATCACACACTGAGAGACAGGGTGAAGCTCCCTCTACACTGACCCATCACACACTCAGAGACAGGGTGAAGCTCCCTCGACACTGACCCATCACACACTCAGAGACAGGGTGAAGCTCCCTCTACACTGACCCATCACACACTCAGAGACAGGGTGAAGCTCCCTCTACACTGGCCCATCACACACTGAGAGACAGGGTGAAACTCCCTCGACACTGACCCATCACACACTCAGAGACAGGGTGAAGCTCCCTCTACACTGACCCATCACACACTGAGAGACAGGGTGAAACTCCCTCTACACTGACCCATCACACACTCAGAGACAGGGTGAAGCTCCCTCGACACTGACCCATCACACACACTGAGAGACAGGGTGAAGCTCCCTCGACACTGACCCATCACACACTCAGAGACAGGGTGAAGCTCCCTCTACACTGACCCATCACACACTGAGAGACAGTGTGAAGCTCCCTCTACACTGACCCATCACACACTGAGACAGGGTGAAACTCCCTCGACACTGACCCATCACACACTCAGAGACAGGGTGAAACTCACTCGACACTGACCCATCACACACACTGAGAGACAGGGTGAAGCTCCCTCTACACTGACCCATCACACACTGAGAGTCAGGGTGAAGCTCCCTCTACACTGACCCATCACACACTCAGAGACAGGGTGAAGCTCCCTCTACACTGACCCATCACACACTGAGAGACAGTGTGAAGCTCCCTCTACACTGACCCATCACACACTGAGACAGGGTGAAACTCCCTCGACACTGACCCATCACACACTCAGAGACAGGGTGAAACTCCCTCGACACTGACCCATCACACACTCAGAGAGGGTGAAGCTCCCTCTACACTGACCCATCACACACTCAGAAAGGGTGAAGCTCCCTCTACACTGACCCATCACACACTCAGAGACAGGGTGAAGCTCCCTCTACACTGACCCATCACAAACAGAGACACGGTGAACCTCCCTCGACACTGACCCATCACACACTGAGAGACAGGGTGAAGCTCCCTCGACACTGACCCATCACACACTCAGAGACAGGGTGAAGCTCCCTCGACACTGACCCATCACACACTCAGAGACAGGGTGAAGCTCCCTCTACACTGACCCATCACACACTGAGAGACAGTGTGAAGCTCCCTCTACACTGACCCATCACACACACTGAGAGACAGGGTGAAGCTCCCTCTACACTGACCCATCACACACTCAGATAGGGTGAAGCTCCCTCTACACTGACCCATCACACAGAGAGGGTGAAGCTCCCTCTACACTGACCCATCACACACTCAGAGACAGGGTGAAGCTCCCTCTACACTGACCCATCACACACTCAGAGACAGGGTGAAGATCCCTCTTCACTGACCCAACACACACTGAGAGACAGGGTGAAGCTCCCTCTACACTGACCCATCACACACTCAGAGACAGGGTGAAGCTCCCTCTACACTGACCCATCACACACTGAGAGACAGTGTGAAGCTCCCTCTACACTGACCCATCACACACACTGAGAGACAGTGTGAAGCTCCCTCTACACTGACCCATCACACACTGAGAGACAGGGTGAAACTCCCTCGACACTGACCCATCACACACTGAGAGACAGTGTGAAGCTCCCTCTACACTGACCCATCACACACTGAGAGACAGGGTGAAACTCCCTCGACACTGACCCATCACACACTGAGAGACAGGGTGAAGCTCCCTCGACACTGACCCATCACACACTCAGAGACAGGGTGAAGCTCCCTCTACACTGACCCATCACACACTGAGAGACAGGGTGAAGCTCCCTCCACACTGACCCATCACACACTCAGAGACAGGGTGAAGATCCGTCTTCACTGACCCATCACACACTGAGAGACAGGGTGAAACTCCCTCGACACTGACCCATCACACACTGAGAGACAGTGTGAAGCTCCCTCTACACTGACCCATCACACACTGAGAGACAGGGTGAAACTCCCTCGACACTGACCCATCACACACTGAGAGACAGGGTGAAGCTCCCTCGACACTGACCCATCACACACTCAGAGACAGGGTGAAGCTCCCTCTACACTGACCCATCACACACTGAGAGACAGTGTGAAGCTCCCTCTACACTGACCCATCACACACACTGAGAGACAGGGTGAAGCTCCCTCTACACTGACCCATCACACACTCAGATAGGGTTAAGCTCCCTCTACACTGACCCATCACACACTGAGAGACAGGGTGAAGCTCCCTCTACACTGACCCATCACACACTGAGAGACAGGGTGAAGCTCCCTCTACACTGACCCATCACACACTCAGAGACAGGGTGAAGATCCCTCAACACTGACCCATCACACACTGAGAGACAGGGTGAAACTCCCTCGACACTGACCCATCACACACTGAGAGACAGGGTGAAGCTCCCTCTACACTGACCCATCACACACTCAGAGACAGGGTGAAGCTCCCTCTACACTGACCCATCACACACTCAGAGACAGGGTGAAGCTCCCTCTACACTGACCCATCACACACTCAGAGACAGGGTGAAACACCCTCGACACTGACCCATCACACACTCAGAGACAGGGTGAAGCTCCCTCGACACTGACCCATCACACACACTGAGAGACAGGGTGAAGCTCCCTCTACACTGACCCATCACACACTCAGAGACAGGGTGAAGCTCCCTCTACACTGACCCATCACACACTCAGAGACAGGGTGAAGCTCCCTCTACACTGACCCATCACACACTGAGAGACAGTGTGAAGCTCCCTCTACACTGACCCATCACACACACTGAGAGTCAGGGTGAAGCTCCCTCTACACTGACCCATCACACACTGAGACAGGGTGAAACTCCCTCGACACTGACCCATCACCCACTCAGAGACAGGGTGAAACTCCCTCGACACTGACCCATCACACACACTGAGAGACAGGGTGAAGCTCCCTCTACACTGACCCATCACACACTCAGAGACAGGGTGAAGCTCCCACTACACTGACCCATCACACACTGAGAGACAGTGTGAAGCTCCCTCTACACTGACCCATCACACACACTGAGAGTCAGGGTGAAGCTCCCTATACACTGACCCATCACACTCTGAGAGACAGGGTGAAACTCCCTCGACACTGACCCATCACACACTCAGAGACAGGGTGAAGCTCCCTCTACACTGACCAATCACACACTGAGAGACAGGGTGAAGCTCCCTCTACACTGACCCATCACACACTGAGAGACAGTATGAAGCTCCCTCTACACTGACCCATCACACACACTGAGAGACAGGGTGAAGCTCCCTCGACACTGACCCATCACACACTGAGAGACAGTGTGAAGCTCCCTCTACACTGACCCATCACACACTGAGAGACAGGGTGAAACTCCCTCGACACTGACCCATCACACACTCAGAGACAGGGTGAAGCTCCCTCTACACTGACCCATCACACACTGAGAGACAGTGTGAAGCTCCCTCTACACTGACCCATCACACACTGAGAGACAGTGTGAAGCTCCCTCTACACTGACCCATCACACACTGAGAGACAGGGTGAAACTCCCTCGACACTGACCCATCACACACTGAGAGACAGGGTGAAGCTCCCTCGACACTGACCCATCACACACTCAGAGACAGGGTGAAGCTCCCTCAACACTGACCCATCACACACTGAGAGACAGGGTGAAACTCCCTCGACACTGACCCATCACACACTCAGAGACAGGGTGAAGCTCCCTCTACACTGACCCATCACACACTCAGAGACAGGGTGAAGCTCCCTCTACACTGACCCATCACACACTGAGAGACAGGGTGAAACTCCCTCGACACTGACCCATCACACACTCAGAGACAGGGTGAAGCTCCCTCTACACTGACCCATCACACACTGAGAGACAGGGTGAAACTCCCTCTACACTGACCCATCACACACTCAGAGACAGGGTGAAGCTCCCTCTACACTGACACATCACACACTCAGAGACAGGGTGAAGCTCCCTCTACACTGACCCATCACACACTGAGAGACAGGGTGAAGCTCCCTCTACACTGACCCATCACACACTCAGAGACAGGGTGAAGCTCCCTCTACACTGACCCATCACACACTCAGAGACAGGGTGAAACTCCCTCGACACTGACCCATCACACACTGAGAGACTGGGTGAAGCTCCCTCTACACTGACCCATCACACACTCAGAGACAGGGTGAAACTCCATCGACACTGACCCATCACACACTGAGAGACAGGGTGAAGCTCCCTCTACACTGACCCATCACACACTGAGAGTCAGGGTGAAGCTCCCTCTACACTGACCCATCACACACTCAGAGACAGGGTGAAACTCCCTCGACACTGACCCATCACACACTCAGAGACAGGGTGAAGCTCCCTCTACACTGAGCCATCACACACTCAGAGACAGGGTGAAACTCCCTCGACACTGACCCATCACACACTGAGAGACAGGGTGAAGCTCCCGCGACACTGACCCATCACACACACTGAGAGACAGGGTGAAGATCCCTCTACACTGACCCATCACACACTGAGAGACAGGGTGAAACTCCCTCGACACTGACCCATCACACACTGAGAGACAGTGTGAAGCTCCCTCTACACTGACCCATCACACACTGAGAGACAGGGTGAAACTCCCTCGACACTGACCCATCACACACTGAGAGACAGGGTGAAGCTCCCTCGACACTGACCCATCACACACTCAGAGACAGGGTGAAGCTCCCTCTACACTGACCCATCACACACTGAGAGACAGTGTGAAGCTCCCTCTACACTGACCCATCACACACACTGAGAGACAGGGTGAAGCTCCCTCTACACTGACCCATCACACACTCAGATAGGGTTAAGCTCCCTCTACACTGACCCATCACACACTGAGAGACAGGGTGAAGCTCCCTCGACACTGACCCATCACACACTCAGAGACAGGGTGAAGCTCCCTCTACACTGACCCATCACACACTGAGAGACAGGGTGAAGCTCCCTCCACACTGACCCATCACACACTCAGAGACAGGGTGAAGATCCGTCTTCACTGACCCATCACACACTGAGAGACAGGGTGAAACTCCCTCGACACTGACCCATCACACACTGAGAGACAGTGTGAAGCTCCCTCTACACTGACCCATCACACACTGAGAGACAGGGTGAAACTCCCTCGACACTGACCCATCACACACTGAGAGACAGGGTGAAGCTCCCTCGACACTGACCCATCACACACTCAGAGACAGGGTGAAGCTCCCTCTACACTGACCCATCACACACTGAGAGACAGTGTGAAGCTCCCTCTACACTGACCCATCACACACTGAGAGACAGGGTGAAGCTCCCTCTACACTGACCCATCACACACTCAGAGACAGGGTGAAGATCCCTCTTCACTGACCCAACACACACTGAGAAACAGGGTGAAACTCCCTCGACACTGACCCATCACACACTGAGAGACAGAGTGAAGCTCCCTCTACACTGACCCATCACACACTGAGAGACAGTGTGAAGCTCCCTCTACACTGACCCATCACACACACTGAGAGACAGTGTGAAGCTCCCTCTACACTGACCCATCACACACTCAGATAGGGTTAAGCTCCCTCTACACTGACCCATCACACACTGAGAGACAGGGTGAAGCTCCCTCGACACTGACCCATCACACACTCAGAGACAGGGTGAAGCTCCCTCTACACTGACCCATCACACACTGAGAGACAGGGTGAAGCTCCCTCCACACTGACCCATCACACACTCAGAGACAGGGTGAAGATCCGTCTTCACTGACCCATCACACACTGAGAGACAGGGTGAAACTCCCTCGACACTGACCCATCACACACTGAGAGACAGTGTGAAGCTCCCTCTACACTGACCCATCACACACTGAGAGACAGGGTGAAACTCCCTCGACACTGACCCATCACACACTGAGAGACAGGGTGAAGCTCCCTCTACACTGACCAATCACACACTGAGAGACAGGGTGAAGCTCCCTCTACACTGACCCATCACACACTCAGAGACAGGGTGAAGATCCCTCTTCACTGACCCAACACACACTGAGAAACAGGGTGAAACTCCCTCGACACTGACCCATCACACACTGAGAGACAGAGTGAAGCTCCCTCTACACTGACCCATCACACACTGAGAGACAGTGTGAAGCTCCCTCTACACTGACCCATCACACACACTGAGAGACAGTGTGAAGCTCCCTCTACACTGACCCATCACACACTCAGATAGGGTTAAGCTCCCTCTACACTGACCCATCACACACTGAGAGACAGGGTGAAGCTCCCTCGACACTGACCCATCACACACTCAGAGACAGGGTGAAGCTCCCTCTACACTGACCCATCACACACTGAGAGACAGGGTGAAGCTCCCTCCACACTGACCCATCACACACTCAGAGACAGGGTGAAGATCCGTCTTCACTGACCCATCACACACTGAGAGACAGGGTGAAACTCCCTCGACACTGACCCATCACACACTGAGAGACAGTGTGAAGCTCCCTCTACACTGACCCATCACACACTGAGAGACAGGGTGAAACTCCCTCGACACTGACCCATCACACACTGAGAGACAGGGTGAAGCTCCCTCTACACTGACCAATCACACACTGAGAGACAGGGTGAAGCTCCCTCTACACTGACCCATCACACACTGAGAGACAGTGTGAAGCTCCCTCTACACTGACCAATCACACACTCAGAGACAGGGTGAAGCTCCCTCTACACTGACCAATCACACACTGAGAGACAGGGTGAAGCTCCCTCTACACTGACCCATCACACACTGAGAGACAGTATGAAGCTCCCTCTACACTGACCCATCACACACACTGAGAGACAGGGTGAAGCTCCCTCGACACTGACCCATCACACACTGAGAGACAGTGTGAAGCTCCCTCTACACTGACCCATCACACACTGAGAGACAGGGTGAAACTCCCTCGACACTGACCCATCACACACTCAGAGACAGGGTGAAGCTCCCTCTACACTGACCCATCACACACTGAGAGACAGTGTGAAGCTCCCTCTACACTGACCCATCACACACTGAGAGACAGTGTGAAGCTCCCTCTACACTGACCCATCACACACTGAGAGACAGGGTGAAACTCCCTCGACACTGACCCATCACACACTGAGAGACAGGGTGAAGCTCCCTCGACACTGACCCATCACACACTCAGAGACAGGGTGAAGCTCCCTCAACACTGACCCATCACACACTGAGAGACAGGGTGAAACTCCCTCGACACTGACCCATCACACACTCAGAGACAGGGTGAAGCTCCCTCGACACTGACCCATCACACACTGAGAGACAGGGTGAAGCTCCCTCTACACTGACCCATCACACACTGAGAGACAGGGTGAAACTCCCTCGACACTGACCCATCACACACTCAGAGACAGGGTGAAGCTCCCTCTACACTGACCCATCACACACTCAGAGACAGGGTGAACCTCCCTCGACACTGACCCATCACACACTCAGAGACAGGGTGAAGCTCCCTCTACACTGACCCATCACACACTCAGAGACAGGGTGAAGCTCCCTCTACACTGACCCATCACACACTGAGAGACAGGGTGAAACTCCCTCGACACTGACCCATCACACACTCAGAGACAGGGTGAAGCTCCCTCTACACTGACCCATCACACACTGAGAGACAGGGTGAAACTCCCTCTACACTGACCCATCACACACTCAGAGACAGGGTGAAGCTCCCTCTACACTGACACATCACACACTCAGAGACAGGGTGAAGCTCCCTCTACACTGACCCATCACACACTGAGAGACAGGGTGAAGCTCCCTCTACACTGACCCATCACACACTCAGAGACAGGGTGAAGCTCCCTCTACACTGACCCATCACACACTCAGAGACAGGGTGAAACTCCCTCGACACTGACCCATCACACACTGAGAGACTGGGTGAAGCTCCCTCTACACTGACCCATCACACACTCAGAGACAGGGTGAAACTCCATCGACACTGACCCATCACACACTGAGAGACAGGGTGAAGCTCCCTCTACACTGACCCATCACACACTGAGAGTCAGGGTGAAGCTCCCTCTACACTGACCCATCACACACTCAGAGACAGGGTGAAACTCCCTCGACACTGACCCATCACACACTCAGAGACAGGGTGAAGCTCCCTCTACACTGAGCCATCACACACTCAGAGACAGGGTGAAACTCCCTCGACACTGACCCATCACACACTGAGAGACAGGGTGAAACTCCCGCGACACTGACCCATCACACACACTGAGAGACAGGGTGAAGATCCCTCTACACTGACCCATCACACACACTGAGAGACAGGGTGAAGCTCCCTCTACACTGACCCATCACACACTGAGAGACAGTGTGAAGCTCCCTCTACACTGACCCATCACACACAGTGAGAGACAGGGTGAAGCTCCCTCTACACTGACCCATCACACACTCAGAGACAGGGTGAAGCTCCCTCTACACTGACCCATCACACACTCAGAAAGGGTGAAGCTCCCTCGACACTGACCCATCACACACTCAGAGAGGGTGAAGCTCCCTCTACACTGACCCATCACGCACTCAGAGACAGTGTGAAGCTCCCTCTACACTGACCCATCACACACTCAGAGACAGGGTGAAGCTCCCTCTACACTGACCCATCACAAACTCAGAGACACGGTGAACCTCCCTCGACACTGACCCATCACACACTGAGAGACAGGGTGAAGCTCCCTCGACACTGACTCATCACACACTGAGAGACAGGGTGAAGCTCCCTCTACACTGACCCATCACAAACTCAGAGACACGGTGAACCTCCCTCGACACTGACCCATCACACACTGAGAGACAGGGTGAAGCTCCCTCGACACTGACTCATCACACACTGAGAGACAGGGTGAAGCTCCCTCTACACTGACCCATCACACACACTGAGAGACAGGGTGAAGCTCCCTCTACACTGACCCATCACACACTCAGATAGGGTGAAGCTCCCTCTACACTGACCCATCACACAGAGAGGGTGAAGCTCCCTCTACACTGACCCATCACACACTGAGAGACAGGGTGAAGCTCCCTCTACACTGACCCATCACACACTCAGAGACAGGGTGAAGATCCCTCTTCACTGACCCAACACACACTGAGAAACAGGGTGAAACTCCCTCGACACTGACCCATCACACACTGAGAGACAGAGTGAAGCTCCCTCTACACTGACCCATCACACACTGAGAGACAGTGTGAAGCTCCCTCTACACTGACCCATCACACACACTGAGAGACAGTGTGAAGCTCCCTCTACACTGACCCATCACACACTGAGAGACAGGGTGAAACTCCCTCGACACTGACCCATCACACACTGAGAGACAGTGTGAAGCTCCCTCTACACTGACCCATCACACACTGAGAGACAGGGTGAAACTCCCTCGACACTGACCCATCACACACTGAGAGACAGGGTGAAGCTCCCTCGACACTGACCCATCACACACTCAGAGACAGGGTGAAGCTCCCTCTACACTGACCCATCACACACTGAGAGACAGGGTGAAGCTCCCTCTACACTGACCCATCACACACTCAGAGACAGGGTGAAGATCCCTCTTCACTGACCCATCACACACTGAGAGACAGGGTGAAACTCCCTCGACACTGACCCATCACACACTGAGAGACAGAGTGAAGCTCCCTCTACACTGACCCATCACACACTGAGAGACAGTGTGAAGCTCTGTCTACACTGACCCATCACACACACTGAGAGACAGTGTGAAGCTCCCTCTACACTGACCCATCACACACTGAGAGACAGGGTGAAACTCCCTCGACACTGACCCATCACACACTGAGAGACAGTGTGAAGCTCCCTCTACACTGACCCATCACACACTCAGAGACAGGGTGAAGCTCCCTCTACACTGACCCATCACACACTCAGAGACAGGGTGAAACTCCCTCGACACTGACCCATCACACACTGAGAGACTGGGTGAAGCTCCCTCTACACTGACCCATCACACACTCAGAGACAGGGTGAAACTCCATCGACACTGACCCATCACACACTGAGAGACAGGGTGAAGCTCCCTCTACACTGACCCATCACACACTGAGAGTCAGGGTGAAGCTCCCTCTACACTGACCCATCACACACTCAGAGACAGGGTGAAACTCCCTCGACACTGACCCATCACACACTCAGAGACAGGGTGAAACTCCCTCGACACTGACCCATCACACACTGAGAGACAGGGTGAAGCTCCCGCGACACTGACCCATCACACACACTGAGAGACAGGGTGAAGATCCCTCTACACTGACCCATCACACACACTGAGAGACAGGGTGAAGCTCCCTCTACACTGACCCATCACACACTGAGAGACAGTGTGAAGCTCCCTCTACACTGACCCATCACACACAGTGAGAGACAGGGTGAAGCTCCCTCTACACTGACCCATCACACACTCAGAGAGGGTGAAGCTCCCTCTACACTGACCCATCACACACTCAGAAAGGGTGAAGCTCCCTCTACACTGACCCATCACACACTCAGAGACAGGGTGAAGCTCCCTCTACACTGACCCATCACAAACTCAGAGACACGGTGAACCTCCCTCGACACTGACCCATCACACACTGAGAGACAGGGTGAAGCTCCCTCGACACTGACCCATCACACACTCAGAGACAGGGTGAAGCTCCCTCTACACTGACCCATCACAAACTCAGAGACACGGTGAACCTCCCTCGACACTGACCCATCACACACTGAGAGACAGGGTGAAGCTCCCTCGACACTGACTCATCACACACTGAGAGACAGGGTGAAGCTCCCTCGACACTGACCCATCACACACTCAGAGACAGGGTGAAGCTCCCTCTACACTGACCCATCACACACTGAGAGACAGTGTGAAGCTCCCTCTACACTGACCCATCACACACACTGAGAGACAGGGTGAAGCTCCCTCTACACTGACCCATCACACACTCAGATAGGGTGAAGCTCCCTCTACACTGACCCATCACACACTGAGAGACAGTGTGAAGCTCCCTCTACACTGACCCATCACACACACTGAGAGACAGTGTGAAGCTCCCTCTACACTGACCCATCACACACTGAGAGACAGGGTGAAACTCCCTCGACACTGACCCATCACACAGAGAGGGTGAAGCTCCCTCTACACTGACCCATCACACACTGAGAGACAGGGTGAAGCTCCCTCTACACTGACCCATCACACACTCAGAGACAGGGTGAAGATCCCTCTTCACTGACCCAACACACACTGAGAAACAGGGTGAAACTCCCTCGACACTGACCCATCACACACTGAGAGACAGAGTGAAGCTCCCTCTACACTGACCCATCACACACTGAGAGACAGTGTGAAGCTCCCTCTACACTGACCCATCACACACACTGAGAGACAGTGTGAAGCTCCCTCTACACTGACCCATCACACACTGAGAGACAGGGTGAAACTCCCTCTACACTGACCCATCACACACTGAGAGACAGGGTGAAACTCCCTCGACACTGACCCATCACACACTGAGAGACAGGGTGAAGCTCCCTCGACACTGACCCATCACACACTCAGAGACAGGGTGAAGCTCCCTCTACACTGACCCATCACACACTGAGAGACAGGGTGAAGCTCCCTCTACACTGACCCATCACACACTCAGAGACAGGGTGAAGATCCCTCTTCACTGACCCATCACACACTGAGAGACAGGGTGAAACTCCCTCGACACTGACCCATCACACACTGAGAGACAGAGTGAAGCTCCCTCTACACTGACCCATCACACACTGAGAGACAGTGTGAAGCTCTGTCTACACTGACCCATCACACACACTGAGAGACAGTGTGAAGCTCCCTCTACACTGACCCATCACACACTGAGAGACAGGGTGAAACTCCCTCGACACTGACCCATCACACACTGAGAGACAGTGTGAAGCTCCCTCTACACTGACCCATCACACACTGAGAGACAGGGTGAAACTCCCTCGACACTGACCCATCACACACTGAGAGACAGGGTGAAGCTCCCTCGAAACTGACCCATCACACACTCAGAGACAGGGTGAAGCTCCCTCTACACTGACCCATCACACACTGAGAGACAGTGTGAAGCTCCCTCTACACTGACCCATCACACACACTGAGAGACAGGGTGAAGCTCCCTCTACACTGACCCATCACACACCAGATAGGGTGAAGCTCCCTCTACACTGACCCATCACACAGAGAGGGTGAAGCTCCCTCTACACTGACCCATCACACACTGAGAGACAGGGTGAAGCTCCCTCTACACTGACCCATCACACACTCAGAGACAGGGTGAAGATCCCTCAACACTGACCCATCACACACTGAGAGACAGGGTGAAACTCCTTCGACACTGACCCATCACACACTGAGAGACAGGGTGAAGCTCCCTCTACACTGACCCATCACACACTCAGAGACAGGGTGAAGCTCCCTCTACACTGACCCATCACACACTCAGAGACAGGGTGAAACTCCCTCGACACTGACCCATCACACACTCAGAGACAGGGTGAAGCTCCCTCGACACTGACCCATCACACACACTGAGAGACAGGGTGAAGCTCCCTCTACACTGACCCATCACACACTCAGAGACAGGGTGAAGCTCCCTCTACACTGACCCATCACACACTCAGAGACAGGGTGAAGCTCCCTCTACACTGACCCATAACACACTGAGAGACAGTGTGAAGCTCCCTCTACACTGACCCATCACACACACTGAGAGTCAGGGTGAAGCTCCCTCTACACTGACCCATCACACACTGAGAGACAGGGTGAAACTCCCTCGACACTGACCCATCACACACTCAGAGACAGGGTGAAACTCCCTCGACACTGACCCATCACACACACTGAGAGAGGGTGAAGCTCCCTCTACACTGACCCATCACACACTCAGAGACAGGGTGAAGCTCCCTCTACACTGACCCATCACACACTGAGAGACAGTGTGAAGCTCCCTCTACACTGACCCATCACACACACTGAGAGTCAGGGTGAAGCTCCCTCTACACTGACCCATCACACACTGAGAGACAGGGTGAAACTCCCTCGACACTGACCCATCACACACTCAGAGACAGGGTGAAGCTCCCTCTACACTGACCAATCACACACTGAGAGACAGGGTGAAGCTCCCTCTACACTGACCCATCACACACTGAGAGACAGTGTGAAGCTCCCTCTACACTGACCCATCACACACACTGAGAGACAGGGTGCAGCTCCCTCGACACTGACCCATCACACACTGAGAGACAGTGTGAAGCTCCCTCTACACTGACCCATCACACACTGAGAGACAGGGTGAAACTCCCTCGACACTGACCCATCACACACTCAGAGACAGGGTGAAGCTCCCTCTACACTGACCCATCACACACTGAGAGACAGTGTGAAGCTCCCTCTACACTGACCCATCACACACACTGAGAGACAGGGTGAAGCTCCCTCGACACTGACCCATCACACACTGAGAGACAGTGTGAAGCTCCCTCTACACTGACCCATCACACACACTGAGAGACAGTGTGAAGCTCCCTCTACACTGACCCATCACACACTGAGAGACAGGGTGAAACTCCCTCGACACTGACCCATCACACACTGAGAGACAGTGTGAAGCTCCCTCTACACTGACCCATCACACACTGAGAGACAGGGTGAACCTCCCTCTACACTGACCCATCACACACTCAGAGACAGGGTGAAGCTCCCTCTACACAGACCCATCACACACTCAGATAGGGTGAAGCTCCCTCTACACTGACCCATCACACACTCAGAGACACGGTGAAACTCCCTCTACACTGACCCATCACACACTCAGAGACAGGGTGAAGCTCCCTCGACACTGACCCATCACACACTCAGAGAGGGTGAAGCTACCTCTACACTGACCCATCACACACTGAGAGACAGGGTGAAGCTCCCTCGACACTGACCCATCACACAGAGAGGGTGAAGCTCCCTCTACACTGACCCATCACACACTCAGAGACAGGGTGAAGCTCCCTCTACACTGACCCATCACACACTGAGAGACAGGGTGAAACTCCCTCTACACTGACCCATCACACTCAGAGAGGGTGAAGCTCCCTCTACTCTGACCTATCACACACTCAGAGAGGGTGAAGCTCCCTCTACACTGACCCATCACACACTGAGAGACAGGGTGAAGCTCCCTCTACACTGACCCATCACACACTGAGAGACAGGGTGAAGCTCCCTCTACACTGACCCATCACACACTGAGAGACAGGGTGAAGCTCCCTCTACACTGACACATCACACACTCAGAGACAGGGTGAAGCTGCCTCTACACTGACCCATCACACACTCAGAGACAGGGTGAAGCTCCCTCTACACTGACCCATCACACACTGAGAGACAGGGTGAAGCTCCCTCTACACTGACACATCACACACTGAGAGACAGGGTGAAGCTCCCTCTACACTGACCCATCACACACTCAGAGACAGGGTGAAGCTCCCTCTACACTGACCAATCACACAGAGACAGGATGAAGCTCCCTCGACACTGACCCATCACACAGAGACAGGGTGAAGCTCCCTCTACACTGACCCATCACACACTGAGAGACAGGGTGAAACTCACTCTACACTGACCCATCACACACTGAGAGACAGGGTGAAGCTCCCTCTACACTGACCCATCACACACTCAGAGACAGGCTGAAGCTCCCTCTACACTGACCCATCACACTCAGAGACAGGGTGAAGATCCCTGTACACTGACCCATCACACACTGAGAGACAGGGTGAAGCTCCCTGTACACTGACCCATCACACACTGAGAGACAGGGTGAAGCTCCCTCTACACTGACCCATCACACACTCAGAGACAGGGTGAAACTCCCTCGACACTGACCCATCACACACTCAGAGACAGGGTGAAGCTCCCTCTACACTGACCAATCACACACTGAGAGACAGGGTGAAGCTCCCTCTACACTGACCAATCACACACTGAGAGACAGGGTGAAGCTCCCTCTACACTGACCAATCACACACTGAGAGACAGGGTGAAGCTCCCTCTACACTGACCCATCACACACTCAGAGACAGGCTGAAGCTCCCTCTACACTGACCCATCACACTCAGAGACAGGGTGAAGATCCCTGTACACTGACCCATCACACACTGAGAGACAGGGTGAAGCTCCCTGTACACTGACCCATCACACACTGAGAGACAGGGTGAAGCTCCCTCTACACTGACCCATCACACACTCAGAGACAGGGTGAAACTCCCTCGACACTGACCCATCACACACTCAGAGACAGGGTGAAGCTCCCTCTACACTGACCAATCACACACTGAGAGACAGGGTGAAGCTCCCTCTACACTGACCCATCACACACTGAGAGACAGTGTGAAGCTCCCTCTACACTGACCCATCACACACACTGAGAGACAGGGTGAAGCTCCCTCGACACTGACCCATCACACACTGAGAGACAGTGTGAAGCTCCCTCTACACTGACCCATCACACACTGAGAGACAGGGTGAAACTCCCTCGGCACTGACCCATCACACACTCAGAGACAGGGTGAAGCTCCCTCTACACTGACCCATCACACACTGAGAGACAGTGTGAAGCTCCCTCTACACTGACCCATCACACACACTGAGAGACAGGGTGAAGCTCCCTCTACACTGACCCATCACACACTGAGAGACAGGGTGAAGCTCCCTCTACACTGACCCATCACACACTGAGAGACAGTGTGAAGCTCCCTCTACACTGACCCATCACACACTGAGAGACAGGGTGAAACTCCCTCTACACTGACCCATCACACTCAAAGAGGGTGAAACTCCCTCGACACTGACCCATCACACACTCAAAGACAGGGTGAAGCTCCCTCTACACTGACCCATCACACACTGAGAGACAGGGTGAAGCTCCCTCTACACTGACCCATCACACACTGAGAGACAGGGTGAAACTCCCTCTACACTGACCCATCACACACTCAGAGACACGGTGAAACTCCCTCTACACTGACCCATCACACACTCAGAGACAGGGTGAAGCTCCCTCTACACTGACCCATCACACACTCAGAGACAGGGTGAAGCTCCCTCGACACTGACCCATCACACACTCAGAGAGGGTGAAGCTACCTCTACACTGACCCATCACACACTGAGAGACAGGGTGAAGCTCCCTCTACACTGACCCATCACACACTCAGAGACACGGCGAAACTCCCTCTACACTGACCCATCACACACTCAGAGACAGGGTGAAGCTCCCTCTACACTGACCCATCACACACTGAGAGACTGGGTGAAGCTCCCTCTACACTGACCCATCACACACTCAGAGACAGGGTGAAACTCCCTCGACACTGACCCAGCACACACTCAGAGACAGGGTGAAGCTCCCTCTACACTGACCCATCACACACTGAGAGACAGGGTGAAGCTCCCTCTACACTGACCCATCACACACTGAGAGACAGGGTGAAGCTCCCTCTACACCGACCCAGCACACACTCAGAGACAGGGTGAAGCTCCCTCGACACTGACCCATCACACACTGAGAGACAGGGTGAAGCTCCCTCTACACTGACCCATCACACACTGAGAGACAGGGTGAAGCTCCCTCGACACTGACCCATCACACACTCAGAGACAGGGTGAAGCTCCCTCTACACTGACCCATCACACACTCAGAGACAGGGTGAAACTCCCTCGACACTGACCCATCACACACTGAGAGACAGGGTGAAGCTCCCTCTACACTGACCTATCACACACTCAGAGACAGGGTGAAGCTCCCTCTACACTGACCCATCACACACTGAGAGACAGGGTGAAACTCCCTCGACACTGACCCATCACACACTCAGAGACAGGGTGAAGCTCCCTCTACACTGACCCATCACACACTCAGAGACAGGGTGAAGCTCCCTCTACACTGACCCATCACACACTGAGAGACAGGGTGAAGCTCCCTCTACACTGACCCATCACACACTGAGAGACAGGGTGAAGCTCCCTCTACACTGACCCATCACACACTCAGAGACAGGCTGAAGCTCCCTCTACACTGACCCATCACACACTCAGAGACAGGGTGAAGCTCCCTCTACACTGACCCATCACACACTGAGAGACAGGGTGAAGCTCCCTCTACACTGACCCATCACACACTCAGAGACAGGGTGAAGCTCCCTCTACACTGACCCATCACACACTCAGAGACAGGGTGAAGCTCCCTCTACACTGACCCATCACACACTCAGAGACAGGGTGAAGCTCCCTCTACACTGACCCATCACACACTGAGAGACAGTGTGAAGCTCCCTCTACACTGACCCATCACACACACTGAGAGTCAGGGTGAAGCTCCCTCTACACTGACCCATCACACACTGAGAGACAGGGTGAAACTCCCTCGACACTGACCCATCACACACTCAGAGACAGGGTGAAGCTCCCTCTACACTGACCAATCACACACTGAGAGACAGGGTGAAGCTCCCTCTACACTGACCCATCACACACTGAGAGACAGTGTGAAGCTCCCTCTACACTGACCCATCACACACTGAGAGACAGTGTGAAGCTCCCTCTACACTGACCCATCACACACTGAGAGACAGTGTGAAGCTCCCTCTACACTGACCCATCACACACTGAGAGACAGGGTGAAACTCCCTCGACACTGACCCATCACACACTCAGAGACAGGGTGAAGCTCCCTCTACACTGACCCATCACACACTGAGAGACAGTGTGAAGCTCCCTCTACACTGACCCATCACACACACTGAGAGACAGGGTGAAGCTCCCTCGACACTGACCCATCACACACTGAGAGACAGGGTGAAACTCCCTCGACACTGACCCATCACACACTCAGAGACAGGGTGAAGCTCCCTCTACACTGACCCATCACACACTGAGAGACAGTGTGAAGCTCCCTCTACACTGACCCATCACACACACTGAGAGACAGGGTGAAGCTCCCTCGACACTGACCCATCACACACTGAGAGACAGTGTGAAGCTCCCTCTACACTGACCCATCACACACACTGAGAGACAGTGTGAAGCTCCCTCTACACTGACCCATCACACACTGAGAGACAGGGTGAAACTCCCTCGACACTGACCCATCACACACTGAGAGACAGTGTGAAGCTCCCTCTACACTGACCCATCACACACTGAGAGACAGGGTGAACCTCCCTCTACACTGACCCATCACACACTCAGAGACAGGGTGAAGCTCCCTCTACACAGACCCATCACACACTCAGATAGGGTGAAGCTCCCTCTACACTGACCCATCATGCACTCAGACAGGGTGAAGCTCCCTCGACACTGACCCATCACACAGAGAGGGTGAAGCTCCCTCTACACTGACCCATCACACACTCAGAGACAGGGTGAAGCTCCCTCTACACTGACCCATCACACACTGAGAGACAGGGTGAAACTCCCTCTACACTGACCCATCACACTCAGAGAGGGTGAAGCTCCCTCTACTCTGACCCATCACACACTCAGAGAGGGTGAAGCTCCCTCTACACTGACCCATCACACACTGAGAGACAGGGTGAAGCTCCCTCTACACTGACCCATCACACACTGAGAGACAGGGTGAAGCTCCCTCTACACTGACACATCACACACTCAGAGACAGGGTGAAGCTCCCTCTACACTGACCCATCACACACTCAGAGACAGGGTGAAGCTCCCTCTACACTGACCCATCACACACTGAGAGACAGGGTGAAGCTCCCTCTACACTGACACATCACACACTGAGAGACAGGGTGAAGCTCCCTCTACACTGACCCATCACACACTCAGAGACAGGGTGAAGCTCCCTCTACACTGACCAATCACACAGAGACAGGATGAAGCTCCCTCGACACTGACCCATCACACAGAGACAGGGTGAAGCTCCCTCTACACTGACCCATCACACACTGAGAGACAGGGTGAAACTCACTCTACACTGACCCATCACACACTGAGAGACAGGGTGAAGCTCCCTCTACACTGACCCATCACACACTCAGAGACAGGCTGAAGCTCCCTCTACACTGACCCATCACACTCAGAGACAGGGTGAAGATCCCTGTACACTGACCCATCACACACTGAGAGACAGGGTGAAGCTCCCTGTACACTGACCCATCACACACTGAGAGACAGGGTGAAGCTCCCTCTACACTGACCCATCACACACTGAGAGACAGGGTGAAGCTCCCTCTACACTGACCCATCACACACTCAGAGACAGGGTGAAACTCCCTCGACACTGACCCATCACACACTCAGAGACAGGGTGAAGCTCCCTCTACACTGACCAATCACACACTGAGAGACAGGGTGAAGCTCCCTCTACACTGACCCATCACACACTGAGAGACAGTGTGAAGCTCCCTCTACACTGACCCATCACACACACTGAGAGACAGGGTGAAGCTCCCTCGACACTGACCCATCACACACTGAGAGACAGTGTGAAGCTCCCTCTACACTGACCCATCACACACTGAGAGACAGGGTGAAACTCCCTCGGCACTGACCCATCACACACTCAGAGACAGGGTGAAGCTCCCTCTACACTGACCCATCACACACTGAGAGACAGTGTGAAGCTCCCTCTACACTGACCCATCACACACACTGAGAGACAGGGTGAAGCTCCCTCTACACTGACCCATCACACACTGAGAGACAGGGTGAAGCTCCCTCTACACTGACCCATCACACACTGAGAGACAGTGTGAAGCTCCCTCTACACTGACCCATCACACACTGAGAGACAGGGTGAAACTCCCTCTACACTGACCCATCACACTCAGAGAGGGTGAAACTCCCTCGACACTGACCCATCACACACTCAAAGACAGGGTGAAGCTCCCTCTACACTGACCCATCACACACTGAGAGACAGGGTGAAGCTCCCTCTACACTGACCCATCACACACTGAGAGACAGGGTGAAACTCCCTCTACACTGACCCATCACACACTCAGAGACACGGTGAAACTCCCTCTACACTGACCCATCACACACTCAGAGACAGGGTGAAGCTCCCTCTACACTGACCCATCACACACTCAGAGACAGGGTGAAGCTCCCTCGACACTGACCCATCACACACTCAGAGAGGGTGAAGCTACCTCTACACTGACCCATCACACACTGAGAGACAGGGTGAAGCTCCCTCTACACTGACCCATCACACACTCAGAGACACGGCGAAACTCCCTCTACACTGACCCATCACACACTCAGAGACAGGGTGAAGCTCCCTTTACACTGACCCATCACACACTGAGAGACTGGGTGAAGCTCCCTCTACACTGACCCATCACACACTCAGAGACAGGGTGAAACTCCCTCGACACTGACCCAGCACACACTCAGAGACAGGGTGAAGCTCCCTCTACACTGACCCATCACACACTGAGAGACAGGGTGAAGCTCCCTCTACACTGACCCATCACACACTGAGAGACAGGGTGAAGCTCCCTCTACACTGACCCAGCACACACTCAGAGACAGGGTGAAGCTCCCTCTACACTGACCCATCACACACTGAGAGACAGGGTGAAACTCCCTCTACAGTGACCCATCACACACTCAGAGACAGGGTGAAGCTCCCTCTACACTGACCCATCACACACTCAGAGACAGGGTGAAGCTCCCTCTACACTGACCCATCACACACTGAGAGACAGGGTGAAGCTCCCTCTACACTGACCCATCACACACTCAGAGACAGGGTGAAGCTCCCTCTACACTGACCCATCACACACTCAGAGACAGGGTGAAGCTCCCTCGACACTGACCCATCACACACTCAGAGAGGGTGAAGCTACCTCTACACTGACCCATCACACACTGAGAGACAGGGTGAAGCTCCCTCTACACTGACCCATCACACACTCAGAGACACGGCGAAACTCCCTCTACACTGACCCATCACACTCAGAGACAGGGTGAAGATCCCTGTACACTGACCCATCACACACTGAGAGACAGGGTGAAGCTCCCTGTACACTGACCCATCACACACTGAGAGACAGGGTGAAGCTCCCTCTACACTGACCCATCACACACTGAGAGACAGGGTGAAGCTCCCTCTACACTGACCCATCACACACTCAGAGACAGGGTGAAACTCCCTCGACACTGACCCATCACACACTCAGAGACAGGGTGAAGCTCCCTCTACACTGACCAATCACACACTGAGAGACAGGGTGAAGCTCCCTCTACACTGACCCATCACACACTGAGAGACAGTGTGAAGCTCCCTCTACACTGACCCATCACACACACTGAGAGACAGGGTGAAGCTCCCTCGACACTGACCCATCACACACTGAGAGACAGTGTGAAGCTCCCTCTACACTGACCCATCACACACTGAGAGACAGGGTGAAACTCCCTCGGCACTGACCCATCACACACTCAGAGACAGGGTGAAGCTCCCTCTACACTGACCCATCACACACTGAGAGACAGTGTGAAGCTCCCTCTACACTGACCCATCACACACACTGAGAGACAGGGTGAAGCTCCCTCTACACTGACCCATCACACACTGAGAGACAGGGTGAAGCTCCCTCTACACTGACCCATCACACACTGAGAGACAGTGTGAAGCTCCCTCTACACTGACCCATCACACACTGAGAGACAGGGTGAAACTCCCTCTACACTGACCCATCACACTCAAAGAGGGTGAAACTCCCTCGACACTGACCCATCACACACTCAAAGACAGGGTGAAGCTCCCTCTACACTGACCCATCACACACTGAGAGACAGGGTGAAGCTCCCTCTACACTGACCCATCACACACTCAGAGACAGGCTGAAGCTCCCTCTACACTGACCCATCACACTCAGAGACAGGGTGAAGATCCCTGTACACTGACCCATCACACACTGAGAGACAGGGTGAAGCTCCCTCGACACTGACCCATCACACACTCAGAGACAGGGTGAAACTCCATCGACACTGACCCATCACACACTGAGAGACAGGGTGAAACTCCCTCGACACTGACCCATCACACACTCAGAGACAGGGTGAAGCTCCCTCTACACTGACCCATCACACTCAGAGAGGGTGAAACTCCCTCGACACTGACCCATCACACACTCAAAGACAGGGTGAAGCTCCCTCTACACTGACCCATCACACCCTCAGAGACAGGGTGAAGCTCCCTCTACACTGACCCATCACACACTGAGAGACAGGGTGAAACTCCCTCGACACTGACCCATCACACACTCAGAGACAGGGTGAAGCTCCCTCTACACTGACCCATCACACACTGAGAGACAGGGTGAAACTCCCTCTACACTGACCCATCACACACTCAGAGACAGGGTGAAGCTCCCTCTACACTGACACATCACACACTCAGAGACAGGGTGAAACTCCCTCGACACTGACCCATCACACACTGAGAGACTGGGTGAAGCTCCCTCTACACTGACCCATCACACACTCAGAGACAGGGTGAAACTCCCTCGACACTGACCCATCACACACTGAGAGACAGGGTGAAGCTCCCTCTACACTGACCCATCACACACTCAGAGACAGGGTGAAGCTCCCTCGACACTGACCCATCACACACTCAGAGACAGGGTGAAGCTCCCTCTACACTGACCCATCACACACTCAGAGACAGGGTGAACCTCCCTCGACACTGACCCATCACACACTCAGAGACAGGGTGAAGCTCCCTCTACACTGACCCATCACACACTCAGAGACAGGGTGAAGCTCCCTCTACACTGGCCCATCACACACTGAGAGACAGGGTGAAACTCCCTCGACACTGACCCATCACACACTCAGAGACAGGGTGAAGCTCCCTCTACACTGACCCATCACACACTGAGAGACAGGGTGAAACTCCCTCTACACTGACCCATCACACACTCAGAGACAGGGTGAAGCTCCCTCGACACTGACCCATCACACACACTGAGAGACAGGGTGAAGCTCCCTCGACACTGACCCATCACACACTCAGAGACAGGGTGAAGCTCCCTCTACACTGACCCATCACACACTGAGAGACAGTGTGAAGCTCCCTCTACACTGACCCATCACACACTGAGACAGGGTGAAACTCCCTCGACACTGACCCATCACACACTCAGAGACAGGGTGAAACTCACTCGACACTGACCCATCACACACACTGAGAGACAGGGTGAAGCTCCCTCTACACTGACCCATCACACACTGAGAGTCAGGGTGAAGCTCCCTCTACACTGACCCATCACACACTCAGAGACAGGGTGAAGCTCCCTCTACACTGACCCATCACACACTGAGAGACAGTGTGAAGCTCCCTCTACACTGACCCATCACACACTGAGACAGGGTGAAACTCCCTCGACACTGACCCATCACACACTCAGAGACAGGGTGAAACTCCCTCGACACTGACCCATCACACACACTGAGAGACAGGGTGAAGCTCCCTCTACACTGACCCATCACACACTCAGAGACAGGGTGAAGCTCCCACTACACTGACCCATCACACACTGAGAGACAGTGTGAAGCTCCCTCTACACTGACCCATCACACACACTGAGAGTCAGGGTGAAGCTCCCTATACACTGACCCATCACACCCTGAGAGACAGGGTGAAACTCCCTCGACACTGACCCATCACACACTCAGAGAGGGTGAAGCTCCCTCTACACTGACCCATCACACACTCAGAAAGGGTGAAGCTCCCTCTACACTGACCCATCACACACTCAGAGACAGGGTGAAGCTCCCTCTACACTGACCCATCACAAACAGAGACACGGTGAACCTCCCTCGACACTGACCCATCACACACTGAGAGACAGGGTGAAGCTCCCTCGACACTGACCCATCACACACTCAGAGACAGGGTGAAGCTCCCTCGACACTGACCCATCACACACTCAGAGACAGGGTGAAGCTCCCTCTACACTGACCCATCACACACTGAGAGACAGTGTGAAGCTCCCTCTACACTGACCCATCACACACACTGAGAGACAGGGTGAAGCTCCCTCTACACTGACCCATCACACACTCAGATAGGGTGAAGCTCCCTCTACACTGACCCATCACACAGAGAGGGTGAAGCTCCCTCTACACTGACCCATCACACACTCAGAGACAGGGTGAAGCTCCCTCTACACTGACCCATCACACACTCAGAGACAGGGTGAAGATCCCTCTTCACTGACCCAACACACACTGAGAGACAGGGTGAAGCTCCCTCTACACTGACCCATCACACACTCAGAGACAGGGTGAAGCTCCCTCTACACTGACCCATCACACACTGAGAGACAGTGTGAAGCTCCCTCTACACTGACCCATCACACACACTGAGAGACAGTGTGAAGCTCCCTCTACACTGACCCATCACACACTGAGAGACAGGGTGAAACTCCCTCGACACTGACCCATCACACACTGAGAGACAGTGTGAAGCTCCCTCTACACTGACCCATCACACACTGAGAGACAGGGTGAAACTCCCTCGACACTGACCCATCACACACTGAGAGACAGGGTGAAGCTCCCTCGACACTGACCCATCACACACTCAGAGACAGGGTGAAGCTCCCTCTACACTGACCCATCACACACTGAGAGACAGGGTGAAGCTCCCTCCACACTGACCCATCACACACTCAGAGACAGGGTGAAGATCCGTCTTCACTGACCCATCACACACTGAGAGACAGGGTGAAACTCCCTCGACACTGACCCATCACACACTGAGAGACAGTGTGAAGCTCCCTCTACACTGACCCATCACACACTGAGAGACAGGGTGAAACTCCCTCGACACTGACCCATCACACACTGAGAGACAGGGTGAAGCTCCCTCGACACTGACCCATCACACACTCAGAGACAGGGTGAAGCTCCCTCTACACTGACCCATCACACACTGAGAGACAGTGTGAAGCTCCCTCTACACTGACCCATCACACACACTGAGAGACAGGGTGAAGCTCCCTCTACACTGACCCATCACACACTCAGATAGGGTTAAGCTCCCTCTACACTGACCCATCACACACTGAGAGACAGGGTGAAGCTCCCTCTACACTGACCCATCACACACTGAGAGACAGGGTGAAGCTCCCTCTACACTGACCCATCACACACTCAGAGACAGGGTGAAGATCCCTCAACACTGACCCATCACACACTGAGAGACAGGGTGAAACTCCCTCGACACTGACCCATCACACACTGAGAGACAGGGTGAAGCTCCCTCTACACTGACCCATCACACACTCAGAGACAGGGTGAAGCTCCCTCTACACTG
Organism: Hypanus sabinus; assembly: GCF_030144855.1. Lineage (NCBI taxonomy): Eukaryota > Metazoa > Chordata > Chondrichthyes > Myliobatiformes > Dasyatidae > Hypanus > Hypanus sabinus. The sequence goes on from NW_026778913.1 coordinate 533,945, forward strand.
ACCCATCACACACTCAGAGACAGGGTGAAGCTCCCTCTACACTGACCCATCACACACTCAGAGACAGGGTGAAACACCCTCGACACTGACCCATCACACACTCAGAGACAGGGTGAAGCTCCCTCGACACTGACCCATCACACACACTGAGAGACAGGGTGAAGCTCCCTCTACACTGACCCATCACACACTCAGAGACAGGGTGAAGCTCCCTCTACACTGACCCATCACACACTCAGAGACAGGGTGAAGCTCCCTCTACACTGACCCATCACACACTGAGAGACAGTGTGAAGCTCCCTCTACACTGACCCATCACACACACTGAGAGTCAGGGTGAAGCTCCCTCTACACTGACCCATCACACACTGAGACAGGGTGAAACTCCCTCGACACTGACCCATCACCCACTCAGAGACAGGGTGAAACTCCCTCGACACTGACCCATCACACACACTGAGAGACAGGGTGAAGCTCCCTCTACACTGACCCATCACACACTCAGAGACAGGGTGAAGCTCCCACTACACTGACCCATCACACACTGAGAGACAGTGTGAAGCTCCCTCTACACTGACCCATCACACACACTGAGAGTCAGGGTGAAGCTCCCTATACACTGACCCATCACACTCTGAGAGACAGGGTGAAACTCCCTCGACACTGACCCATCACACACTCAGAGACAGGGTGAAGCTCCCTCTACACTGACCAATCACACACTGAGAGACAGGGTGAAGCTCCCTCTACACTGACCCATCACACACTGAGAGACAGTATGAAGCTCCCTCTACACTGACCCATCACACACACTGAGAGACAGGGTGAAGCTCCCTCGACACTGACCCATCACACACTGAGAGACAGTGTGAAGCTCCCTCTACACTGACCCATCACACACTGAGAGACAGGGTGAAACTCCCTCGACACTGACCCATCACACACTCAGAGACAGGGTGAAGCTCCCTCTACACTGACCCATCACACACTGAGAGACAGTGTGAAGCTCCCTCTACACTGACCCATCACACACTGAGAGACAGTGTGAAGCTCCCTCTACACTGACCCATCACACACTGAGAGACAGGGTGAAACTCCCTCGACACTGACCCATCACACACTGAGAGACAGGGTGAAGCTCCCTCGACACTGACCCATCACACACTCAGAGACAGGGTGAAGCTCCCTCAACACTGACCCATCACACACTGAGAGACAGGGTGAAACTCCCTCGACACTGACCCATCACACACTCAGAGACAGGGTGAAGCTCCCTCGACACTGACCCATCACACACTGAGAGACAGGGTGAAGCTCCCTCTACACTGACCCATCACACACTGAGAGACAGGGTGAAACTCCCTCGACACTGACCCATCACACACTCAGAGACAGGGTGAAGCTCCCTCTACACTGACCCATCACACACTCAGAGACAGGGTGAACCTCCCTCGACACTGACCCATCACACACTCAGAGACAGGGTGAAGCTCCCTCTACACTGACCCATCACACACTCAGAGACAGGGTGAAGCTCCCTCTACACTGACCCATCACACACTGAGAGACAGGGTGAAACTCCCTCGACACTGACCCATCACACACTCAGAGACAGGGTGAAGCTCCCTCTACACTGACCCATCACACACTGAGAGACAGGGTGAAACTCCCTCTACACTGACCCATCACACACTCAGAGACAGGGTGAAGCTCCCTCTACACTGACACATCACACACTCAGAGACAGGGTGAAGCTCCCTCTACACTGACCCATCACACACTGAGAGACAGGGTGAAGCTCCCTCTACACTGACCCATCACACACTCAGAGACAGGGTGAAGCTCCCTCTACACTGACCCATCACACACTCAGAGACAGGGTGAAACTCCCTCGACACTGACCCATCACACACTGAGAGACTGGGTGAAGCTCCCTCTACACTGACCCATCACACACTCAGAGACAGGGTGAAACTCCATCGACACTGACCCATCACACACTGAGAGACAGGGTGAAGCTCCCTCTACACTGACCCATCACACACTGAGAGTCAGGGTGAAGCTCCCTCTACACTGACCCATCACACACTCAGAGACAGGGTGAAACTCCCTCGACACTGACCCATCACACACTCAGAGACAGGGTGAAGCTCCCTCTACACTGAGCCATCACACACTCAGAGACAGGGTGAAACTCCCTCGACACTGACCCATCACACACTGAGAGACAGGGTGAAGCTCCCGCGACACTGACCCATCACACACACTGAGAGACAGGGTGAAGATCCCTCTACACTGACCCATCACACACACTGAGAGACAGGGTGAAGCTCCCTCTACACTGACCCATCACACACTGAGAGACAGTGTGAAGCTCCCTCTACACTGACCCATCACACACAGTGAGAGACAGGGTGAAGCTCCCTCTACACTGACCCATCACACACTCAGAGACAGGGTGAAGCTCCCTCTACACTGACCCATCACACACTCAGAAAGGGTGAAGCTCCCTCGACACTGACCCATCACACACTCAGAGAGGGTGAAGCTCCCTCTACACTGACCCATCACGCACTCAGAGACAGTGTGAAGCTCCCTCTACACTGACCCATCACACACTCAGAGACAGGGTGAAGCTCCCTCTACACTGACCCATCACAAACTCAGAGACACGGTGAACCTCCCTCGACACTGACCCATCACACACTGAGAGACAGGGTGAAGCTCCCTCGACACTGACTCATCACACACTGAGAGACAGGGTGAAGCTCCCTCTACACTGACCCATCACAAACTCAGAGACACGGTGAACCTCCCTCGACACTGACCCATCACACACTGAGAGACAGGGTGAAGCTCCCTCGACACTGACTCATCACACACTGAGAGACAGGGTGAAGCTCCCTCTACACTGACCCATCACACACACTGAGAGACAGGGTGAAGCTCCCTCTACACTGACCCATCACACACTCAGATAGGGTGAAGCTCCCTCTACACTGACCCATCACACAGAGAGGGTGAAGCTCCCTCTACACTGACCCATCACACACTGAGAGACAGGGTGAAGCTCCCTCTACACTGACCCATCACACACTCAGAGACAGGGTGAAGATCCCTCTTCACTGACCCAACACACACTGAGAAACAGGGTGAAACTCCCTCGACACTGACCCATCACACACTGAGAGACAGAGTGAAGCTCCCTCTACACTGACCCATCACACACTGAGAGACAGTGTGAAGCTCCCTCTACACTGACCCATCACACACACTGAGAGACAGTGTGAAGCTCCCTCTACACTGACCCATCACACACTGAGAGACAGGGTGAAACTCCCTCGACACTGACCCATCACACACTGAGAGACAGTGTGAAGCTCCCTCTACACTGACCCATCACACACTGAGAGACAGGGTGAAACTCCCTCGACACTGACCCATCACACACTGAGAGACAGGGTGAAGCTCCCTCGACACTGACCCATCACACACTCAGAGACAGGGTGAAGCTCCCTCTACACTGACCCATCACACACTGAGAGACAGGGTGAAGCTCCCTCTACACTGACCCATCACACACTCAGAGACAGGGTGAAGATCCCTCTTCACTGACCCATCACACACTGAGAGACAGGGTGAAACTCCCTCGACACTGACCCATCACACACTGAGAGACAGAGTGAAGCTCCCTCTACACTGACCCATCACACACTGAGAGACAGTGTGAAGCTCTGTCTACACTGACCCATCACACACACTGAGAGACAGTGTGAAGCTCCCTCTACACTGACCCATCACACACTGAGAGACAGGGTGAAACTCCCTCGACACTGACCCATCACACACTGAGAGACAGTGTGAAGCTCCCTCTACACTGACCCATCACACACTCAGAGACAGGGTGAAGCTCCCTCTACACTGACCCATCACACACTCAGAGACAGGGTGAAACTCCCTCGACACTGACCCATCACACACTGAGAGACTGGGTGAAGCTCCCTCTACACTGACCCATCACACACTCAGAGACAGGGTGAAACTCCATCGACACTGACCCATCACACACTGAGAGACAGGGTGAAGCTCCCTCTACACTGACCCATCACACACTGAGAGTCAGGGTGAAGCTCCCTCTACACTGACCCATCACACACTCAGAGACAGGGTGAAACTCCCTCGACACTGACCCATCACACACTCAGAGACAGGGTGAAACTCCCTCGACACTGACCCATCACACACTGAGAGACAGGGTGAAGCTCCCGCGACACTGACCCATCACACACACTGAGAGACAGGGTGAAGATCCCTCTACACTGACCCATCACACACACTGAGAGACAGGGTGAAGCTCCCTCTACACTGACCCATCACACACTGAGAGACAGTGTGAAGCTCCCTCTACACTGACCCATCACACACAGTGAGAGACAGGGTGAAGCTCCCTCTACACTGACCCATCACACACTCAGAGAGGGTGAAGCTCCCTCTACACTGACCCATCACACACTCAGAAAGGGTGAAGCTCCCTCTACACTGACCCATCACACACTCAGAGACAGGGTGAAGCTCCCTCTACACTGACCCATCACAAACTCAGAGACACGGTGAACCTCCCTCGACACTGACCCATCACACACTGAGAGACAGGGTGAAGCTCCCTCGACACTGACTCATCACACACTGAGAGACAGGGTGAAGCTCCCTCTACACTGACCCATCACAAACTCAGAGACACGGTGAACCTCCCTCGACACTGACCCATCACACACTGAGAGACAGGGTGAAGCTCCCTCGACACTGACTCATCACACACTGAGAGACAGGGTGAAGCTCCCTCGACACTGACCCATCACACACTCAGAGACAGGGTGAAGCTCCCTCTACACTGACCCATCACACACTGAGAGACAGTGTGAAGCTCCCTCTACACTGACCCATCACACACACTGAGAGACAGGGTGAAGCTCCCTCTACACTGACCCATCACACACTCAGATAGGGTGAAGCTCCCTCTACACTGACCCATCACACAGAGAGGGTGAAGCTCCCTCTACACTGACCCATCACACACTGAGAGACAGGGTGAAGCTCCCTCTACACTGACCCATCACACACTCAGAGACAGGGTGAAGATCCCTCTTCACTGACCCAACACACACTGAGAAACAGGGTGAAACTCCCTCGACACTGACCCATCACACACTGAGAGACAGAGTGAAGCTCCCTCTACACTGACCCATCACACACTGAGAGACAGTGTGAAGCTCCCTCTACACTGACCCATCACACACACTGAGAGACAGTGTGAAGCTCCCTCTACACTGACCCATCACACACTGAGAGACAGGGTGAAACTCCCTCGACACTGACCCATCACACACTGAGAGACAGTGTGAAGCTCCCTCTACACTGACCCATCACACACTGAGAGACAGGGTGAAACTCCCTCGACACTGACCCATCACACACTGAGAGACAGGGTGAAGCTCCCTCGACACTGACCCATCACACACTCAGAGACAGGGTGAAGATCCCTCTTCACTGACCCAACACACACTGAGAAACAGGGTGAAACTCCCTCGACACTGACCCATCACACACTGAGAGACAGAGTGAAGCTCCCTCTACACTGACCCATCACACACTGAGAGACAGTGTGAAGCTCCCTCTACACTGACCCATCACACACACTGAGAGACAGTGTGAAGCTCCCTCTACACTGACCCATCACACACTGAGAGACAGGGTGAAACTCCCTCGACACTGACCCATCACACACTCAGAGACAGGGTGAAACTCCCTCGACACTGACCCATCACACACTGAGAGACAGGGTGAAGCTCCCGCGACACTGACCCATCACACACACTGAGAGACAGGGTGAAGCTCCCTCTACACTGACCCATCACACACACTGAGAGACAGGGTGAAGCTCCCTCTACACTGACCCATCACACACTGAGAGACAGTGTGAAGCTCCCTCTACACTGACCCATCACACACAGTGAGAGACAGGGTGAAGCTCCCTCTACACTGACCCATCACACACTCAGAAAGGGTGAAGCTCCCTCTACACTGACCCATCACACACTCAGAGACAGGGTGAAGCTCCCTCTACACTGACCCATCACAAACTCAGAGACACGGTGAACCTCCCTCGACACTGACCCATCACACACTGAGAGACAGGGTGAAGCTCCCTCGACACTGACTCATCACACACTGAGAGACAGGGTGAAGCTCCCTCGACACTGACCCATCACACACTCAGAGACAGGGTGAAGCTCCCTCTACACTGACCCATCACACACTGAGAGACAGTGTGAAGCTCCCTCTACACTGACCCATCACACACACTGAGAGACAGGGTGAAGCTCCCTCTACACTGACCCATCACACACTCAGATAGGGTGAAGCTCCCTCTACACTGACCCATCACACAGAGAGGGTGAAGCTCCCTCTACACTGACCCATCACACACTGAGAGACAGGGTGAAGCTCCCTCTACACTGACCCATCACACACTCAGAGACAGGGTGAAGATCCCTCTTCACTGACCCAACACACACTGAGAAACAGGGTGAAACTCCCTCGACACTGACCCATCACACACTGAGAGACAGAGTGAAGCTCCCTCTACACTGACCCATCACACACTGAGAGACAGTGTGAAGCTCCCTCTACACTGACCCATCACACACACTGAGAGACAGTGTGAAGCTCCCTCTACACTGACCCATCACACACTGAGAGACAGGGTGAAACTCCCTCGACACTGACCCATCACACACTGAGAGACAGTGTGAAGCTCCCTCTACACTGACCCATCACACACTGAGAGACAGGGTGAAACTCCCTCGACACTGACCCATCACACACTGAGAGACAGGGTGAAGCTCCCTCGACACTGACCCATCACACACTCAGAGACAGGGTGAAGATCCCTCTTCACTGACCCAACACACACTGAGAAACAGGGTGAAACTCCCTCGACACTGACCCATCACACACTGAGAGACAGAGTGAAGCTCCCTCTACACTGACCCATCACACACTGAGAGACAGTGTGAAGCTCCCTCTACACTGACCCATCACACACACTGAGAGACAGTGTGAAGCTCCCTCTACACTGACCCATCACACACTGAGAGACAGGGTGAAACTCCCTCTACACTGACCCATCACACACTGAGAGACAGGGTGAAACTCCCTCGACACTGACCCATCACACACTGAGAGACAGGGTGAAGCTCCCTCGACACTGACCCATCACACACTCAGAGACAGGGTGAAGCTCCCTCTACACTGACCCATCACACACTGAGAGACAGGCTGAAGCTCCCTCTACACTGACCCATCACACACTCAGAGACAGGGTGAAGATCCCTCTTCACTGACCCATCACACACTGAGAGACAGGGTGAAACTCCCTCGACACTGACCCATCACACACTGAGAGACAGAGTGAAGCTCCCTCTACACTGACCCATCACACACTGAGAGACAGGGTGAAGCTCCCTCTACACTGACCCATCACACACTCAGAGACAGGGTGAAGATCCCTCTTCACTGACCCAACACACACTGAGAAACAGGGTGAAACTCCCTCGACACTGACCCATCACACACTGAGAGACAGAGTGAAGCTCCCTCTACACTGACCCATCACACACTGAGAGACAGTGTGAAGCTCCCTCTACACTGACCCATCACACACACTGAGAGACAGTGTGAAGCTCCCTCTACACTGACCCATCACACACTGAGAGACAGGGTGAAACTCCCTCGACACTGACCCATCACACAGAGAGGGTGAAGCTCCCTCTACACTGACCCATCACACACTGAGAGACAGGGTGAAGCTCCCTCTACACTGACCCATCACACACTCAGAGACAGGGTGAAGATCCCTCTTCACTGACCCAACACACACTGAGAAACAGGGTGAAACTCCCTCGACACTGACCCATCACACACTGAGAGACAGAGTGAAGCTCCCTCTACACTGACCCATCACACACTGAGAGACAGTGTGAAGCTCCCTCTACACTGACCCATCACACACACTGAGAGACAGTGTGAAGCTCCCTCTACACTGACCCATCACACACTGAGAGACAGGGTGAAACTCCCTCTACACTGACCCATCACACACTGAGAGACAGGGTGAAACTCCCTCGACACTGACCCATCACACACTGAGAGACAGGGTGAAGCTCCCTCGACACTGACCCATCACACACTCAGAGACAGGGTGAAGCTCCCTCTACACTGACCCATCACACACTGAGAGACAGGGTGAAGCTCCCTCTACACTGACCCATCACACACTCAGAGACAGGGTGAAGATCCCTCTTCACTGACCCATCACACACTGAGAGACAGGGTGAAACTCCCTCGACACTGACCCATCACACACTGAGAGACAGAGTGAAGCTCCCTCTACACTGACCCATCACACACTGAGAGACAGTGTGAAGCTCTGTCTACACTGACCCATCACACACACTGAGAGACAGTGTGAAGCTCCCTCTACACTGACCCATCACACACTGAGAGACAGGGTGAAACTCCCTCGACACTGACCCATCACACACTGAGAGACAGTGTGAAGCTCCCTCTACACTGACCCATCACACACTGAGAGACAGGGTGAAACTCCCTCGACACTGACCCATCACACACTGAGAGACAGGGTGAAGCTCCCTCGAAACTGACCCATCACACACTCAGAGACAGGGTGAAGCTCCCTCTACACTGACCCATCACACACTGAGAGACAGTGTGAAGCTCCCTCTACACTGACCCATCACACACACTGAGAGACAGGGTGAAGCTCCCTCTACACTGACCCATCACACACCAGATAGGGTGAAGCTCCCTCTACACTGACCCATCACACAGAGAGGGTGAAGCTCCCTCTACACTGACCCATCACACACTGAGAGACAGGGTGAAGCTCCCTCTACACTGACCCATCACACACTCAGAGACAGGGTGAAGATCCCTCAACACTGACCCATCACACACTGAGAGACAGGGTGAAACTCCTTCGACACTGACCCATCACACACTGAGAGACAGGGTGAAGCTCCCTCTACACTGACCCATCACACACTCAGAGACAGGGTGAAGCTCCCTCTACACTGACCCATCACACACTCAGAGACAGGGTGAAACTCCCTCGACACTGACCCATCACACACTCAGAGACAGGGTGAAGCTCCCTCGACACTGACCCATCACACACACTGAGAGACAGGGTGAAGCTCCCTCTACACTGACCCATCACACACTCAGAGACAGGGTGAAGCTCCCTCTACACTGACCCATCACACACTCAGAGACAGGGTGAAGCTCCCTCTACACTGACCCATAACACACTGAGAGACAGAGTGAAGCTCCCTCTACACTGACCCATCACACACTGAGAGACAGTGTGAAGCTCCCTCTACACTGACCCATCACACACACTGAGAGACAGTGTGAAGCTCCCTCTACACTGACCCATCACACACTGAGAGACAGGGTGAAACTCCCTCGACACTGACCCATCACACACTGAGAGACAGTGTGAAGCTCCCTCTACACTGACCCATCACACACTGAGAGACAGGGTGAAACTCCCTCGACACTGACCCATCACACACTGAGAGACAGGGTGAAGCTCCCTCGACACTGACCCATCACACACTCAGAGACAGGGTGAAGATCCCTCTTCACTGACCCAACACACACTGAGAAACAGGGTGAAACTCCCTCGACACTGACCCATCACACACTGAGAGACAGAGTGAAGCTCCCTCTACACTGACCCATCACACACTGAGAGACAGTGTGAAGCTCCCTCTACACTGACCCATCACACACACTGAGAGACAGTGTGAAGCTCCCTCTACACTGACCCATCACACACTGAGAGACAGGGTGAAACTCCCTCTACACTGACCCATCACACACTGAGAGACAGGGTGAAACTCCCTCGACACTGACCCATCACACACTGAGAGACAGGGTGAAGCTCCCTCGACACTGACCCATCACACACTCAGAGACAGGGTGAAGCTCCCTCTACACTGACCCATCACACACTGAGAGACAGGCTGAAGCTCCCTCTACACTGACCCATCACACACTCAGAGACAGGGTGAAGATCCCTCTTCACTGACCCATCACACACTGAGAGACAGGGTGAAACTCCCTCGACACTGACCCATCACACACTGAGAGACAGAGTGAAGCTCCCTCTACACTGACCCATCACACACTGAGAGACAGGGTGAAGCTCCCTCTACACTGACCCATCACACACTCAGAGACAGGGTGAAGATCCCTCTTCACTGACCCAACACACACTGAGAAACAGGGTGAAACTCCCTCGACACTGACCCATCACACACTGAGAGACAGAGTGAAGCTCCCTCTACACTGACCCATCACACACTGAGAGACAGTGTGAAGCTCCCTCTACACTGACCCATCACACACACTGAGAGACAGTGTGAAGCTCCCTCTACACTGACCCATCACACACTGAGAGACAGGGTGAAACTCCCTCGACACTGACCCATCACACAGAGAGGGTGAAGCTCCCTCTACACTGACCCATCACACACTGAGAGACAGGGTGAAGCTCCCTCTACACTGACCCATCACACACTCAGAGACAGGGTGAAGATCCCTCTTCACTGACCCAACACACACTGAGAAACAGGGTGAAACTCCCTCGACACTGACCCATCACACACTGAGAGACAGAGTGAAGCTCCCTCTACACTGACCCATCACACACTGAGAGACAGTGTGAAGCTCCCTCTACACTGACCCATCACACACACTGAGAGACAGTGTGAAGCTCCCTCTACACTGACCCATCACACACTGAGAGACAGGGTGAAACTCCCTCTACACTGACCCATCACACACTGAGAGACAGGGTGAAACTCCCTCGACACTGACCCATCACACACTGAGAGACAGGGTGAAGCTCCCTCGACACTGACCCATCACACACTCAGAGACAGGGTGAAGCTCCCTCTACACTGACCCATCACACACTGAGAGACAGGGTGAAGCTCCCTCTACACTGACCCATCACACACTCAGAGACAGGGTGAAGATCCCTCTTCACTGACCCATCACACACTGAGAGACAGGGTGAAACTCCCTCGACACTGACCCATCACACACTGAGAGACAGAGTGAAGCTCCCTCTACACTGACCCATCACACACTGAGAGACAGTGTGAAGCTCTGTCTACACTGACCCATCACACACACTGAGAGACAGTGTGAAGCTCCCTCTACACTGACCCATCACACACTGAGAGACAGGGTGAAACTCCCTCGACACTGACCCATCACACACTGAGAGACAGTGTGAAGCTCCCTCTACACTGACCCATCACACACTGAGAGACAGGGTGAAACTCCCTCGACACTGACCCATCACACACTGAGAGACAGGGTGAAGCTCCCTCGAAACTGACCCATCACACACTCAGAGACAGGGTGAAGCTCCCTCTACACTGACCCATCACACACTGAGAGACAGTGTGAAGCTCCCTCTACACTGACCCATCACACACACTGAGAGACAGGGTGAAGCTCCCTCTACACTGACCCATCACACACCAGATAGGGTGAAGCTCCCTCTACACTGACCCATCACACAGAGAGGGTGAAGCTCCCTCTACACTGACCCATCACACACTGAGAGACAGGGTGAAGCTCCCTCTACACTGACCCATCACACACTCAGAGACAGGGTGAAGATCCCTCAACACTGACCCATCACACACTGAGAGACAGGGTGAAACTCCTTCGACACTGACCCATCACACACTGAGAGACAGGGTGAAGCTCCCTCTACACTGACCCATCACACACTCAGAGACAGGGTGAAGCTCCCTCTACACTGACCCATCACACACTCAGAGACAGGGTGAAACTCCCTCGACACTGACCCATCACACACTCAGAGACAGGGTGAAGCTCCCTCGACACTGACCCATCACACACACTGAGAGACAGGGTGAAGCTCCCTCTACACTGACCCATCACACACTCAGAGACAGGGTGAAGCTCCCTCTACACTGACCCATCACACACTCAGAGACAGGGTGAAGCTCCCTCTACACTGACCCATAACACACTGAGAGACAGTGTGAAGCTCCCTCTACACTGACCCATCACACACACTGAGAGTCAGGGTGAAGCTCCCTCTACACTGACCCATCACACACTGAGAGACAGGGTGAAACTCCCTCGACACTGACCCATCACACACTCAGAGACAGGGTGAAACTCCCTCGACACTGACCCATCACACACACTGAGAGACAGGGTGAAGCTCCCTCTACACTGACCCATCACACACTCAGAGACAGGGTGAAGCTCCCTCTACACTGACCCATCACACACTGAGAGACAGTGTGAAGCTCCCTCTACACTGACCCATCACACACACTGAGAGTCAGGGTGAAGCTCCCTCTACACTGACCCATCACACACTGAGAGACAGGGTGAAACTCCCTCGACACAGACCCATCACACACTCAGAGACAGGGTGAAGCTCCCTCTACACTGACCAATCACACACTGAGAGACAGGGTGAAGCTCCCTCTACACTGACCCATCACACACTGAGAGACAGTGTGAAGCTCCCTCTACACTGACCCATCACACACACTGAGAGACAGGGTGCAGCTCCCTCGACACTGACCCATCACACACTGAGAGACAGTGTGAAGCTCCCTCTACACTGACCCATCACACACTGAGAGACAGGGTGAAACTCCCTCGACACTGACCCATCACACACTCAGAGACAGGGTGAAGCTCCCTCTACACTGACCCATCACACACTGAGAGACAGTGTGAAGCTCCCTCTACACTGACCCATCACACACACTGAGAGACAGGGTGAAGCTCCCTCGACACTGACCCATCACACACTGAGAGACAGTGTGAAGCTCCCTCTACACTGACCCATCACACACACTGAGAGACAGTGTGAAGCTCCCTCTACACTGACCCATCACACACTGAGAGACAGGGTGAAACTCCCTCGACACTGACCCATCACACACTGAGAGACAGTGTGAAGCTCCCTCTACACTGACCCATCACACACTGAGAGACAGGGTGAACCTCCCTCTACACTGACCCATCACACACTCAGAGACAGGGTGAAGCTCCCTCTACACAGACCCATCACACACTCAGATAGGGTGAAGCTCCCTCTACACTGACCCATCACACACTCAGAGACACGGTGAAACTCCCTCTACACTGACCCATCACACACTCAGAGACAGGGTGAAGCTCCCTCGACACTGACCCATCACACACTCAGAGAGGGTGAAGCTACCTCTACACTGACCCATCACACACTGAGAGACAGGGTGAAGCTCCCTCGACACTGACCCATCACACAGAGAGGGTGAAGCTCCCTCTACACTGACCCATCACACACTCAGAGACAGGGTGAAGCTCCCTCTACACTGACCCATCACACACTGAGAGACAGGGTGAAACTCCCTCTACACTGACCCATCACACTCAGAGAGGGTGAAGCTCCCTCTACTCTGACCTATCACACACTCAGAGAGGGTGAAGCTCCCTCTACACTGACCCATCACACACTGAGAGACAGGGTGAAGCTCCCTCTACACTGACCCATCACACACTGAGAGACAGGGTGAAGCTCCCTCTACACTGACCCATCACACACTGAGAGACAGGGTGAAGCTCCCTCTACACTGACACATCACACACTCAGAGACAGGGTGAAGCTGCCTCTACACTGACCCATCACACACTCAGAGACAGGGTGAAGCTCCCTCTACACTGACCCATCACACACTGAGAGACAGGGTGAAGCTCCCTCTACACTGACACATCACACACTGAGAGACAGGGTGAAGCTCCCTCTACACTGACCCATCACACACTCAGAGACAGGGTGAAGCTCCCTCTACACTGACCAATCACACAGAGACAGGATGAAGCTCCCTCGACACTGACCCATCACACAGAGACAGGGTGAAGCTCCCTCTACACTGACCCATCACACACTGAGAGACAGGGTGAAACTCACTCTACACTGACCCATCACACACTGAGAGACAGGGTGAAGCTCCCTCTACACTGACCCATCACACACTCAGAGACAGGCTGAAGCTCCCTCTACACTGACCCATCACACTCAGAGACAGGGTGAAGATCCCTGTACACTGACCCATCACACACTGAGAGACAGGGTGAAGCTCCCTGTACACTGACCCATCACACACTGAGAGACAGGGTGAAGCTCCCTCTACACTGACCCATCACACACTGAGAGACAGGGTGAAGCTCCCTCTACACTGACCCATCACACACTCAGAGACAGGGTGAAACTCCCTCGACACTGACCCATCACACACTCAGAGACAGGGTGAAGCTCCCTCTACACTGACCAATCACACACTGAGAGACAGGGTGAAGCTCCCTCTACACTGACCCATCACACACTGAGAGACAGTGTGAAGCTCCCTCTACACTGACCCATCACACACAATCTGAGAGACAGGGTGAAGCTCCCTCGACACTGACCCATCACACACTGAGAGACAGTGTGAAGCTCCCTCTACACTGACCCATCACACACTGAGAGACAGGGTGAAACTCCCTCGGCACTGACCCATCACACACTCAGAGACAGGGTGAAGCTCCCTCTACACTGACCCATCACACACTGAGAGACAGTGTGAAGCTCCCTCTACACTGACCCATCACACACACTGAGAGACAGGGTGAAGCTCCCTCTACACTGACCCATCACACACTGAGAGACAGGGTGAAGCTCCCTCTACACTGACCCATCACACACTGAGAGACAGTGTGAAGCTCCCTCTACACTGACCCATCACACACTGAGAGACAGGGTGAAACTCCCTCTACACTGACCCATCACACTCAAAGAGGGTGAAACTCCCTCGACACTGACCCATCACACACTCAAAGACAGGGTGAAGCTCCCTCTACACTGACCCATCACACACTGAGAGACAGGGTGAAGCTCCCTCTACACTGACCCATCACACACTGAGAGACAGGGTGAAACTCCCTCTACACTGACCCATCACACACTCAGAGACACGGTGAAACTCCCTCTACACTGACCCATCACACACTCAGAGACAGGGTGAAGCTCCCTCTACACTGACCCATCACACACTCAGAGACAGGGTGAAGCTCCCTCGACACTGACCCATCACACACTCAGAGAGGGTGAAGCTACCTCTACACTGACCCATCACACACTGAGAGACAGGGTGAAGCTCCCTCTACACTGACCCATCACACACTCAGAGACACGGCGAAACTCCCTCTACACTGACCCATCACACACTCAGAGACAGGGTGAAGCTCCCTCTACACTGACCCATCACACACTGAGAGACTGGGTGAAGCTCCCTCTACACTGACCCATCACACACTCAGAGACAGGGTGAAACTCCCTCGACACTGACCCAGCACACACTCAGAGACAGGGTGAAGCTCCCTCTACACTGACCCATCACACACTGAGAGACAGGGTGAAGCTCCCTCTACACTGACCCATCACACACTGAGAGACAGGGTGAAGCTCCCTCTACACCGACCCAGCACACACTCAGAGACAGGGTGAAGCTCCCTCGACACTGACCCATCACACACTGAGAGACAGGGTGAAGCTCCCTCTACACTGACCCATCACACACTGAGAGACAGGGTGAAGCTCCCTCGACACTGACCCATCACACACTCAGAGACAGGGTGAAGCTCCCTCTACACTGACCCATCACACACTCAGAGACAGGGTGAAACTCCCTCGACACTGACCCATCACACACTGAGAGACAGGGTGAAGCTCCCTCTACACTGACCTATCACACACTCAGAGACAGGGTGAAGCTCCCTCTACACTGACCCATCACACACTGAGAGACAGGGTGAAACTCCCTCGACACTGACCCATCACACACTCAGAGACAGGGTGAAGCTCCCTCTACACTGACCCATCACACACTCAGAGACAGGGTGAAGCTCCCTCTACACTGACCCATCACACACTGAGAGACAGGGTGAAGCTCCCTCTACACTGACCCATCACACACTGAGAGACAGGGTGAAGCTCCCTCTACACTGACCCATCACACACTCAGAGACAGGCTGAAGCTCCCTCTACACTGACCCATCACACACTCAGAGACAGGGTGAAGCTCCCTCTACACTGACCCATCACACACTGAGAGACAGGGTGAAGCTCCCTCTACACTGACCCATCACACACTCAGAGACAGGGTGAAGCTCCCTCTACACTGACCCATCACACACTCAGAGACAGGGTGAAGCTCCCTCTACACTGACCCATCACACACTCAGAGACAGGGTGAAGCTCCCTCTACACTGACCCATCACACACTGAGAGACAGTGTGAAGCTCCCTCTACACTGACCCATCACACACACTGAGAGTCAGGGTGAAGCTCCCTCTACACTGACCCATCACACACTGAGAGACAGGGTGAAACTCCCTCGACACTGACCCATCACACACTCAGAGACAGGGTGAAGCTCCCTCTACACTGACCAATCACACACTGAGAGACAGGGTGAAGCTCCCTCTACACTGACCCATCACACACTGAGAGACAGTGTGAAGCTCCCTCTACACTGACCCATCACACACTGAGAGACAGTGTGAAGCTCCCTCTACACTGACCCATCACACACTGAGAGACAGTGTGAAGCTCCCTCTACACTGACCCATCACACACTGAGAGACAGGGTGAAACTCCCTCGACACTGACCCATCACACACTCAGAGACAGGGTGAAGCTCCCTCTACACTGACCCATCACACACTGAGAGACAGTGTGAAGCTCCCTCTACACTGACCCATCACACACACTGAGAGACAGGGTGAAGCTCCCTCGACACTGACCCATCACACACTGAGAGACAGGGTGAAACTCCCTCGACACTGACCCATCACACACTCAGAGACAGGGTGAAGCTCCCTCTACACTGACCCATCACACACTGAGAGACAGTGTGAAGCTCCCTCTACACTGACCCATCACACACACTGAGAGACAGGGTGAAGCTCCCTCGACACTGACCCATCACACACTGAGAGACAGTGTGAAGCTCCCTCTACACTGACCCATCACACACACTGAGAGACAGTGTGAAGCTCCCTCTACACTGACCCATCACACACTGAGAGACAGGGTGAAACTCCCTCGACACTGACCCATCACACACTGAGAGACAGTGTGAAGCTCCCTCTACACTGACCCATCACACACTGAGAGACAGGGTGAACCTCCCTCTACACTGACCCATCACACACTCAGAGACAGGGTGAAGCTCCCTCTACACAGACCCATCACACACTCAGATAGGGTGAAGCTCCCTCTACACTGACCCATCACGCACTCAGACAGGGTGAAGCTCCCTCGACACTGACCCATCACACAGAGAGGGTGAAGCTCCCTCTACACTGACCCATCACACACTCAGAGACAGGGTGAAGCTCCCTCTACACTGACCCATCACACACTGAGAGACAGGGTGAAACTCCCTCTACACTGACCCATCACACTCAGAGAGGGTGAAGCTCCCTCTACTCTGACCCATCACACACTCAGAGAGGGTGAAGCTCCCTCTACACTGACCCATCACACACTGAGAGACAGGGTGAAGCTCCCTCTACACTGACCCATCACACACTGAGAGACAGGGTGAAGCTCCCTCTACACTGACACATCACACACTCAGAGACAGGGTGAAGCTCCCTCTACACTGACCCATCACACACTCAGAGACAGGGTGAAGCTCCCTCTACACTGACCCATCACACACTGAGAGACAGGGTGAAGCTCCCTCTACACTGACACATCACACACTGAGAGACAGGGTGAAGCTCCCTCTACACTGACCCATCACACACTCAGAGACAGGGTGAAGCTCCCTCTACACTGACCAATCACACAGAGACAGGATGAAGCTCCCTCGACACTGACCCATCACACAGAGACAGGGTGAAGCTCCCTCTACACTGACCCATCACACACTGAGAGACAGGGTGAAACTCACTCTACACTGACCCATCACACACTGAGAGACAGGGTGAAGCTCCCTCTACACTGACCCATCACACACTCAGAGACAGGCTGAAGCTCCCTCTACACTGACCCATCACACTCAGAGACAGGGTGAAGATCCCTGTACACTGACCCATCACACACTGAGAGACAGGGTGAAGCTCCCTGTACACTGACCCATCACACACTGAGAGACAGGGTGAAGCTCCCTCTACACTGACCCATCACACACTGAGAGACAGGGTGAAGCTCCCTCTACACTGACCCATCACACACTCAGAGACAGGGTGAAACTCCCTCGACACTGACCCATCACACACTCAGAGACAGGGTGAAGCTCCCTCTACACTGACCAATCACACACTGAGAGACAGGGTGAAGCTCCCTCTACACTGACCCATCACACACTGAGAGACAGTGTGAAGCTCCCTCTACACTGACCCATCACACACACTGAGAGACAGGGTGAAGCTCCCTCGACACTGACCCATCACACACTGAGAGACAGTGTGAAGCTCCCTCTACACTGACCCATCACACACTGAGAGACAGGGTGAAACTCCCTCGGCACTGACCCATCACACACTCAGAGACAGGGTGAAGCTCCCTCTACACTGACCCATCACACACTGAGAGACAGTGTGAAGCTCCCTCTACACTGACCCATCACACACACTGAGAGACAGGGTGAAGCTCCCTCTACACTGACCCATCACACACTGAGAGACAGGGTGAAGCTCCCTCTACACTGACCCATCACACACTGAGAGACAGTGTGAAGCTCCCTCTACACTGACCCATCACACACTGAGAGACAGGGTGAAACTCCCTCTACACTGACCCATCACACTCAGAGAGGGTGAAACTCCCTCGACACTGACCCATCACACACTCAAAGACAGGGTGAAGCTCCCTCTACACTGACCCATCACACACTGAGAGACAGGGTGAAGCTCCCTCTACACTGACCCATCACACACTGAGAGACAGGGTGAAACTCCCTCTACACTGACCCATCACACACTCAGAGACACGGTGAAACTCCCTCTACACTGACCCATCACACACTCAGAGACAGGGTGAAGCTCCCTCTACACTGACCCATCACACACTCAGAGACAGGGTGAAGCTCCCTCGACACTGACCCATCACACACTCAGAGAGGGTGAAGCTACCTCTACACTGACCCATCACACACTGAGAGACAGGGTGAAGCTCCCTCTACACTGACCCATCACACACTCAGAGACACGGCGAAACTCCCTCTACACTGACCCATCACACACTCAGAGACAGGGTGAAGCTCCCTTTACACTGACCCATCACACACTGAGAGACTGGGTGAAGCTCCCTCTACACTGACCCATCACACACTCAGAGACAGGGTGAAACTCCCTCGACACTGACCCAGCACACACTCAGAGACAGGGTGAAGCTCCCTCTACACTGACCCATCACACACTGAGAGACAGGGTGAAGCTCCCTCTACACTGACCCATCACACACTGAGAGACAGGGTGAAGCTCCCTCTACACTGACCCAGCACACACTCAGAGACAGGGTGAAGCTCCCTCTACACTGACCCATCACACACTGAGAGACAGGGTGAAACTCCCTCTACAGTGACCCATCACACACTCAGAGACAGGGTGAAGCTCCCTCTACACTGACCCATCACACACTCAGAGACAGGGTGAAGCTCCCTCTACACTGACCCATCACACACTGAGAGACAGGGTGAAGCTCCCTCTACACTGACCCATCACACACTCAGAGACAGGGTGAAGCTCCCTCTACACTGACCCATCACACACTCAGAGACAGGGTGAAGCTCCCTCGACACTGACCCATCACACACTCAGAGAGGGTGAAGCTACCTCTACACTGACCCATCACACACTGAGAGACAGGGTGAAGCTCCCTCTACACTGACCCATCACACACTCAGAGACACGGCGAAACTCCCTCTACACTGACCCATCACACTCAGAGACAGGGTGAAGATCCCTGTACACTGACCCATCACACACTGAGAGACAGGGTGAAGCTCCCTGTACACTGACCCATCACACACTGAGAGACAGGGTGAAGCTCCCTCTACACTGACCCATCACACACTGAGAGACAGGGTGAAGCTCCCTCTACACTGACCCATCACACACTCAGAGACAGGGTGAAACTCCCTCGACACTGACCCATCACACACTCAGAGACAGGGTGAAGCTCCCTCTACACTGACCAATCACACACTGAGAGACAGGGTGAAGCTCCCTCTACACTGACCCATCACACACTGAGAGACAGTGTGAAGCTCCCTCTACACTGACCCATCACACACACTGAGAGACAGGGTGAAGCTCCCTCGACACTGACCCATCACACACTGAGAGACAGTGTGAAGCTCCCTCTACACTGACCCATCACACACTGAGAGACAGGGTGAAACTCCCTCGGCACTGACCCATCACACACTCAGAGACAGGGTGAAGCTCCCTCTACACTGACCCATCACACACTGAGAGACAGTGTGAAGCTCCCTCTACACTGACCCATCACACACACTGAGAGACAGGGTGAAGCTCCCTCTACACTGACCCATCACACACTGAGAGACAGGGTGAAGCTCCCTCTACACTGACCCATCACACACTGAGAGACAGTGTGAAGCTCCCTCTACACTGACCCATCACACACTGAGAGACAGGGTGAAACTCCCTCTACACTGACCCATCACACTCAAAGAGGGTGAAACTCCCTCGACACTGACCCATCACACACTCAAAGACAGGGTGAAGCTCCCTCTACACTGACCCATCACACACTGAGAGACAGGGTGAAGCTCCCTCTACACTGACCCATCACACACTGAGAGACAGGGTGAAACTCCCTCTACACTGACCCATCACACACTCAGAGACACGGTGAAACTCCCTCTACACTGACCCATCACACACTCAGAGACAGGGTGAAGCTCCCTCTACACTGACCCATCACACACTCAGAGACAGGGTGAAGCTCCCTCGACACTGACCCATCACACACTCAGAGAGGGTGAAGCTACCTCTACACTGACCCATCACACACTGAGAGACAGGGTGAAGCTCCCTCTACACTGACCCATCACACACTCAGAGACACGGCGAAACTCCCTCTACACTGACCCATCACACACTCAGAGACAGGGTGAAGCTCCCTCTACACGGACCCATCACACACTGAGAGACTGGGTGAAGCTCCCTCTACACTGACCCATCACACACTCAGAGACAGGGTGAAACTCCCTCGACACTGACCCAGCACACACTCAGAGACAGGGTGAAGCTCCCTCTACACTGACCCATCACACACTGAGAGACAGGGTGAAGCTCCCTCTACACTGACCCATCACACACTGAGAGACAGGGTGAAGCTCCCTCTACACCGACCCAGCACACACTCAGAGACAGGGTGAAGCTCCCTCGACACTGACCCATCACACACTGAGAGACAGGGTGAAGCTCCCTCTACACTGACCCATCACACACTGAGAGACAGGGTGAAGCTCCCTCGACACTGACCCATCACACACTCAGAGACAGGGTGAAGCTCCCTCTACACTGACCCATCACACACTGAGAGACAGGGTGAAACTCCCTCGACACTGACCCATCACACACTCAGAGACAGGGTGAAGCTCCCTCTACACTGACCCATCACACACTGAGAGACAGTGTGAAGCTCCCTCTACACTGACCCATCACACACACTGAGAGACAGGGTGAAGCTCCCTCGACACTGACCCATCACACACTGAGAGACAGTGTGAAGCTCCCTCTACACTGACCCATCACACACACTGAGAGACAGTGTGAAGCTCCCTCTACACTGACCCATCACACACTGAGAGACAGGGTGAAGCTCCCTCTACACTGACCCATCACACACTGAGAGACAGGGTGAAGCTCCCTCTACACTGACCCAGCACACACTCAGAGACAGGGTGAAGCTCCCTCTACACTGACCCATCACACACTGAGAGACAGGGTGAAACTCCCTCTACAGTGACCCATCACACACTCAGAGACAGGGTGAAGCTCCCTCTACACTGACCCATCACACACTCAGAGACAGGGTGAAGCTCCCTCTACACTGACCCATCACACACTGAGAGACAGGGTGAAGCTCCCTCTACACTGACCCATCACACACTCAGAGACAGGGTGAAGCTCCCTCTACACTGACCCATCACACACTCAGAGACAGGGTGAAGCTCCCTCGACACTGACCCATCACACACTCAGAGAGGGTGAAGCTACCTCTACACTGACCCATCACACACTGAGAGACAGGGTGAAGCTCCCTCTACACTGACCCATCACACACTCAGAGACACGGCGAAACTCCCTCTACACTGACCCATCACACTCAGAGACAGGGTGAAGATCCCTGTACACTGACCCATCACACACTGAGAGACAGGGTGAAGCTCCCTGTACACTGACCCATCACACACTGAGAGACAGGGTGAAGCTCCCTCTACACTGACCCATCACACACTGAGAGACAGGGTGAAGCTCCCTCTACACTGACCCATCACACACTCAGAGACAGGGTGAAACTCCCTCGACACTGACCCATCACACACTCAGAGACAGGGTGAAGCTCCCTCTACACTGACCAATCACACACTGAGAGACAGGGTGAAGCTCCCTCTACACTGACCCATCACACACTGAGAGACAGTGTGAAGCTCCCTCTACACTGACCCATCACACACACTGAGAGACAGGGTGAAGCTCCCTCGACACTGACCCATCACACACTGAGAGACAGTGTGAAGCTCCCTCTACACTGACCCATCACACACTGAGAGACAGGGTGAAACTCCCTCGGCACTGACCCATCACACACTCAGAGACAGGGTGAAGCTCCCTCTACACTGACCCATCACACACTGAGAGACAGTGTGAAGCTCCCTCTACACTGACCCATCACACACACTGAGAGACAGGGTGAAGCTCCCTCTACACTGACCCATCACACACTGAGAGACAGGGTGAAGCTCCCTCTACACTGACCCATCACACACTGAGAGACAGTGTGAAGCTCCCTCTACACTGACCCATCACACACTGAGAGACAGGGTGAAACTCCCTCTACACTGACCCATCACACTCAAAGAGGGTGAAACTCCCTCGACACTGACCCATCACACACTCAAAGACAGGGTGAAGCTCCCTCTACACTGACCCATCACACACTGAGAGACAGGGTGAAGCTCCCTCTACACTGACCCATCACACACTGAGAGACAGGGTGAAACTCCCTCTACACTGACCCATCACACACTCAGAGACACGGTGAAACTCCCTCTACACTGACCCATCACACACTCAGAGACAGGGTGAAGCTCCCTCTACACTGACCCATCACACACTCAGAGACAGGGTGAAGCTCCCTCGACACTGACCCATCACACACTCAGAGAGGGTGAAGCTACCTCTACACTGACCCATCACACACTGAGAGACAGGGTGAAGCTCCCTCTACACTGACCCATCACACACTCAGAGACACGGCGAAACTCCCTCTACACTGACCCATCACACACTCAGAGACAGGGTGAAGCTCCCTCTACACTGACCCATCACACACTGAGAGACTGGGTGAAGCTCCCTCTACACTGACCCATCACACACTCAGAGACAGGGTGAAACTCCCTCGACACTGACCCAGCACACACTCAGAGACAGGGTGAAGCTCCCTCTACACTGACCCATCACACACTGAGAGACAGGGTGAAGCTCCCTCTACACTGACCCATCACACACTGAGAGACAGGGTGAAGCTCCCTCTACACCGACCCAGCACACACTCAGAGACAGGGTGAAGCTCCCTCGACACTGACCCATCACACACTGAGAGACAGGGTGAAGCTCCCTCTACACTGACCCATCACACACTGAGAGACAGGGTGAAGCTCCCTCGACACTGACCCATCACACACTCAGAGACAGGGTGAAGCTCCCTCTACACTGACCCATCACACACTCAGAGACAGGGTGAAACTCCCTCGACACTGACCCATCACACACTGAGAGACAGGGTGAAGCTCCCTCTACACTGACCTATCACACACTCAGAGACAGGGTGAAGCTCCCTCTACACTGACCCATCACACACTGAGAGACAGGGTGAAACTCCCTCGACACTGACCCATCACACACTCAGAGACAGGGTGAAGCTCCCTCTACACTGACCCATCACACACTCAGAGACAGGGTGAAGCTCCCTCTACACTGACCCATCACACACTGAGAGACAGGGTGAAGCTCCCTCTACACTGACCCATCACACACTGAGAGACAGGGTGAAGCTCCCTCTACACTGACCCATCACACACTCAGAGACAGGCTGAAGCTCCCTCTACACTGACCCATCACACACTCAGAGACAGGGTGAAGCTCCCTCTACACTGACCCATCACACACTGAGAGACAGGGTGAAGCTCCCTCTACACTGACCCATCACACACTCAGAGACAGGGTGAAGCTCCCTCTACACTGACCCATCACACACTCAGAGACAGGGTGAAGCTCCCTCTACACTGACCCATCACACACTCAGAGACAGGGTGAAGCTCCCTCTACACTGACCCATCACACACTGAGAGACAGTGTGAAGCTCCCTCTACACTGACCCATCACACACACTGAGAGTCAGGGTGAAGCTCCCTCTACACTGACCCATCACACACTGAGAGACAGGGTGAAACTCCCTCGACACTGACCCATCACACACTCAGAGACAGGGTGAAGCTCCCTCTACACTGACCAATCACACACTGAGAGACAGGGTGAAGCTCCCTCTACACTGACCCATCACACACTGAGAGACAGTGTGAAGCTCCCTCTACACTGACCCATCACACACTGAGAGACAGTGTGAAGCTCCCTCTACACTGACCCATCACACACTGAGAGACAGTGTGAAGCTCCCTCTACACTGACCCATCACACACTGAGAGACAGGGTGAAACTCCCTCGACACTGACCCATCACACACTCAGAGACAGGGTGAAGCTCCCTCTACACTGACCCATCACACACTGAGAGACAGTGTGAAGCTCCCTCTACACTGACCCATCACACACACTGAGAGACAGGGTGAAGCTCCCTCGACACTGACCCATCACACACTGAGAGACAGGGTGAAACTCCCTCGACACTGACCCATCACACACTCAGAGACAGGGTGAAGCTCCCTCTACACTGACCCATCACACACTGAGAGACAGTGTGAAGCTCCCTCTACACTGACCCATCACACACACTGAGAGACAGGGTGAAGCTCCCTCGACACTGACCCATCACACACTGAGAGACAGTGTGAAGCTCCCTCTACACTGACCCATCACACACACTGAGAGACAGTGTGAAGCTCCCTCTACACTGACCCATCACACACTGAGAGACAGGGTGAAACTCCCTCGACACTGACCCATCACACACTGAGAGACAGTGTGAAGCTCCCTCTACACTGACCCATCACACACTGAGAGACAGGGTGAACCTCCCTCTACACTGACCCATCACACACTCAGAGACAGGGTGAAGCTCCCTCTACACAGACCCATCACACACTCAGATAGGGTGAAGCTCCCTCTACACTGACCCATCACGCACTCAGACAGGGTGAAGCTCCCTCGACACTGACCCATCACACAGAGAGGGTGAAGCTCCCTCTACACTGACCCATCACACACTCAGAGACAGGGTGAAGCTCCCTCTACACTGACCCATCACACACTGAGAGACAGGGTGAAACTCCCTCTACACTGACCCATCACACTCAGAGAGGGTGAAGCTCCCTCTACTCTGACCCATCACACACTCAGAGAGGGTGAAGCTCCCTCTACACTGACCCATCACACACTGAGAGACAGGGTGAAGCTCCCTCTACACTGACCCATCACACACTGAGAGACAGGGTGAAGCTCCCTCTACACTGACACATCACACACTCAGAGACAGGGTGAAGCTCCCTCTACACTGACCCATCACACACTCAGAGACAGGGTGAAGCTCCCTCTACACTGACCCATCACACACTGAGAGACAGGGTGAAGCTCCCTCTACACTGACACATCACACACTGAGAGACAGGGTGAAGCTCCCTCTACACTGACCCATCACACACTCAGAGACAGGGTGAAGCTCCCTCTACACTGACCAATCACACAGAGACAGGATGAAGCTCCCTCGACACTGACCCATCACACAGAGACAGGGTGAAGCTCCCTCTACACTGACCCATCACACACTGAGAGACAGGGTGAAACTCACTCTACACTGACCCATCACACACTGAGAGACAGGGTGAAGCTCCCTCTACACTGACCCATCACACACTCAGAGACAGGCTGAAGCTCCCTCTACACTGACCCATCACACTCAGAGACAGGGTGAAGATCCCTGTACACTGACCCATCACACACTGAGAGACAGGGTGAAGCTCCCTGTACACTGACCCATCACACACTGAGAGACAGGGTGAAGCTCCCTCTACACTGACCCATCACACACTGAGAGACAGGGTGAAGCTCCCTCTACACTGACCCATCACACACTCAGAGACAGGGTGAAACTCCCTCGACACTGACCCATCACACACTCAGAGACAGGGTGAAGCTCCCTCTACACTGACCAATCACACACTGAGAGACAGGGTGAAGCTCCCTCTACACTGACCCATCACACACTGAGAGACAGTGTGAAGCTCCCTCTACACTGACCCATCACACACACTGAGAGACAGGGTGAAGCTCCCTCGACACTGACCCATCACACACTGAGAGACAGTGTGAAGCTCCCTCTACACTGACCCATCACACACTGAGAGACAGGGTGAAACTCCCTCGGCACTGACCCATCACACACTCAGAGACAGGGTGAAGCTCCCTCTACACTGACCCATCACACACTGAGAGACAGTGTGAAGCTCCCTCTACACTGACCCATCACACACACTGAGAGACAGGGTGAAGCTCCCTCTACACTGACCCATCACACACTGAGAGACAGGGTGAAGCTCCCTCTACACTGACCCATCACACACTGAGAGACAGTGTGAAGCTCCCTCTACACTGACCCATCACACACTGAGAGACAGGGTGAAACTCCCTCTACACTGACCCATCACACTCAGAGAGGGTGAAACTCCCTCGACACTGACCCATCACACACTCAAAGACAGGGTGAAGCTCCCTCTACACTGACCCATCACACACTGAGAGACAGGGTGAAGCTCCCTCTACACTGACCCATCACACACTGAGAGACAGGGTGAAACTCCCTCTACACTGACCCATCACACACTCAGAGACACGGTGAAACTCCCTCTACACTGACCCATCACACACTCAGAGACAGGGTGAAGCTCCCTCTACACTGACCCATCACACACTCAGAGACAGGGTGAAGCTCCCTCGACACTGACCCATCACACACTCAGAGAGGGTGAAGCTACCTCTACACTGACCCATCACACACTGAGAGACAGGGTGAAGCTCCCTCTACACTGACCCATCACACACTCAGAGACACGGCGAAACTCCCTCTACACTGACCCATCACACACTCAGAGACAGGGTGAAGCTCCCTTTACACTGACCCATCACACACTGAGAGACTGGGTGAAGCTCCCTCTACACTGACCCATCACACACTCAGAGACAGGGTGAAACTCCCTCGACACTGACCCAGCACACACTCAGAGACAGGGTGAAGCTCCCTCTACACTGACCCATCACACACTGAGAGACAGGGTGAAGCTCCCTCTACACTGACCCATCACACACTGAGAGACAGGGTGAAGCTCCCTCTACACTGACCCAGCACACACTCAGAGACAGGGTGAAGCTCCCTCGACACTGACCCATCACACACTGAGAGACAGGGTGAAGCTCCCTCTACACTGACCCATCACACACTGAGAGACAGGGTGAAGCTCCCTCGACACTGACCCATCACACACTCAGAGACAGGGTGAAGCTCCCTCTACACTGACCCATCACACACTCAGAGACAGGGTGAAGCTCCCTCGACACTGACCCAGCACACACTCAGAGACAGGGTGAAGCTCCCTCTACACTGACCCATCACACACTCAGAGACAGGGTGAAACTCCCTCGACACTGACCCATCACACACTCAGAGACAGGGTGAAGCTCCCTCTACACTGACCCATCACACACTCAGAGACAGGGTGAAGCTCCCTCTACACTGACCCATCACACACTGAGAGACAGGGTGAAACTCCCTCGACACTGACCCATCACACACTCAGAGACAGGGTGAAGCTCCCTCTACACTGACCCATCACACACTCAGAGACAGGGTGAAGCTCCCTCTACACTGACCCATCACACACTGAGAGACAGGGTGAAGCTCCCTCTACACTGACCCATCACACACTGAGAGACAGGGTGAAGCTCCCTCTACACTGACCCATCACACACTCAGAGACAGGCTGAAGCTCCCTCTACACTGACCCATCACACACTCAGAGACAGGGTGAAGCTCCCTCTACACTGACCCATCACACACTGAGAGACAGGGTGAAGCTCCCTCTACACTGACCCATCACACACTCAGAGACAGGGTGAAGCTCCCTCTACACTGACCCATCACACACTCAGAGACAGGGTGAAGCTCCCTCTACACTGACCCATCACACACTCAGAGACAGGGTGAAGCTCCCTCTACACTGACCCATCACACACTGAGAGACAGTGTGAAGCTCCCTCTACACTGACCCATCACACACACTGAGAGTCAGGGTGAAGCTCCCTCTACACTGACCCATCACACACTGAGAGACAGGGTGAAACTCCCTCGACACTGACCCATCACACACTCAGAGACAGGGTGAAGCTCCCTCTACACAGACCCATCACACACTGAGAGACAGGGTGAAGCTCCCTCTACACTGACCCATCACACACTGAGAGACAGGGTGAAGCTCCCTCTACACTGACCCATCACACACTCAGAGACAGGGTGAAGCTCCCTCTACACTGACCAATCACACACTGAGAGACAGGGTGAAGCTCCCTCTACACTGACCCATCACACACTGAGAGACAGTGTGAAGCTCCCTCTACACTGACCCATCACACACACTGAGAGACAGGGTGAAGCTCCCTCGACACTGACCCATCACACACTGAGAGACAGTGTGAAGCTCCCTCTACACTGACCCATCACACACTGAGAGACAGGGTGAAACTCCCTCGACACTGACCCATCACACACTCAGAGACAGGGTGAAGCTCCCTCTACACTGACCCATCACACACTGAGAGACAGTGTGAAGCTCCCTCTACACTGACCCATCACACACACTGAGAGACAGGGTGAAGCTCCCTCGACACTGACCCATCACACACTGAGAGACAGTGTGAAGCTCCCTCTACACTGACCCATCACACACACTGAGAGACAGTGTGAAGCTCCCTCTACACTGACCCATCACACACTGAGAGACAGGGTGAAACTCCCTCGACACTGACCCATCACACACTGAGAGACAGTGTGAAGCTCCCTCTACACTGACCCATCACACACTGAGAGACAGGGTGAACCTCCCTCTACACTGACCCATCACACACTCAGAGACAGGGTGAAGCTCCCTCTACACAGACCCATCACACACTCAGAGACAGGGTGAAGCTCCCTCTACACTGACCCATCACACAGAGAGGGTGAAGCTCCCTCTACACTGACCCATCACACACTCAGAGACAGGGTGAAGCTCCCTCTACACTGACCCATCACACAGAGAGGGTGAAGCTCCCTCTACACTGACCCATCACACACTCAGAGACAGGGTGAAGCTCCCTCTACACTGACCCATCACACACTGAGAGACAGGGTGAAACTCCCTCTACACTGACCCATCACACTCAGAGAGGGTGAAGCTCCCTCTACTCTGACCCATCACACACTCAGAGAGGGTGAAGCTCCCTCTACACTGACCCATCACACACTGAGAGACAGGGTGAAGCTCCCTCTACACTGACCCATCACACACTGAGAGACAGGGTGAAGCTCCCTCTACACTGACACATCACACACTCAGAGACAGGGTGAAGCTCCCTCTACACTGACCCATCACACACTCAGAGACAGGGTGAAGCTCCCTCTACACTGACCCATCACACACTGAGAGACAGGGTGAAGCTCCCTCTACACTGACACATCACACACTGAGAGACAGGGTGAAGCTCCCTCTACACTGACCCATCACACACTCAGAGACAGGGTGAAGCTCCCTCTACACTGACCAATCACACAGAGACAGGATGAAGCTCCCTCGACACTGACCCATCACACAGAGACAGGGTGAAGCTCCCTCTACACTGACCCATCACACACTGAGAGACAGGGTGAAACTCACTCTACACTGACCCATCACACACTGAGAGACAGGGTGAAGCTCCCTCTACACTGACCCATCACACACTCAGAGACAGGCTGAAGCTCCCTCTACACTGACCCATCACACTCAGAGACAGGGTGAAGATCCCTGTACACTGACCCATCACACACTGAGAGACAGGGTGAAGCTCCCTGTACACTGACCCATCACACACTGAGAGACAGGGTGAAGCTCCCTCTACACTGACCCATCACACACTGAGAGACAGGGTGAAGCTCCCTCTACACTGACCCATCACACACACTGAGAGTCAGGGTGAAGCTCCCTCTACACTGACCCATCACACACTGAGAGACAGGGTGAAACTCCCTCGACACTGACCCATCACACACTCAGAGACAGGGTGAAGCTCCCTCTACACTGACCAATCACACACTGAGAGACAGGGTGAAGCTCCCTCTACACTGACCCATCACACACTGAGAGACAGTGTGAAGCTCCCTCTACACTGACCCATCACACACACTGAGAGACAGGGTGAAGCTCCCTCGACACTGACCCATCACACACTGAGAGACAGTGTGAAGCTCCCTCTACACTGACCCATCACACACTGAGAGACAGGGTGAAACTCCCTCGACACTGACCCATCACACACTCAGAGACAGGGTGAAGCTCCCTCTACACTGACCCATCACACACTGAGAGACAGTGTGAAGCTCCCTCTACACTGACCCATCACACACACTGAGAGACAGGGTGAAGCTCCCTCGACACTGACCCATCACACACTGAGAGACAGTGTGAAGCTCCCTCTACACTGACCCATCACACACACTGAGAGACAGTGTGAAGCTCCCTCTACACTGACCCATCACACACTGAGAGACAGGGTGAAACTCCCTCGACACTGACCCATCACACACTGAGAGACAGTGTGAAGCTCCCTCTACACTGACCCATCACACACTGAGAGACAGGGTGAACCTCCCTCTACACTGACCCATCACACACTCAGAGACAGGGTGAAGCTCCCTCTACACAGACCCATCACACACTCAGATAGGGTGAAGCTCCCTCTACACTGACCCATCACGCACTCAGACAGGGTGAAGCTCCCTCGACACTGACCCATCACACAGAGAGGGTGAAGCTCCCTCTACACTGACCCATCACACACTCAGAGACAGGGTGAAGCTCCCTCTACACTGACCCATCACACACTGAGAGACAGGGTGAAACTCCCTCTACACTGACCCATCACACTCAGAGAGGGTGAAGCTCCCTCTACTCTGACCCATCACACACTCAGAGAGGGTGAAGCTCCCTCTACACTGACCCATCACACACTGAGAGACAGGGTGAAGCTCCCTCTACACTGACCCATCACACACTGAGAGACAGGGTGAAGCTCCCTCTACACTGACACATCACACACTCAGAGACAGGGTGAAGCTCCCTCTACACTGACCCATCACACACTCAGAGACAGGGTGAAGCTCCCTCTACACTGACCCATCACACACTGAGAGACAGGGTGAAGCTCCATCTACACTGACACATCACACACTGAGAGACAGGGTGAAGCTCCCTCTACACTGACCCATCACACACTCAGAGACAGGGTGAAGCTCCCTCTACACTGACCAATCACACAGAGACAGGATGAAGCTCCCTCGACACTGACCCATCACACAGAGACAGGGTGAAGCTCCCTCTACACTGACCCATCACACACTGAGAGACAGGGTGAAACTCACTCTACACTGACCCATCACACACTGAGAGACAGGGTGAAGCTCCCTCTACACTGACCCATCACACACTCAGAGACAGGCTGAAGCTCCCTCTACACTGACCCATCACACACTCAGAGACAGGGTGAAACTCACTCTACACTGACCCATCACACACTGAGAGACAGGGTGAAGCTCCCTCTACACTGACCCATCACACACTCAGAGACAGGGTGAAGATCCCTGTACACTGACCCATCACACACTGAGAGACAGGGTGAAGCTCCCTGTACACTGACCCATCACACACTGAGAGACAGGGTGAAGCTCCCTCTACACTGACCCATCACACACTGAGAGACAGGGTGAAGCTCCCTCGACACTGACCCATCACACACTGAGAGACAGTGTGAAGCTCCCTCTACACTGACCCATCACACACTGAGAGACAGGGTGAAACTCCCTCGACACTGACCCATCACACACTCAGAGACAGGGTGAAGCTCCCTCTACACTGACCCATCACACACTGAGAGACAGTGTGAAGCTCCCTCTACACTGACCCATCACACACACTGAGAGACAGGGTGAAGCTCCCTCGACACTGACCCATCACACACTGAGAGACAGTGTGAAGCTCCCTCTACACTGACCCATCACACACACTGAGAGACAGTGTGAAGCTCCCTCTACACTGACCCATCACACACTGAGAGACAGGGTGAAACTCCCTCGACACTGACCCATCACACACTGAGAGACAGTGTGAAGCTCCCTCTACACTGACCCATCACACACTGAGAGACAGGGTGAACCTCCCTCTACACTGACCCATCACACACTCAGAGACAGGGTGAAGCTCCCTCTACACAGACCCATCACACACTCAGATAGGGTGAAGCTCCCTCTACACTGACCCATCACGCACTCAGACAGGGTGAAGCTCCCTCGACACTGACCCATCACACAGAGAGGGTGAAGCTCCCTCTACACTGACCCATCACACACTCAGAGACAGGGTGAAGCTCCCTCTACACTGACCCATCACACACTGAGAGACAGGATGAAACTCCCTCTACACTGACCCATCACACTCAGAGAGGGTGAAGCTCCCTCTACTCTGACCCATCACACACTCAGAGAGGGTGAAGCTCCCTCTACACTGACCCATCACACACTGAGAGACAGGGTGAAGCTCCCTCTACACTGACCCATCACACACTGAGAGACAGGGTGAAGCTCCCTCTACACTGACACATCACACACTCAGAGACAGGGTGAAGCTCCCTCTACACTGACCCATCACACACTCAGAGACAGGGTGAAGCTCCCTCTACACTGACCCATCACACACTGAGAGACAGGGTGAAGCTCGCTCTACACTGACACATCACACACTGAGAGACAGGGTGAAGCTCCCTCTACACTGACCCATCACACACTCAGAGACAGGGTGAAGCTCCCTCTACACTGACCAATCACACAGAGACAGGATGAAGCTCCCTCGACACTGACCCATCACACAGAGACAGGGTGAAGCTCCCTCTACACTGACCCATCACACACTGAGAGACAGGGTGAAACTCACTCTACACTGACCCATCACACACTGAGAGACAGGGTGAAGCTCCCTCTACACTGACCCATCACACACTCAGAGACAGGCTGAAGCTCCCTCTACACTGACCCATCACACTCAGAGACAGGGTGAAGATCCCTGTACACTGACCCATCACACACTGAGAGACAGGGTGAAGCTCCCTGTACACTGACCCATCACACACTGAGAGACAGGGTGAAGCTCCCTCTACACTGACCCATCACACACTGAGAGACAGGGTGAAGCTCCCTCTACACTGACCCATCACACACTCAGAGACAGGGTGAAACTCCCTCGACACTGACCCATCACACACTCAGAGACAGGGTGAAGCTCCCTCTACACTGACCAATCACACACTGAGAGACAGGGTGAAGCTCCCTCTACACTGACCCATCACACACTGAGAGACAGTGTGAAGCTCCCTCTACACTGACCCATCACACACACTGAGAGACAGGGTGAAGCTCCCTCGACACTGACCCATCACACACTGAGAGACAGTGTGAAGCTCCCTCTACACTGACCCATCACACACTGAGAGACAGGGTGAAACTCCCTCGGCACTGACCCATCACACACTCAGAGACAGGGTGAAGCTCCCTCTACACTGACCCATCACACACTGAGAGACAGTGTGAAGCTCCCTCTACACTGACCCATCACACACACTGAGAGACAGGGTGAAGCTCCCTCTACACTGACGCATCACACACTGAGAGACAGGGTGAAGCTCCCTCTACACTGACCCATCACACACTGAGAGACAGTGTGAAGCTCCCTCTACACTGACCCATCACACACTGAGAGACAGGGTGAAACTCCCTCTACACTGACCCATCACACTCAGAGAGGGTGAAACTCCCTCGACACTGACCCATCACACACTCAAAGACAGGGTGAAGCTCCCTCTACACTGACCCATCACACACTGAGAGACAGGGTGAAGCTCCCTCTACACTGACCCATCACACACTGAGAGACAGGGTGAAACTCCCTCTACACTGACCCATCACACACTCAGAGACACGGTGAAACTCCCTCTACACTGACCCATCACACACTCAGAGACAGGGTGAAGCTCCCTCTACACTGACCCATCACACACTCAGAGACAGGGTGAAGCTCCCTCGACACTGACCCATCACACACTCAGAGAGGGTGAAGCTACCTCTACACTGACCCATCACACACTGAGAGACAGGGTGAAGCTCCCTCTACACTGACCCATCACACACTCAGAGACACGGCGAAACTCCCTCTACACTGACCCATCACACACTCAGAGACAGGGTGAAGCTCCCTCTACACTGACCCATCACACACTGAGAGACTGGGTGAAGCTCCCTCTACACTGACCCATCACACACTCAGAGACAGGGTGAAACTCCCTCGACACTGACCCAGCACACACTCAGAGACAGGGTGAAGCTCCCTCTACACTGACCCATCACACACTGAGAGACAGGGTGAAGCTCCCTCTACACTGACCCATCACACACTGAGAGACAGGGTGAAGCTCCCTCTACACTGACCCAGCACACACTCAGAGACAGGGTGAAGCTCCCTCGACACTGACCCATCACACACTGAGAGACAGGGTGAAGCTCCCTCTACACTGACCCATCACACACTGAGAGACAGGGTGAAGCTCCCTCGACACTGACCCATCACACACTCAGAGACAGGGTGAAGCTCCCTCGACACTGACCCAGCACACACTCAGAGACAGGGTGAAGCTCCCTCTACACTGACCCATCACACACTCAGAGACAGGGTGAAACTCCCTCGACACTGACCCATCACACACTCAGAGACAGGGTGAAGCTCCCTCTACACTGACCCATCACACACTCAGAGACAGGGTGAAGCTCCCTCTACACTGACCCATCACACACTGAGAGACAGGGTGAAACTCCCTCGACACTGACCCATCACACACTCAGAGACAGGGTGAAGCTCCCTCTACACTGACCCATCACACACTCAGAGACAGGGTGAAGCTCCCTCTACACTGACCCATCACACACTCAGAGACAGGGTGAAGCTCCCTCTACACTGACCCATCACACACTCAGAGACAGGGTGAAGCTCCCTCTACACTGACCCATCACACACTGAGAGACAGGGTGAAGCTCCCTCTACACTGACCCATCACACACTGAGAGACAGGCTGAAGCTCCCTCTACACTGACCCATCACACACTCAGAGACAGGGTGAAGCTCCCTCTACACTGACCCATCACACACTGAGAGACAGGGTGAAGCTCCCTCTACACTGACCCATCACACACTCAGAGACAGGGTGAAGCTCCCTCTACACTGACCCATCACACACTCAGAGACAGGGTGAAGCTCCCTCTACACTGACCAATCACACACTCAGAGACAGGGTGAAACTCCCTCGACACTGACCCATCACACACTCAGAGACAGGGTGAAGCTCCCTCGACACTGACCCATCACACACTCAGAGACAGGGTGAAGCTCCCTCTACACTGACCCATCACACACTCAGAGACAGGGTGAAGCTCCCTCTACACTGACCCATCACACACTGAGAGACAGTGTGAAGCTCCCTCTACACTGACCCATCACACACACTGAGAGTCAGGGTGAAGCTCTACCCCCTCTCACTCCTAAGCCCCTCCCCATCTGTGTAACTCCTCTGACTCATACCCCTCTCCCCATCAGTGTAACCCCTCTGACTCATACCCCCCTCCCATCTGGCCAAAGAGGTTCCAGATCTGTATTCGGAATGGCCATCCCTCTGTTCTGAGGCTGTGTCCTCTGGTCTTAGACTTCCCCACCACAGGAAACATACTCTCAAACTAGGCCTTTGAATATTCAATGAGATCCCCCTCACTTTCCTGAATTCCAGTGAATACAGGCCAGGAGCCATCAACTGCCCCACATGATAACCCTTTCAGATTCAGATTCAGATTACTGTCATTTATAAACCACAAATACAATGCAGTTGAAAAACGAGACAACGTTCTCTGGAATGGTATCACGATAAAGCACAAAAAAGACCACGCAAGAAAAACCACATAATGTTTGGTAATCCCCAATCCAGCGTCCGGAGAGGCTGCTGCATATCGATATCGCGCTACCGTCTTAGCACGTTCCCCAGAAAGGAGCTACAAACCCATCAGACAAACCTAAAGCTACAAGACCTACACAAAGCTAGATAGTTACATATAGTTATAGTTAACACATAGTCTCAACAGTGCAGACAATACCATGATTGATAAAAGACTAACTGACACAGACCACATAATTATAACACATAGTTTCAACAATGCCAAGCAATACCTTAATCTGATGAAGAGCAGTCCATGGCGCGGTTTAACTCACTCCCGGAATTACGCTTGTAAACCTCCTCTGAACCCTCTTGAATGTCAGCACATCCTTTCATAGAGAAGGGGCCCCAAACTGCTCACAATATTCCATAGGATAAATGCCTCAACATTAATCCTTGTTTTATATTCTAGTCCTCTTGAAATGAAGGCTAACATTGCATTTGCCTTCGTCACCACTGACCCAACCTGCAAGTTAACCTTTAGTGAATTCTATACAAGGACTACGAAGTCCCCTTGCACCTCAGATTTTTAAAAATTCCTATCCATTTAGAAAGTAGTCTACACTCATACTCCTGCTACCAAAGTGCGTAACCATACACGTCCCAAAACTGTATTCTATTCACAACTTATTTTCCCATTCTTCTCGTCTGTCCTCGTCCCTCTGCAGCCGCAGTGTTTCCTCAACACTACTGACCCCTTCACCTATCCTCATATCGTCTACAAACTTAGCTCCAAAGCCCTCAGCTTTCATTCAAATCATTCACATAAAATGGAGCACTGACCACTCGGGATTTCCACTAGTCACCAGCAGCCCACCAGAAGAGGCCTCCTTTGCTCCCACTCTTTGCCTTCTGCCAATCAGCCGATCCAGCTATCCATTTTAGTAACTTTTCTATAGTACCTCGGGCTGTTATATTGTTAAACAATCCCAAATGCTGTACCTAGTCAACGGCCTTTTGAATATCCAGGTACACAACCTCCACTGATTCTTCTTTGTCTATCCTGCTTGTTATTTCCTTAAAGAATTCCTACAGCTTTCTCAGGCAACGTGTTAAGGAAACTATGCGGACTGGCCAATTTTGTCATGTACCTGGAAGTATCCCGAAACCTCATCCATCACAATGGACTCCAACATCTTCCCAAACACTGAGGCAGACTAACAGACGTGTAATTTTCCTTCCTTCTGCCTCCCTCCCTTCTTGAAAAGCGGAGCGACATTTCCAAATTTCCACTCCTCAAGAACTATGCCAGGATCTGGTGATTCTCAAAAGATTTTTACTAATGCCTTGTTAAAATATTCAATAATTATAAGAATAAAGATGTGGAAGAAAATTGCATAAATCTATCATGTATTTATAATTTAAACAGTATTATAAATTGTCGTTGAAAGTGTTACTCTCCCTGATTTTTGGGACAGTAGTGTAGTGGTTAGTGTCAGGTCATTCCAGCGCCAGTGACCCAGGTTCAATTCCCGCCACCGTCTGTAAGGAGATTGTACCTTCTCCCTGTGACTGTGTGGTTCTCCTCTGGGTGCTCCGGTTGTCTCCCACGTTCCAAAGCAGCATGGGTCAGTAGGTGAATTGGTGACACGGGTGTAATGGGACAGAGTGGGCCCCTTGGGCCGAAAGGAACTGTTACTGTACTGATTCTCTTTTTAAAAAAGACACCATTCCCATTCTCCACATTCCTGTTAACACCCCACAGTCTCCACCCATCAGTCCCTCCCCCCAGATGCTGGGATCACAACCAGTCTCCAGAGCTGGCTGACAGCGGCTGTACCCACCGCACCATTGACAACAACGTGTCCTGATAAGGAGAGGTCGGACTGTCGTGGTGGGTGTGTGTCTGTTGACTCTGAAGACTGGGAGGGGTCTTCAACACAATAAGGTCCCTCAGGGGTCTCGACAGGGTGGGAATAGGGACAAAAGGTGTGATGAGGGTGATGAAACGAGACGGTGCAGAAGATAATTCATAAGGATGTTGGTGTAAATGGGAGACTTGAGTTATAAGGAGCACAGGGTACGCAGAGAAAGAGACAGACTGACCATCACCTATAGACATTAGACACGGGAATGGATTTAGGCCAATCAGCCAGTTCACCCTCTCTCTCCTGTTCATGTCCACAGATCCCCTCAATCAATCATTGGCATTTCGGAGATTACTTATGCCGGGCATGGAATGAACATGCAACAGTGGAGGGAGTCATGCACGTTCGTTATGAAGGTACACATCTGACTAATCCTGCTCCTCTTCCGGCTGGGCAGATCCGAGATGAACCCGGCACATTTCTCTATCTCACCTCTATGTCTCTCTCACTCACTCATGTCAGAGAAACCTGTGTGTGGGTTAGTCACGGTGTGACATGCAACAAAAAACGATAAGATCATAAGATATGCAATGCCTTTACAAAGCAGCCACACACACCCCTCCCCGGAAGTTTTCACATTTTATTGTTTTACAACATTGAATCACAGTCGATTTAATTGGGGCAACACACGAAATGCTGGTGGAACGCAGCAGGCCAGGCAGCATCTTCGGGAGAAGTGCTGTCGACGTTACTACGATCAATTGAACCCCCTTGACTACACACAGGTGATCACCATTTAACTAATTATGTGACTTCTGAGACCAATTGGCTGCACCAGTGATGATTTGTCATCAGAAGTAAAGTCAGGACGACGAAAGTTTTCGACCCAAAATGTCGACTTCTCCCTATAGATGCTGCCTGGCCTGCTGTGTTTCACCAGCATTTTGTGTGTGTTGCTTGAATTTCCAGCATCTGCAGATTTCCTCATGTTTGCAGATTTAATTGGGCTTGTTTTGACTCTGATCGACAGGAAAAGACTCTCGTGTCAAAGTGAAAACAGATCTCGACAATGTGATCGACATTATTTCCAAATGTAAAACACAAAATACTTGATTGCATGAGTAACCACCTTTAATATGACAAACCAAATCATCACTGGTGCAGCCAATTGGTCTCAGAAGTCACATAATTAGTTAAATGGAGATCACCAGTGCGCAGTCAAGGGGTTTCAACTGATTGTAGTAAAAATACACCTATAGCTGGAAAGTTCAACTGCTGGTGAGTCAGTATCCTGGCAAAAACTACACAGTGAAGACAAAAGAACACTCCAAACAACTCCACGAGAAGGTTATTGAAAAGCACAAATCAGAAGAGAGATGCAAGAAAATTTTACACTTCATTAAATGTCCCTTAGAGTACGGTTAAGTCAGTCATGAAGAAATGGGAAGAAAATGTCACAGCTGCAAATCTGCCTCGAGCAGGCCATCCACAAAAACTGAGTGACCGTGCAAGAAGGGGCTAGTGATGGAGGCCAAGAGACTTCGAGGTGTAACAAGCTTCAGTGGCTGAGATGGGAGAGACTGCGCATACAACAACTGTTGCCCGGGTGCTTCAAGAGTCACAGCTTTACGGGAGAGTGGCAAAGAGAAGGCCAATGTTGGAAATAAAACCCTCATGAAATCTCAGCTAGTTTTGCCGGGAAGCATAAGGGAGACCCTGAAGTCAGCAGGAAGAAGGTTCTATGGTTGATGAAACAAAAAATTGAGCTCTTTGGCCATCAGACTAAATGCTATGTTTGGCGTAAGCCAATCACCTAACATCATGAAAAACGCACCATCCCTACCGTGAAGCGTGGTGGTGACTGCATCACGCTGTGGGGAGGCTTCACTGCAGCAGACTCTGGAAGGCTTGTGAAGACAGAGGGTAGAATGAATGCAGGAAAATCCTGGAGGAAAACCTGGTGCCGTCTGCAAGAGAACTGCAACTTGGAAAAAGACAATGACCCCAATCATAAAGCCAAAGATACACAGGAATAGATTAAAAACAACAAAGTTAATGTCCTGGAGTGGCCAAGTCAGAGTCCAGACCTCAATCCAATTGAGAATTTGTGGCCAGACTTGAAAAGAGCTGTTCACTCACAATCCCCATGCAGTGTGACAGAGTTTGAGCAATTTTGTGAAGAAGAATGGGGGAAAATTGCAGTGTCCAGACGTGCAAAGTTGACGGAGACCCATCCACACGGACTCAGGCCTGTAATTGCTGCCAACAGTGCATCTACTAAATACTGACTTGAGCGGCTGAGTAATTATGCTGTCAATTATTTTGTATTTAATGATACCAATAGATTTAGACCAATTTGTAGAAAATCGGTCTAATTGATTAAAAAAATGAATCTTTTCTGATGATTGAAAAAAGCCACATTAAATCCACTGTGATTCAATGTTGTAAAACAATAAAACACGGGAACTTCTGAGGGAGGTGAATACTTGTTATAAGCACTGATTCATTTTCCCTCTCAACCCCATTCTCCTGCCTTCTCCCCGTAATCTCATGAACCTCCTCTGAGCCATCTCTAGTGTCTCTGTCTCCTTTCAGACACTTTTGCTCTGACCTGTGTTCCTCCCTGTCCAGACGCTGACTGACCTGCTGGATGTTTCCAACAGGAAAGGAATAACTTCCAAACACAGTACAGGGATCGTTCTCACTGACTTTTCTTTCCACAGATCCTTGCCCAGAGCCCTCACACCAGTCTGAGGTGACCACAGATTCCCCTCCGAGCACACAGGCAGCAGATGAGAGACGTTGGGATGCTAGGCCCTCTCATAGTGACTTGTCTGGTCCCAGAGAACCCTTCCCTGACTATGTAATCCCCTCTGGCTGCTACACCTCTCCATGTCTCTGTGACCCTCTCCAGGTCCAATGTCTCTCCCCATCTCTGTGACTCGTTTTGTTTTCATAACCCTTCAAACTCCTACACCAATCCCCACCTCTGTAACCCACACCCACCCCATTTATCAATCGGGGAAAACTGCTGGGGCGGTTAAGAAGATGTAAGGTGTGTTGGGTCTATTTAATCAGGGGATTGAGTTCCAGAGCTGTGAGGTAATGCTGCAACGTAATGAAACTCTGGTTAAAGCGCACATGGAGTTTTGTAACACACAAGATGCTGGAGGAACTCCGCAGGTCAGGCAGCATCTATGGAAAAGAGTACAGTCCACATTTTGGGCCAGGACCCCTCCTCAGGACAGGAGGAAAAAGAAGATGAAGATTCAGAGCTGGGGTGGGGGGAGGGAGGAGGAAGATTTTTTTTACAGAGTGGAATACACTGCCGGGGTGGTGGCAGAAGCCACTTAGATACATGAGGGATATTTAAGAGACTCTTGGCTAAGCTCATGTATAACAGAAAGATGGAGGCCATGTGCTAAGGAAAGGTTCGATCTCCAAAGATCACGGGTTCACATTTCACCTCCTCCAATTCTGAGCATCTGGGACATTTCCCTCAATAACCACGAGTTATGTCTTTTCTATTAGGTGAGAAAGCACGGAGTGGAGGCAAGACAGGAACATTCTCCGGCACTCCTGTAATCATTGTCGTAATCATTGCTATTTACTTCCTGCTGCTGATCATTGTACTGGTGGTGAGGTGCAAAGGAGATTCTGCAGACACTGGAAATCCAGAGGAACCGGCACAAAAGGCTGGAGGAACTCAGCAGGTCAGGAGGCGTCTATGCAGAGGAATGGAGTTGAGGTTTCAGGCTGAGAAAGGGAAGGATGACGAGTGCCAGAGGGAGCTGATAGATAGTGAGGGGACGAGAAAGGGTAAGAGAGGAGTCAGTATGGGCAACAGAAAAAGAGATGAAGAAGAGAGGGGGCAAATTACATGAAGCTGGAGAAATCGATGTTCACGTCATCGGGTTGGAGGCTATCCAGATGGAATATGAGGTGTTACCCCTCCAGCCTGAGAGTGGCCTTACCCTAGCAGTGGAGGAGGCCAGGGAACAACAAAGGGAATGGGAAGTGGAATTAAAGTGCTGGGCCACCAAGAAAGCAAGCCTTTTGCGGGAGACGGATCGAAGGTACTCGGTAAAGTGGTCCTCCAATCGACATTGGGCCTCACCGATGCAGAGGAGGCTGCACCAGGAGCATCACAACCCGTGTCTGACCCCAGCAAACTCACCTCTTACAGGGGTAAATGCCTGGAGTGAGATCAGTGGGGAGAGCCGAGTGGACGGGGAGTCTCACACAGAGCGATCGCAGTGGGGAGTGGTGGGGGGGAGGGTGTGAAGGAACAATGTGCTCAGTGGTTGAAGATGATGTAGATTACAGAGAATGATGTGGAGGGAGGCTCGTGGGGTGGAGGGACAACGGGAACCCGATCCCCATTATGGTGGCGGGAAGATGTGTGAGAAACGGAGATGTGGTGTGGAGAGCTTGGAAAGGAACCCTGTTCCGTGACTTGTCGGATGTTCTGGAATTGAAAGCCTCATCTGAAAACAGACGTAATGGAGATGGTGGAGCTGAGAAAAGCTAATAACGTTTTTACAAGAGAGGGTGGGAAGAGGTATAGTGAAGGGTACTGCGAGAGAGTGAGCAGGTTTGTAAAAGACATCAGTAGATATTCTGCCTCCAGAGACTGATAAAGTGGGAGGAGCTGAAAGAGAGACTCCGGCTGATGTATTGCTGCTAGAGGACAGTCAGAGTAGGTATAATCACATTAACACACCGTCCCATCACAGACCCCGGGATCAGACACACCGTCCCATCACACACCCCCCAGGATCAGACACACTGTCCCATCACACACCCCCCAGGGTCAGACACACTGTCCCAACACACACTCCCAGGATCAGACACACTGTCCCATCACACACCCCCCAGGGTCAGACACACTGTCCCAACACACAATGAGAGACAGGGTGAAGCTCCCTCTACACTGACCCATCACACACTGAGAGACAGGGTGAAACTCCCTCGACACTGACCCATCACACACTCAGAGACAGGGTGAAGCTCCCTCTACACTGACCCATCACGCACTCAGAGACAGGGTGAAGCTCCCTCTACACTGACCCATCACACACTCAGAGACAGGGTGAAGCTCCCTCTACACTGACCCATCACGCACTGAGAGACAGGGTGAAGCTCCCTCTACACTGACCCATCACACACTGAGAGACAGGGTGAAACTCCCTCTACAGTGACCCATCACACACTCAGAGACAGGGTGAAGCTCCCTCTACACTGACCCATCACACACTCAGAGACAGGGTGAAGCTCCCTCTACACTGACCCATCACACACTGAGAGACAGGGTGAAGCTCCCTCTACACTGACCCATCACACACTCAGAGACAGGGTGAAGCTCCCTCTACACTGACCCATCACACACACAGAGACAGGGTGAAGCTCCCTCGACACTGACCCATCACACACTCAGAGACAGGGTGAAGCTCCCTCTACACTGACCCATCACACACTGAGAGACAGGGTGAAACTCCCTCGACACTGACCCATCACACACTCAGAGACAGGGTGAAACTCACTCGACACTGACCCATCACACACTCAGAGACAGGGTGAAGCTCCCTCTACACTGACACATCACACACTGAGAGACAGGGTGAAACTCCCTCGACACTGACCCATCACACACTCAGAGACAGTGTGAAGCTCCCTCTACACTGACCCATCACACACTGAGAGACAGGGTGAAGCTCCCTCTACACTGACCCATCACACACTCAGAGACAGGGTGAAGATCCCTCAACACT
The DNA here is from genome assembly GCF_030144855.1 of Hypanus sabinus. Taxonomy (NCBI): domain Eukaryota; kingdom Metazoa; phylum Chordata; class Chondrichthyes; order Myliobatiformes; family Dasyatidae; genus Hypanus; species Hypanus sabinus. The sequence goes on from NW_026778913.1 coordinate 578,507, forward strand.
GACCCATCACACACTGAGAGACAGGGTGAAACTCCTTCGACACTGACCCATCACACACTGAGAGACAGGGTGAAGCTCCCTCTACACTGACCCATCAAACACTCAGAGACAGGGTGAAGCTCCCTCTACACTGACCCATCACACACTCAGAGACAGGGTGAAGCTCCCTCTACACTGACCCATCACACACTCAGAGACAGGGTGAAACTCCCTCGACACTGACCCATCACACACTCAGAGACAGGGTGAAGCTCCCTCGACACTGACCCATCACACACACTGAGAGACAGGGTGAAGCTCCCTCTACACTGACCCATCACACACTCAGAGACAGGGTGAAGCTCCCTCTACACTGACCCATCACACACTCAGAGACAGGGTGAAGCTCCCTCTACACTGACCCATAACACACTGAGAGACAGTGTGAAGCTCCCTCTACACTGACCCATCACACACACTGAGAGTCAGGGTGAAGCTCCCTCTACACTGACCCATCACACACTGAGAGACAGGGTGAAACTCCCTCGACACTGACCCATCACACACTCAGAGACAGGGTGAAACTCCCTCGACACTGACCCATCACACACACTGAGAGACAGGGTGAAGCTCCCTCTACACTGACCCATCACACACTCAGAGACAGGGTGAAGCTCCCTCTACACTGACCCATCACACACTGAGAGACAGTGTGAAGCTCCCTCTACACTGACCCATCACACACACTGAGAGTCAGGGTGAAGCTCCCTCTACACTGACCCATTACACACTGAGAGACAGGGTGAAACTCCCTCGACACTGACCCATCACACACTCAGAGACAGGGTGAAGCTCCCTCTACACTGACCAATCACACACTGAGAGACAGGGTGAAGCTCCCTCTACACTGACCCATCACACACTGAGAGACAGTGTGAAGCTCCCTCTACACTGACCCATCACACACACTGAGAGACAGGGTGAAGCTCCCTCGACACTGACCCATCACACACTGAGAGACAGTGTGAAGCTCCCTCTACACTGACCCATCACACACTGAGAGACAGGGTGAAACTCCCTCGACACTGACCCATCACACACTCAGAGACAGGGTGAAGCTCCCTCTACACTGACCCATCACACACTGAGAGACAGTGTGAAGCTCCCTCTACACTGACCCATCACACACACTGAGAGACAGGGTGAAGCTCCCTCGACACTGACCCATCACACACTGAGAGACAGTGTGAAGCTCCCTCTACACTGACCCATCACACACAATGAGAGACAGTGTGAAGCTCCCTCTACACTGACCCATCACACACTGAGAGACAGGGTGAAACTCCCTCTACACTGACCCATCACACACTCAGAGACAGGGTGAAACTCCCTCGACACTGACCCATCACACACTCAGAGACAGGGTGAAGCTCCCTCGACACTGACCCATCACACACACTGAGAGACAGGGTGAAGCTCCCTCTACACTGACCCATCACACACTCAGAGACAGGGTGAAGCTCCCTCTACACTGACCCATCACACACTCAGAGACAGGGTGAAGCTCCCTCTACACTGACCCATAACACACTGAGAGACAGTGTGAAGCTCCCTCTACACTGACCCATCACACACACTGAGAGTCAGGGTGAAGCTCCCTCTACACTGACCCATCACACACTGAGAGACAGGGTGAAACTCCCTCGACACTGACCCATCACACACTCAGAGACAGGGTGAAACTCCCTCGACACTGACCCATCACACACACTGAGAGACAGGGTGAAGCTCCCTCTACACTGACCCATCACACACTCAGAGACAGGGTGAAGCTCCCTCTACACTGACCCATCACACACTGAGAGACAGTGTGAAGCTCCCTCTACACTGACCCATCACACACACTGAGAGTCAGGGTGAAGCTCCCTCTACACTGACCCATCACACACTGAGAGACAGGGTGAAACTCCCTCGACACTGACCCATCACACACTCAGAGACAGGGTGAAGCTCCCTCTACACTGACCAATCACACACTGAGAGACAGGGTGAAGCTCCCTCTACACTGACCCATCACACACTGAGAGACAGTGTGAAGCTCCCTCTACACTGACCCATCACACACACTGAGAGACAGGGTGAAGCTCCCTCGACACTGACCCATCACACACTGAGAGACAGTGTGAAGCTCCCTCTACACTGACCCATCACACACTGAGAGACAGGGTGAAACTCCCTCGACACTGACCCATCACACACTCAGAGACAGGGTGAAGCTCCCTCTACACTGACCCATCACACACTGAGAGACAGTGTGAAGCTCCCTCTACACTGACCCATCACACACACTGAGAGACAGGGTGAAGCTCCCTCGACACTGACCCATCACACACTGAGAGACAGTGTGAAGCTCCCTCTACACTGACCCATCACACACACTGAGAGACAGTGTGAAGCTCCCTCTACACTGACCCATCACACACTGAGAGACAGGGTGAAACTCCCTCGACACTGACCCATCACACACTGAGAGACAGTGTGAAGCTCCCTCTACACTGACCCATCACACACTGAGAGACAGGGTGAACCTCCCTCTACACTGACCCATCACACTCAGAGAGGGTGAAGCTCCCTCTACTCTGACCCATCACACACTCAGAGAGGGTGAAGCTCCCTCTACACTGACCCATCACACACTGAGAGACAGGGTGAAGCTCCCTCTACACTGACCCATCACACACTGAGAGACAGGGTGAAGCTCCCTCTACACTGACACATCACACACTCAGAGACAGGGTGAAGCTGCCTCTACACTGACCCATCACACACTCAGAGACAGGGTGAAGCTCCCTCTACACTGACCCATCACACACTGAGAGACAGGGTGAAGCTCCCTCTACACTGACACATCACACACTGAGAGACAGGGTGAAGCTCCCTCTACACTGACCCATCACACACTCAGAGACAGGGTGAAGCTCCCTCTACACTGACCAATCACACAGAGACAGGATGAAGCTCCCTCGACACTGACCCATCACACAGAGACAGGGTGAAGCTCCCTCTACACTGACCCATCACACACTGAGAGACAGGGTGAAACTCACTCTACACTGACCCATCACACACTGAGAGACAGGGTGAAGCTCCCTCTACACTGACCCATCACACACTCAGAGACAGGCTGAAGCTCCCTCTACACTGACCCATCACACTCAGAGACAGGGTGAAGATCCCTGTACACTGACCCATCACACACTGAGAGACAGGGTGAAGCTCCCTGTACACTGACCCATCACACACTGAGAGACAGGGTGAAGCTCCCTCTACACTGACCCATCACACACTGAGAGACAGGGTGAAGCTCCCTCTACACTGACCCATCACACACTCAGAGACAGGGTGAAACTCCCTCGACACTGACCCATCACACACTCAGAGACAGGGTGAAGCTCCCTCTACACTGACCAATCACACACTGAGAGACAGGGTGAAGCTCCCTCTACACTGACCCATCACACACTGAGAGACAGTGTGAAGCTCCCTCGACACTGACCCATCACACACACTGAGAGACAGGGTGAAGCTCCCTCGACACTGACCCATCACACACTGAGAGACAGTGTGAAGCTCCCTCTACACTGACCCATCACACACTGAGAGACAGGGTGAAACTCCCTCGGCACTGACCCATCACAAACTCAGAGACAGGGTGAAGCTCCCTCTACACTGACCCATCACACACTGAGAGACAGTGTGAAGCTCCCTCTACACTGACCCATCACACACACTGAGAGACAGGGTGAAGCTCCCTCTACACTGACCCATCACACACTGAGAGACAGGGTGAAGCTCCCTCTACACTGACCCATCACACACTGAGAGACAGGGTGAAGCTCCCTCTACACTGACCCATCACACACTGAGAGACAGTGTGAAGCTCCCTCTACACTGACCCATCACACACTGAGAGACAGGGTGAAACTCCCTCTACACTGACCCATCACACTCAAAGAGGGTGAAACTCCCTCGACACTGACCCATCACACACTCAAAGACAGGGTGAAGCTCCCTCTACACTGACCCATCACACACTGAGAGACAGGGTGAAGCTCCCTCTACACTGACCAATCACACACTGAGAGACAGGGTGAAACTCCCTCGACACTGACCCATCACACACTCAGAGAGGGTGAAGCTACCTCTACACTGACCCATCACACACTGAGAGACAGGGTGAAGCTCCCTCTACACTGACCCATCACACACTCAGAGACACGGTGAAACTCCCTCTACACTGACCCATCACACACTCAGAGACAGGGTGAAGCTCCCTCTACACTGACCCATCACACACTCAGAGACAGGGTGAAGCTCCCTCGACACTGACCCATCACACACTCAGAGAGGGTGAAGCTACCTCTACACTGACCCATCACACACTGAGAGACAGGGTGAAGCTCCCTCTACACTGACCCATCACACACTCAGAGACACGGCGAAACTCCCTCTACACTGACCCATCACACACTCAGAGACAGGGTGAAGCTCCCTCTACACTGACCCATCACACACTGAGAGACTGGGTGAAGCTCCCTCTACACTGACCCATCACACACTCAGAGACAGGGTGAAACTCCCTCGACACTGACCCAGCACACACTCAGAGACAGGGTGAAGCTCCCTCTACACTGACCCATCACACACTGAGAGACAGGGTGAAGCTCCCTCTACACTGACCCATCACACACTGAGAGACAGGGTGAAGCTCCCTCTACACCGACCCAGCACACACTCAGAGACAGGGTGAAGCTCCCTCGACACTGACCCATCACACACTGAGAGACAGGGTGAAGCTCCCTCTACACTGACCCATCACACACTGAGAGACAGGGTGAAGCTCCCTCGACACTGACCCATCACACACTCAGAGACAGGGTGAAGCTCCCTCTACACTGACCCATCACACACTCAGAGACAGGGTGAAACTCCCTCGACACTGACCCATCACACACTCAGAGACAGGGTGAAGCTCCCTCTACACTGACCCATCACACACTCAGAGACAGGGTGAAGCTCCCTCTACACTGACCCATCACACACTGAGAGACAGGGTGAAACTCCCTCGACACTGACCCATCACACACTCAGAGACAGGGTGAAGCTCCCTCTACACTGACCCATCACACACTCAGAGACAGGGTGAAGCTCCCTCTACACTGACCCATCACACACTGAGAGACAGGGTGAAGCTCCCTCTACACTGACCCATCACACACTGAGAGACAGGGTGAAGCTCCCTCTACACTGACCCATCACACACTCAGAGACAGGCTGAAGCTCCCTCTACACTGACCCATCACACACTCAGAGACAGGGTGAAGCTCCCTCTACACTGACCCATCACACACTGAGAGACAGGGTGAAGCTCCCTCTACACTGACCCATCACACACTCAGAGACAGGGTGAAGCTCCCTCTACACTGACCCATCACACACTCAGAGACAGGGTGAAGCTCCCTCTACACTGACCCATCACACACTGAGAGACAGTGTGAAGCTCCCTCTACACTGACCCATCACACACACTGAGAGTCAGGGTGAAGCTCCCTCTACACTGACCCATCACACACTGAGAGACAGGGTGAAACTCCCTCGACACTGACCCATCACACACTCAGAGACAGGGTGAAGCTCCCTCTACACTGACCAATCACACACTGAGAGACAGGGTGAAGCTCCCTCTACACTGACCCATCACACACTGAGAGACAGTGTGAAGCTCCCTCTACACTGACCCATCACACACTGAGAGACAGTGTGAAGCTCCCTCTACACTGACCCATCACACACTGAGAGACAGTGTGAAGCTCCCTCTACACTGACCCATCACACACTGAGAGACAGGGTGAAACTCCCTCGACACTGACCCATCACACACTCAGAGACAGGGTGAAGCTCCCTCTACACTGACCCATCACACACTGAGAGACAGTGTGAAGCTCCCTCTACACTGACCCATCACACACACTGAGAGACAGGGTGAAGCTCCCTCGACACTGACCCATCACACACTGAGAGACAGGGTGAAACTCCCTCGACACTGACCCATCACACACTCAGAGACAGGGTGAAGCTCCCTCTACACTGACCCATCACACACTGAGAGACAGTGTGAAGCTCCCTCTACACTGACCCATCACACACACTGAGAGACAGGGTGAAGCTCCCTCGACACTGACCCATCACACACTGAGAGACAGTGTGAAGCTCCCTCTACACTGACCCATCACACACACTGAGAGACAGTGTGAAGCTCCCTCTACACTGACCCATCACACACTGAGAGACAGGGTGAAACTCCCTCGACACTGACCCATCACACACTGAGAGACAGTGTGAAGCTCCCTCTACACTGACCCATCACACACTGAGAGACAGGGTGAACCTCCCTCTACACTGACCCATCACACACTCAGAGACAGGGTGAAGCTCCCTCTACACAGACACATCACACACTCAGATAGGGTGAAGCTCCCTCTACACTGACCCATCACGCACTCAGACAGGGTGAAGCTCCCTCGACACTGACCCATCACACAGAGAGGGTGAAGCTCCCTCTACACTGACCCATCACACACTCAGAGACAGGGTGAAGCTCCCTCTACACTGACCCATCACACACTGAGAGACAGGGTGAAACTCCCTCTACACTGACCCATCACACTCAGAGAGGGTGAAGCTCCCTCTACTCTGACCCATCACACACTCAGAGAGGGTGAAGCTCCCTCTACACTGACCCATCACACACTGAGACAGGGTGAAGCTCCCTCTACACTGACCCATCACACACTGAGAGACAGGGTGAAGCTCCCTCTACACTGACACATCACACACTCAGAGACAGGGTGAAGCTCCCTCTACACTGACCCATCACACACTCAGAGACAGGGTGAAGCTCCCTCTACACTGACCCATCACACACTCAGAGACAGGGTGAAGCTCCCTCTACACTGACCAATCACACAGAGACAGGATGAAGCTCCCTCGACACTGACCCATCACACAGAGACAGGGTGAAGCTCCCTCTACACTGACCCATCACACACTGAGAGACAGGGTGAAACTCACTCTACACTGACCCATCACACACTGAGAGACAGGGTGAAGCTCCCTCTACACTGACCCATCACACACTCAGAGACAGGCTGAAGCTCCCTCTACACTGACCCATCACACTCAGAGACAGGGTGAAGATCCCTGTACACTGACCCATCACACACTGAGAGACAGGGTGAAGCTCCCTGTACACTGACCCATCACACACTGAGAGACAGGGTGAAGCTCCCTCTACACTGACCCATCACACACTGAGAGACAGGGTGAAGCTCCCTCTACACTGACCCATCACACACTCAGAGACAGGGTGAAACTCCCTCGACACTGACCCATCACACACTCAGAGACAGGGTGAAGCTCCCTCTACACTGACCAATCACACACTGAGAGACAGGGTGAAGCTCCCTCTACACTGACCCATCACACACTGAGAGACAGTGTGAAGCTCCCTCTACACTGACCCATCACACACACTGAGAGACAGGGTGAAGCTCCCTCGACACTGACCCATCACACACTGAGAGACAGTGTGAAGCTCCCTCTACACTGACCCATCACACACTGAGAGACAGGGTGTAGCTCCCTCTACACTGACCCATCACACACTGAGAGACAGGGTGAAACTCCCTCGGCACTGACCCATCACACACTCAGAGACAGGGTGAAGCTCCCTCTACACTGACCCATCACTCACTGAGAGACAGTGTGAAGCTCCCTCTACACTGACCCATCACACACACTGAGAGACAGGGTGTAGCTCCCTCTACACTGACCCATCACACACTGAGAGACAGGGTGAAGCTCCCTCTACACTGACCCATCACACACTGAGAGACAGTGTGAAGCTCCCTCTACACTGACCCATCACACACTGAGAGACAGGGTGAAACTCCCTCTACACTGACCCATCACACTCAGAGAGGGTGAAACTCCCTCGACACTGACCCATCACACACTCAAAGACAGGGTGAAGCTCCCTCTACACTGACCCATCACACACTGAGAGACAGGGTGAAGCTCCCTCTACACTGACCCATCACACACTGAGAGACAGGGTGAAACTCCCTCTACACTGACCCATCACACACTCAGAGACACGGTGAAACTCCCTCTACACTGACCCATCACACACTCAGAGACAGGGTGAAGCTCCCTCTACACTGACCCATCACACACTCAGAGACAGGGTGAAGCTCCCTCGACACTGACCCATCACACACTCAGAGAGGGTGAAGCTACCTCTACACTGACCCATCACACACTGAGAGACAGGGTGAAGCTCCCTCTACACTGACCCATCACACACTCAGAGACACGGCGAAACTCCCTCTACACTGACCCATCACACACTCAGAGACAGGGTGAAGCTCCCTCTACACTGACCCATCACACACTGAGAGACTGGGTGAAGCTCCCTCTACACTGACCCATCACACACTCAGAGACAGGGTGAAACTCCCTCGACACTGACCCAGCACACACTCAGAGACAGGGTGAAGCTCCCTCTACACTGACCCATCACACACTGAGAGACAGGGTGAAGCTCCCTCTACACTGACCCATCACACACTGAGAGACAGGGTGAAGCTCCCTCTACACTGACCCAGCACACACTCAGAGACAGGGTGAAGCTCCCTCGACACTGACCCATCACACACTGAGAGACAGGGTGAAGCTCCCTCTACACTGACCCATCACACACTGAGAGACAGGGTGAAGCTCCCTCGACACTGACCCATCACACACTCAGAGACAGGGTGAAGCTCCCTCTACACTGACCCATCACACACTCAGAGACAGGGTGAAGCTCCCTCGACACTGACCCAGCACACACTCAGAGACAGGGTGAAGCTCCCTCTACACTGACCCATCACACACTCAGAGACAGGGTGAAACTCCCTCGACACTGACCCATCACACACTCAGAGACAGGGTGAAGCTCCCTCTACACTGACCCATCACACACTCAGAGACAGGGTGAAGCTCCCTCTACACTGACCCATCACACACTGAGAGACAGGGTGAAACTCCCTCGACACTGACCCATCACACACTCAGAGACAGGGTGAAGCTCCCTCTACACTGACCCATCACACACTCAGAGACAGGGTGAAGCTCCCTCTACACTGACCCATCACACACTGAGAGACAGGGTGAAGCTCCCTCTACACTGACCCATCACACACTGAGAGACAGGGTGAAGCTCCCTCTACACTGACCCATCACACACTCAGAGACAGGCTGAAGCTCCCTCTACACTGACCCATCACACACTCAGAGACAGGGTGAAGCTCCCTCTACACTGACCCATCACACACTGAGAGACAGGGTGAAGCTCCCTCTACACTGACCCATCACACACTCAGAGACAGGGTGAAGCTCCCTCTACACTGACCCATCACACACTCAGAGACAGGGTGAAGCTCCCTCTACACTGACCCATCACACACTCAGAGACAGGGTGAAGCTCCCTCTACACTGACCCATCACACACTGAGAGACAGTGTGAAGCTCCCTCTACACTGACCCATCACACACACTGAGAGTCAGGGTGAAGCTCCCTCTACACTGACCCATCACACACTGAGAGACAGGGTGAAACTCCCTCGACACTGACCCATCACACACTCAGAGACAGGGTGAAGCTCCCTCTACACTGACCAATCACACACTGAGAGACAGGGTGAAGCTCCCTCCACACTGACCCATCACACACTGAGAGACAGTGTGAAGCTCCCTCTACACTGACCCATCACACACACTGAGAGACAGGGTGAAGCTCCCTCGACACTGACCCATCACACACTGAGAGACAGTGTGAAGCTCCCTCTACACTGACCCATCACACACTGAGAGACAGGGTGAAACTCCCTCGACACTGACCCATCACACACTCAGAGACAGGGTGAAGCTCCCTCTACACTGACCCATCACACACTGAGAGACAGTGTGAAGCTCCCTCTACACTGACCCATCACACACACTGAGAGACAGGGTGAAGCTCCCTCGACACTGACCCATCACACACTGAGAGACAGTGTGAAGCTCCCTCTACACTGACCCATCACACACACTGAGAGACAGTGTGAAGCTCCCTCTACACTGACCCATCACACACTGAGAGACAGGGTGAAACTCCCTCGACACTGACCCATCACACACTGAGAGACAGTGTGAAGCTCCCTCTACACTGACCCATCACACACTGAGAGACAGGGTGAACCTCCCTCTACACTGACCCATCACACACTCAGAGACAGGGTGAAGCTCCCTCTACACAGACCCATCACACACTCAGATAGGGTGAAGCTCCCTCTACACTGACCCATCACGCACTCAGACAGGGTGAAGCTCCCTCGACACTGACCCATCACACAGAGAGGGTGAAGCTCCCTCTACACTGACCCATCACACACTCAGAGACAGGGTGAAGCTCCCTCTACACTGACCCATCACACACTGAGAGACAGGGTGAAACTCCCTCTACACTGACCCATCACACTCAGAGAGGGTGAAGCTCCCTCTACTCTGACCCATCACACACTCAGAGAGGGTGAAGCTCCCTCTACACTGACCCATCACACACTGAGAGACAGGGTGAAGCTCCCTCTACACTGACCCATCACACACTGAGAGACAGGGTGAAGCTCCCTCTACACTGACACATCACACACTCAGAGACAGGGTGAAGCTCCCTCTACACTGACCCATCACACACTCAGAGACAGGGTGAAGCTCCCTCTACACTGACCCATCACACACTGAGAGACAGGGTGAAGCTCCCTCTACACTGACACATCACACACTGAGAGACAGGGTGAAGCTCCCTCTACACTGACCCATCACACACTCAGAGACAGGGTGAAGCTCCCTCTACACTGACCAATCACACAGAGACAGGATGAAGCTCCCTCGACACTGACCCATCACACAGAGACAGGGTGAAGCTCCCTCTACACTGACCCATCACACACTGAGAGACAGGGTGAAACTCACTCTACACTGACCCATCACACACTGAGAGACAGGGTGAAGCTCCCTCTACACTGACCCATCACACACTCAGAGACAGGCTGAAGCTCCCTCTACACTGACCCATCACACTCAGAGACAGGGTGAAGATCCCTGTACACTGACCCATCACACACTGAGAGACAGGGTGAAGCTCCCTGTACACTGACCCATCACACACTGAGAGACAGGGTGAAGCTCCCTCTACACTGACCCATCACACACTGAGAGACAGGGTGAAGCTCCCTCTACACTGACCCATCACACACTCAGAGACAGGGTGAAACTCCCTCGACACTGACCCATCACACACTCAGAGACAGGGTGAAGCTCCCTCTACACTGACCAATCACACACTGAGAGACAGGGTGAAGCTCCCTCTACACTGACCCATCACACACTGAGAGACAGTGTGAAGCTCCCTCTACACTGACCCATCACACACACTGAGAGACAGGGTGAAGCTCCCTCGACACTGACCCATCACACACTGAGAGACAGTGTGAAGCTCCCTCTACACTGACCCATCACACACTGAGAGACAGGGTGAAACTCCCTCGGCACTGACCCATCACACACTCAGAGACAGGGTGAAGCTCCCTCTACACTGACCCATCACACACTGAGAGACAGTGTGAAGCTCCCTCTACACTGACCCATCACACACACTGAGAGACAGGGTGAAGCTCCCTCTACACTGACCCATCACACACTGAGAGACAGGGTGAAGCTCCCTCTACACTGACCCATCACACACTGAGAGACAGTGTGAAGCTCCCTCTACACTGACCCATCACACACTGAGAGACAGGGTGAAACTCCCTCTACACTGACCCATCACACTCAGAGAGGGTGAAACTCCCTCGACACTGACCCATCACACACTCAAAGACAGGGTGAAGCTCCCTCTACACTGACCCATCACACACTGAGAGACAGGGTGAAGCTCCCTCTACACTGACCCATCACACACTGAGAGACAGGGTGAAACTCCCTCTACACTGACCCATCACACACTCAGAGACACGGTGAAACTCCCTCTACACTGACCCATCACACACTCAGAGACAGGGTGAAGCTCCCTCTACACTGACCCATCACACACTCAGAGACAGGCTGAAGCTCCCTCTACACTGACCCATCACACACTCAGAGACAGGGTGAAGCTCCCTCTACACTGACCCATCACACACTGAGAGACAGGGTGAAGCTCCCTCTACACTGACCCATCACACACTCAGAGACAGGGTGAAGCTCCCTCTACACTGACCCATCACACACTCAGAGACAGGGTGAAGCTCCCTCTACACTGACCAATCACACACTCAGAGACAGGGTGAAACTCCCTCGACACTGACCCATCACACACTCAGAGACAGGGTGAAGCTCCCTCGACACTGACCCATCACACACTCAGAGACAGGGTGAAGCTCCCTCTACACTGACCCATCACACACTCAGAGACAGGGTGAAGCTCCCTCTACACTGACCCATCACACACTGAGAGACAGTGTGAAGCTCCCTCTACACTGACCCATCACACACACTGAGAGTCAGGGTGAAGCTCTACCCCCTCTCACTCCTAAGCCCCTCCCCATCTGTGTAACTCCTCTGACTCATACCCCTCTCCCCATCAGTGTAACCCCTCTGACTCATACCCCCCTCCCATCTGGCCAAAGAGGTTCCAGATCTGTATTCGGAATGGCCATCCCTCTGTTCTGAGGCTGTGTCCTCTGGTCTTAGACTTCCCCACCACAGGAAACATACTCTCAAACTAGGCCTTTGAATATTCAATGAGATCCCCCTCACTTTCCTGAATTCCAGTGAATACAGGCCAGGAGCCATCAACTGCCCCACATGATAACCCTTTCAGATTCAGATTCAGATTACTGTCATTTATAAACCACAAATACAATGCAGTTGAAAAACGAGACAACGTTCTCTGGAATGGTATCACGATAAAGCACAAAAAAGACCACGCAAGAAAAACCACATAATGTTTGGTAATCCCCAATCCAGCGTCCGGAGAGGCTGCTGCATATCGATATCGCGCTACCGTCTTAGCACGTTCCCCAGAAAGGAGCTACAAACCCATCAGACAAACCTAAAGCTACAAGACCTACACAAAGCTAGATAGTTACATATAGTTATAGTTAACACATAGTCTCAACAGTGCAGACAATACCATGATTGATAAAAGACTAACTGACACAGACCACATAATTATAACACATAGTTTCAACAATGCCAAGCAATACCTTAATCTGATGAAGAGCAGTCCATGGCGCGGTTTAACTCACTCCCGGAATTACGCTTGTAAACCTCCTCTGAACCCTCTTGAATGTCAGCACATCCTTTCATAGAGAAGGGGCCCCAAACTGCTCACAATATTCCATAGGATAAATGCCTCAACATTAATCCTTGTTTTATATTCTAGTCCTCTTGAAATGAAGGCTAACATTGCATTTGCCTTCGTCACCACTGACCCAACCTGCAAGTTAACCTTTAGTGAATTCTATACAAGGACTACGAAGTCCCCTTGCACCTCAGATTTTTAAAAATTCCTATCCATTTAGAAAGTAGTCTACACTCATACTCCTGCTACCAAAGTGCGTAACCATACACGTCCCAAAACTGTATTCTATTCACAACTTATTTTCCCATTCTTCTCGTCTGTCCTCGTCCCTCTGCAGCCGCAGTGTTTCCTCAACACTACTGACCCCTTCACCTATCCTCATATCGTCTACAAACTTAGCTCCAAAGCCCTCAGCTTTCATTCAAATCATTCACATAAAATGGAGCACTGACCACTCGGGATTTCCACTAGTCACCAGCAGCCCACCAGAAGAGGCCTCCTTTGCTCCCACTCTTTGCCTTCTGCCAATCAGCCGATCCAGCTATCCATTTTAGTAACTTTTCTATAGTACCTCGGGCTGTTATATTGTTAAACAATCCCAAATGCTGTACCTAGTCAACGGCCTTTTGAATATCCAGGTACACAACCTCCACTGATTCTTCTTTGTCTATCCTGCTTGTTATTTCCTTAAAGAATTCCTACAGCTTTCTCAGGCAACGTGTTAAGGAAACTATGCGGACTGGCCAATTTTGTCATGTACCTGGAAGTATCCCGAAACCTCATCCATCACAATGGACTCCAACATCTTCCCAAACACTGAGGCAGACTAACAGACGTGTAATTTTCCTTCCTTCTGCCTCCCTCCCTTCTTGAAAAGCGGAGCGACATTTCCAAATTTCCACTCCTCAAGAACTATGCCAGGATCTGGTGATTCTCAAAAGATTTTTACTAATGCCTTGTTAAAATATTCAATAATTATAAGAATAAAGATGTGGAAGAAAATTGCATAAATCTATCATGTATTTATAATTTAAACAGTATTATAAATTGTCGTTGAAAGTGTTACTCTCCCTGATTTTTGGGACAGTAGTGTAGTGGTTAGTGTCAGGTCATTCCAGCGCCAGTGACCCAGGTTCAATTCCCGCCACCGTCTGTAAGGAGATTGTACCTTCTCCCTGTGACTGTGTGGTTCTCCTCTGGGTGCTCCGGTTGTCTCCCACGTTCCAAAGCAGCATGGGTCAGTAGGTGAATTGGTGACACGGGTGTAATGGGACAGAGTGGGCCCCTTGGGCCGAAAGGAACTGTTACTGTACTGATTCTCTTTTTAAAAAAGACACCATTCCCATTCTCCACATTCCTGTTAACACCCCACAGTCTCCACCCATCAGTCCCTCCCCCCAGATGCTGGGATCACAACCAGTCTCCAGAGCTGGCTGACAGCGGCTGTACCCACCGCACCATTGACAACAACGTGTCCTGATAAGGAGAGGTCGGACTGTCGTGGTGGGTGTGTGTCTGTTGACTCTGAAGACTGGGAGGGGTCTTCAACACAATAAGGTCCCTCAGGGGTCTCGACAGGGTGGGAATAGGGACAAAAGGTGTGATGAGGGTGATGAAACGAGACGGTGCAGAAGATAATTCATAAGGATGTTGGTGTAAATGGGAGACTTGAGTTATAAGGAGCACAGGGTACGCAGAGAAAGAGACAGACTGACCATCACCTATAGACATTAGACACGGGAATGGATTTAGGCCAATCAGCCAGTTCACCCTCTCTCTCCTGTTCATGTCCACAGATCCCCTCAATCAATCATTGGCATTTCGGAGATTACTTATGCCGGGCATGGAATGAACATGCAACAGTGGAGGGAGTCATGCACGTTCGTTATGAAGGTACACATCTGACTAATCCTGCTCCTCTTCCGGCTGGGCAGATCCGAGATGAACCCGGCACATTTCTCTATCTCACCTCTATGTCTCTCTCACTCACTCATGTCAGAGAAACCTGTGTGTGGGTTAGTCACGGTGTGACATGCAACAAAAAACGATAAGATCATAAGATATGCAATGCCTTTACAAAGCAGCCACACACACCCCTCCCCGGAAGTTTTCACATTTTATTGTTTTACAACATTGAATCACAGTCGATTTAATTGGGGCAACACACGAAATGCTGGTGGAACGCAGCAGGCCAGGCAGCATCTTCGGGAGAAGTGCTGTCGACGTTACTACGATCAATTGAACCCCCTTGACTACACACAGGTGATCACCATTTAACTAATTATGTGACTTCTGAGACCAATTGGCTGCACCAGTGATGATTTGTCATCAGAAGTAAAGTCAGGACGACGAAAGTTTTCGACCCAAAATGTCGACTTCTCCCTATAGATGCTGCCTGGCCTGCTGTGTTTCACCAGCATTTTGTGTGTGTTGCTTGAATTTCCAGCATCTGCAGATTTCCTCATGTTTGCAGATTTAATTGGGCTTGTTTTGACTCTGATCGACAGGAAAAGACTCTCGTGTCAAAGTGAAAACAGATCTCGACAATGTGATCGACATTATTTCCAAATGTAAAACACAAAATACTTGATTGCATGAGTAACCACCTTTAATATGACAAACCAAATCATCACTGGTGCAGCCAATTGGTCTCAGAAGTCACATAATTAGTTAAATGGAGATCACCAGTGCGCAGTCAAGGGGTTTCAACTGATTGTAGTAAAAATACACCTATAGCTGGAAAGTTCAACTGCTGGTGAGTCAGTATCCTGGCAAAAACTACACAGTGAAGACAAAAGAACACTCCAAACAACTCCACGAGAAGGTTATTGAAAAGCACAAATCAGAAGAGAGATGCAAGAAAATTTTACACTTCATTAAATGTCCCTTAGAGTACGGTTAAGTCAGTCATGAAGAAATGGGAAGAAAATGTCACAGCTGCAAATCTGCCTCGAGCAGGCCATCCACAAAAACTGAGTGACCGTGCAAGAAGGGGCTAGTGATGGAGGCCAAGAGACTTCGAGGTGTAACAAGCTTCAGTGGCTGAGATGGGAGAGACTGCGCATACAACAACTGTTGCCCGGGTGCTTCAAGAGTCACAGCTTTACGGGAGAGTGGCAAAGAGAAGGCCAATGTTGGAAATAAAACCCTCATGAAATCTCAGCTAGTTTTGCCGGGAAGCATAAGGGAGACCCTGAAGTCAGCAGGAAGAAGGTTCTATGGTTGATGAAACAAAAAATTGAGCTCTTTGGCCATCAGACTAAATGCTATGTTTGGCGTAAGCCAATCACCTAACATCATGAAAAACGCACCATCCCTACCGTGAAGCGTGGTGGTGACTGCATCACGCTGTGGGGAGGCTTCACTGCAGCAGACTCTGGAAGGCTTGTGAAGACAGAGGGTAGAATGAATGCAGGAAAATCCTGGAGGAAAACCTGGTGCCGTCTGCAAGAGAACTGCAACTTGGAAAAAGACAATGACCCCAATCATAAAGCCAAAGATACACAGGAATAGATTAAAAACAACAAAGTTAATGTCCTGGAGTGGCCAAGTCAGAGTCCAGACCTCAATCCAATTGAGAATTTGTGGCCAGACTTGAAAAGAGCTGTTCACTCACAATCCCCATGCAGTGTGACAGAGTTTGAGCAATTTTGTGAAGAAGAATGGGGGAAAATTGCAGTGTCCAGACGTGCAAAGTTGACGGAGACCCATCCACACGGACTCAGGCCTGTAATTGCTGCCAACAGTGCATCTACTAAATACTGACTTGAGCGGCTGAGTAATTATGCTGTCAATTATTTTGTATTTAATGATACCAATAGATTTAGACCAATTTGTAGAAAATCGGTCTAATTGATTAAAAAAATGAATCTTTTCTGATGATTGAAAAAAGCCACATTAAATCCACTGTGATTCAATGTTGTAAAACAATAAAACACGGGAACTTCTGAGGGAGGTGAATACTTGTTATAAGCACTGATTCATTTTCCCTCTCAACCCCATTCTCCTGCCTTCTCCCCGTAATCTCATGAACCTCCTCTGAGCCATCTCTAGTGTCTCTGTCTCCTTTCAGACACTTTTGCTCTGACCTGTGTTCCTCCCTGTCCAGACGCTGACTGACCTGCTGGATGTTTCCAACAGGAAAGGAATAACTTCCAAACACAGTACAGGGATCGTTCTCACTGACTTTTCTTTCCACAGATCCTTGCCCAGAGCCCTCACACCAGTCTGAGGTGACCACAGATTCCCCTCCGAGCACACAGGCAGCAGATGAGAGACGTTGGGATGCTAGGCCCTCTCATAGTGACTTGTCTGGTCCCAGAGAACCCTTCCCTGACTATGTAATCCCCTCTGGCTGCTACACCTCTCCATGTCTCTGTGACCCTCTCCAGGTCCAATGTCTCTCCCCATCTCTGTGACTCGTTTTGTTTTCATAACCCTTCAAACTCCTACACCAATCCCCACCTCTGTAACCCACACCCACCCCATTTATCAATCGGGGAAAACTGCTGGGGCGGTTAAGAAGATGTAAGGTGTGTTGGGTCTATTTAATCAGGGGATTGAGTTCCAGAGCTGTGAGGTAATGCTGCAACGTAATGAAACTCTGGTTAAAGCGCACATGGAGTTTTGTAACACACAAGATGCTGGAGGAACTCCGCAGGTCAGGCAGCATCTATGGAAAAGAGTACAGTCCACATTTTGGGCCAGGACCCCTCCTCAGGACAGGAGGAAAAAGAAGATGAAGATTCAGAGCTGGGGTGGGGGGAGGGAGGAGGAAGATTTTTTTTACAGAGTGGAATACACTGCCGGGGTGGTGGCAGAAGCCACTTAGATACATGAGGGATATTTAAGAGACTCTTGGCTAAGCTCATGTATAACAGAAAGATGGAGGCCATGTGCTAAGGAAAGGTTCGATCTCCAAAGATCACGGGTTCACATTTCACCTCCTCCAATTCTGAGCATCTGGGACATTTCCCTCAATAACCACGAGTTATGTCTTTTCTATTAGGTGAGAAAGCACGGAGTGGAGGCAAGACAGGAACATTCTCCGGCACTCCTGTAATCATTGCCGTAATCATTGCTATTTACTTCCTGCTGCTGATCATTGTACTGGTGGCGAGGTGCAAAGGAGATTCTGCAGACACTGGAAATCCAGAGGAACCGGCACAAAAGGCTGGAGGAACTCAGCAGGTCAGGAGGCGTCTATGCAGAGGAATGGAGTTGAGGTTTCAGGCTGAGAAAGGGAAGGATGACGAGTGCCAGAGGGAGCTGATAGATAGTGAGGGGACGAGAAAGGGTAAGAGAGGAGTCAGTATGGGCAACAGAAAAAGAGATGAAGAAGAGAGGGGGCAAATTACATGAAGCTGGAGAAATCGATGTTCACGTCATCGGGTTGGAGGCTATCCAGATGGAATATGAGGTGTTACCCCTCCAGCCTGAGAGTGGCCTTACCCTAGCAGTGGAGGAGGCCAGGGAACAACAAAGGGAATGGGAAGTGGAATTAAAGTGCTGGGCCACCAAGAAAGCAAGCCTTTTGCGGGAGACGGATCGAAGGTACTCGGTAAAGTGGTCCTCCAATCGACATTGGGCCTCACCGATGCAGAGGAGGCTGCACCAGGAGCATCACAACCCGTGTCTGACCCCAGCAAACTCACCTCTTACAGGGGTAAATGCCTGGAGTGAGATCAGTGGGGAGAGACGAGTGGACGGGGAGTCTCACACAGAGCGATCGCTGTGGGGAGTGGTGGGGGGGAGGGTGTGAAGGAACAATGTGCTCAGTGGTTGAAGATGATGTAGATTACAGAGAATGATGTGGAGGGAGGCTCGTGGGGTGGAGGGACAACGGGAACCCGATCCCCATTATGGTGGCGGGAAGATGTGTGAGAAACGGAGGAGATGTGGTGTGGACAGCTTGGAAAGGAACCCTGTTCCGTGACTTGTCGGATGTTCTGGAATTGAAAGCCTCATCTGAAAACAGACGTAATGGAGATGGTGGAGCTGAGAAAAGCTAATAACGTTTTTACAAGAGAGGGTGGGAAGAGGTATAGTGAAGGGTACTGCGAGAGAGTGAGCAGGTTTGTAAAAGACATCAGTAGATATTCTGCCTCCAGAGACTGATAAAGTGGGAGGAGCTGAAAGAGAGACTCCGGCTGATGTATTGCTGCTAGAGGACAGTCAGAGTAGGTATAATCACATTAACACACCGTCCCATCACAGACCCCGGGATCAGACACACCGTCCCATCACACACCCCCCAGGATCAGACACACTGTCCCATCACACCCCCCCCAGGGTCAGACACACTGTCCCAACACACACTCCCAGGATCAGACACACCGTCCCATCACACAACCCTCAGGGTCAGACACACTTTTCCAACACACACTCCCAGGATCAGACACACTGTCCCAACACACACTCCCAGGATCAGACAAACTGTCCCAACACACACTCAGAGACAGGGTGAAGCTCCCTCTACACTGACCCATCACACACTGAGAGACAGGAAGCTCCCTCTACACTGACCCATCACACACTGAGAGACAGGGTGAAGCTCCCTCTACACTGACACATCACACACTCAGAGACAGGGTGAAGCTCCCTCTACACTGACCCATCACACACTGAGAGACAGGGTGAAGCTCCCTCTACACTGACCCATCACACACTGAGAGACAGGGTGAAACTCCCTCTACACTGACCCATCACACACTCAGAGACAGGGTGAAGCTCCCTCTACACTGACCCATCACACACTGAGAGACAGGGTGAAGCTCCCTCTACACTGACCCATCACACACTGAGAGACAGGGTGAAGCTCCCTCGACACTGACCCATCACACACTCAGAGACAGGGTGAAGCTCCCTCGACACTGACCCATCACACACTCAGAGGGTGAAGCTCCCTCAACACTGACCCATCACACACTCAGAGACAGGGTGAAGCTCCCTCGACACTGACCCATCACACACTCAGAGACAGGGTGAAGCTCCCTCTACACTGACCCATCACACACTGAGAGACAGGGTGAAGCTCCCTCTACACTGACCCATCACACACTGAGAGACAGGGTGAAGCTCCCTCGACACTGACCCATCACACACTCAGAGACAGGGTGAAGCTCCCTCGACACTGACCCATCACACACTCAGAGGGTGAAGCTCCCTCAACACTGACCCATCACACACTCAGAGGGTGAAGCTCCCTCGACACTGACCCATCACACACTCAGAGACAGGGTGAAGCTCCCTCTACACTGACCCATCACACACTGAGAGACAGGGTGAAGCTCCCTCTACACTGACCCATCACACACTCAGAGACAGGGTGAAGCTCCCTCTACACTGACCCATCACACACTGAGAGACAGGGTGAAGCTCCCTTTACACTGACCCATCACACACTCAGAGACAGGGTGAAGCTCCCTCTACACTGACCCATCACACACTGAGAGACAGGAAGCTCCCTCTACACTGACCCATCACACACTCAGAGACAGGGTGAAGCTCCCTCGACATTGACCCATCACACACTGAGAGACAGGGTGAAGCTCCCTCGACACTGACCCATCACACACTGAGAGACAGGGTGAAGCTCCCTCAACACTGACCCATCACACACTCAGAGAGGGTGAAGCTCCCTCGACACTGACACATCACACACTCAGAGACAGGGTGAAGCTCTCCGAGTTTGTATAATTTATCAATTTCCTTCTCTTTCTTCATTCAAAGTGAAATTGGAATTCGACTCGTTTTGACCTCACTTTTGAAAAAGCCTTGACTTAAAATGTTGTGGAAAATGAAGGGCTCGTTGATCTTGACTGCGCTTGGAACCTGGGAAATAATTTGTGGGATCGCTGCTGGTGGGAATGATTGAACAGTGTGTGAACAGCTACCCTGACATCGACTGGAGGAGACATGGTTCCAAACTCTGGAATCCATTGTTGGATTGTGCTGTAGAATGGCTGCTCTTCCTGTAGTTTAAATTTCTTCTGCTTATTTGTATTTTTAGATACTCATCATATCAATGTTATAGTTTAGTGAGC
Source organism: Hypanus sabinus (assembly GCF_030144855.1). Classification (NCBI taxonomy): domain Eukaryota; kingdom Metazoa; phylum Chordata; class Chondrichthyes; order Myliobatiformes; family Dasyatidae; genus Hypanus; species Hypanus sabinus. The sequence continues at coordinate 600,017 of NW_026778913.1, forward strand.
TTTCCAGTGCCTTCAGTGCACCTGCATCTTTCTGAAAACTAACTAGTTTTACTGGCCGGTATTGAATTACTCGAACAGAGGCAATCTCATTGGTTAATTTAAACAATGAAATGTATGCTGTCAGTAGTCTGGTATAAGAAGACCAGACCATATTCTTTTATGGTTTCTTTTCTTTTTGCTCTTTATTTTTCTTTGTTCTTGTAACACTTAATAAAAGAATCAGAAGCAATAATTTTTATGCTTCATCCTTGACTTCTGAATAACCAGTGATCACAAAATCACCCAGCATGCAGACACAAACAAAATACTGGACCTGTTGCCCTCAGTCCTCTGGAAGATTGATTGATTGAGTTTGAGAGGAACACACCCCCAGAAAGCCCTCCCTCAATGTCAAATGCGATTTAACCGGTCTTCATCTTAACCCTGTTTAAGATGAAGTTTAAGATTCATCTTAACCCTCTCTAAGCATGAAATTTCACCATTTTCACGTTTGATACCCAGCTTACAGATAATATTACTTTAAACAACATGGGGTTTGATATGAATTCCTAAGATTTTACTGATGTTATGTTCTGATTCACATTTATTGGAATAACGTGGTTACAGTATAGAAACTGGCCTTCCAGCCCAACATCCTCCACTGACCTCTTTGGTCCATCTATGCTAACCCCAGTAGTCCCCATTATGCCTTGTATCCTGACGTATGGATCTAAATGTCTCTGACTATGTCTGACTCCACCAGCCCATTCCAGATACCAAAATCCTGTGTGAAACCACTGTATTATCAATGCATTGTATAAGATGTCAGATAACTTAATGAAAGACTAAAGTGTAGCTTAATCATTTGTATTTTAACTACAGTTTTAATTTGATCATAATTTCAATTCTTTAACAAACTCATGGATTTTTCATGGTATATGGTGGTTCATCCACACTCACTGGCAGAAAGCGATATAGCAGATAAACTAACGGTTTATCACCTTTCTCATTTTTCATTGGCTAAGTATTAGCACGTTACCCAGGTGATGTAATTGTGCAACCATCTATTTTATCTGAGGAATTTTTCTTATCTTGATTATAGAAGTGATGGATTTTTCAGATGCACCATCTTTACTTCGTCGTCTCATCTTTTATCTTCAGCTTCTGATTGCTTTTCCTCCTCCTTAGCTTCATTTCTCAGCTTTTTATTGAGCTTGCTTAGTCTTTGTATGTTTGCTTCCACTTTAAAATAAACCATTGATAGAATTAAGACTGCTCGCCAGTACTGACTCCTGGAAGAATACCAGGGATCAGAAAATAACCAGAGAACCAGCACCCTCTCTCTCTAACATTCTTACATCACAAGTCTCTCTGCTGAAACCTTGTTGTTGATACACCTACCTTAGGGGAAAATCTCTGCCACGGACAGTTCCAACCCCGGCTATGAAAAGACAAAGGTTGGCATGGGGCTAGCAACGCCATCCCATAACAACCCAGTGATACAGAAATACCAAAGACGTCATCCCTGGGAACGGAAGGATACACCAAGAGGTTGGGCTACACCTGGGAAAACTTGGAAAGTTTTCCCTGCTCTTTATTCCATACCTCCAGAAATGAATCCCAACATTGCATTCACCTTCTTCACCACTGACTCAACCTGGAGGTTAACCTTTAGGATATCCTGCACAAGGACTCCCAAATATCTTTGCATTTCTGCATTTTGAATTCTCTCCCCATCTAGTTAATAGTCTGCCCATTTATTTCTTCCAAAAAGTGCATGACCATACACTTTCCAACATTGTCTTTCATTTACCACTTCTTTGCCCATTCCCATAAACTATCTAAGTCTCTCTGCAGGGCCTCTGTTTCCTCAACACTACCCGCTCCTCCACCTATCTTTGTATCATCGGCAAATTTAGCCACAAATCCACTAATCCCACAGTCCGAATCATTGACAGACATTGTAAAAGGTAGCGGTTCCAACACCGACCCCTGTGGAACTCCACTGGTAACCGGCAGCCAGACAGAATAGGATCCCTTCATTCCCCTCTCTTTTCTGCCGACCAGCCAATGCTCCACCCATGCTAGAAACATCCCTGTAATTCCATGGGCTCTTATCCTGCTAAGCAGCCTCATGTGCATCTCCTTTGTCTACCCGGCTTGTAATTTCCTCAAAGAATTGCAGTCGGTTTGTCAGGCAGGATTTTCCTTTCAGGAAACCATGCTGGCTTTGGCCTATCTTGCCATGTGTCTCCAGGTATTCCGTAATCTCATCCCTTACAATCGATTCCAACAAGTTCCCAACCTCTGATGTCAGGTTAACAGGTCTATCGTTTCCTTTCTGCTGCCCCCCACCCTTCGCATAAAGCGGAGTAACATTTGCAATCTTCCATTCATCCGGTACAATGCCAGAATCTATCAACTCTTGAAAGATCATTGTTAAACCCCCCGCAATCTCTCCAGCTACTTCCTTCTGAACCCAAGGGTGCATTCCATCAGGTCCAGGAGATTTACCCACCCTCAGACCATTAAGCTGCCTGAGCACCTTCTCAGGCATAATCTTTATGCACATATTTCACTTCCCTGACACTCTCGAATGTCCGGTCTACTGCAAATGTCTTCCACTGTGAAGACTGATCCAAAATACACATTCAGTTCCTCTGCCATCTCTGTGTTTCTCATTACACCATCTCCAATGCCATTTTCCATTGGTGTTATATCTAACCACACCCTCTTTTACCCTTTTATACAAAAAATCTTTTAGTATCTTCTTTGATATTAATCACCAGCTTCCTTTCATAATTCAACTTTTCCTTTCTAATGACCTTCTTAGTTTCATTTTGCAAGTTTTTAGAAGCTTCCCAATCTTCCCACTAGCTTTGGCTGCCATGTATGCCCTCTCTTTTGCTCCTACTTTGGCTCTGACTTGTCAGCCACGGTAGAGTCCGCCTTTCATTTGAAAATTTCTTCTTATTCGGAATATATCTGACTTGCGCTTATTTCATTTTTCGCAGAAATCCCAGCCATTGCTGCTCTGCTGTCCTTCCTAGTGTCCCTTTCCAGTCAACTTTGGCCAGTTCCCTTCTCATGCCATTGTAATTTCCTTCATACCACTGAAAGACTGACACATGGGAATTTAGTTTCTTCTTCTCAGATTTCAAGGTGAACTCGATCATATTGTGATCAGTGTTCCCAATTGGTGCAGGAGTAGGCTATTCGGCCCTTCGAGCCAGCACCACCATTCAATGTGAACATGGCTGATCATCCACAATCAGTACCCCATTTCTGCCTTCTCCTCGTATTCCTTGGCTCTGCTATCTAACTCTTTCTTGTCACTTTCAGTCCAGTGTTTGTTACTTTGTTTTAACTGCTCAATGCCTCTATTGCCCTGTAACTCACCCCACTGGCCGTGACTATGCCTCATCTCCTGCCTGTTCTTTCTATCATCTCCGTTGCACTCTATCTTTCACTTATTTCTGTTTTCCCCTTCCTCAGCCCTATCACCTCAGTTCCCACCCCCCTGCCAAATTATTTTAAACCCTCCCTAACAGCTCTATTAAACCTACCTGCAAGGACATTGGACTCCTTTGGGTTTAGGTGTAACCATCCTTTTTGTGCAGGTTGTAGCTGCCCCAGAAAATGCCCCAATGATCCAGGAATCTGAAGCCCTGCCCCTACACCATTCTCTCAGCCACACAGTGATATCATGCTATTCTTGTGCGTGTTCCCATGTGACACAGGCAGCAATCCTGAGATTACTATCCTGGACGTCCTGCTTTTTGACTTCCTACCTCACTCCCTGAATTCTCCCCTCGCTGACAGCCACTGGACTCCGCGGCAAGGAAACAACCTTTCCCAGGCTCCGTACCTCGAGGTTATATACGACTCTGGTCCCGCCAATCCCGTGAGGTTGGGATGTCTCGCCCACCCAAACCCCGGTTTGTGTGAATGCTGTGTGATTTACTCACCCCCCCCCCCCCGGTTATCTATCGCCCATTGGCAAGAAATAACAGACGGTACCCTGCATACAATTATAAAGAAAGTATATTGATGAACGTTAATTTAACCAAAGAGTTATTAAAGAAAGGGTCCATTATAATCAAACAGGTTAATGTGCACACAAATTAGAGGTCATCTTGAATTGTCTGTAACCTTCACCCACACCACCTTCCGAATGTCGCTCGAGATCATCTCAGACAGACGGGTCTCCCACGGGAGTCTCGGTCCTTCCTCCTTGAAGCCGTTCACCTGCACAAAGCATCTCGTGCAACAGGGACGGCCTCCTCAGCACCTTCCCTTCAGTCTTCACCCAGCCCTCGACCCACACCAGTGTCCCTCACAAAACAACCTCTCCGCCAAGCGTTCTCCCAATTCCACCATCCTGACTGACTGACACCACATTCCTAAGTAGAACAACAAAGCCCTGTATCTCAGCCCAAACCCAAACAGACTGCTCTTCCAAGTTCTGTGCAGTGAAAGAGACACCCAGATGCAATGTTGCCTCCCGTGTGCCAAGGTTAGTGATGTTTCAGATCAGAACCTTGACGGGGGGGGATGAACAGCCGAAAGTCTTCCGCCTGTGGGCACGTAAAACACAGTTTCACTCCTTCCGCCTTTAATCTCTCCCGTTCCTCCCAAGTTAAACTTCGAAATTTTAACTTTATTAGAGTCAGATCCTGTAGAGTGACGGTTATAATTATGTTTAACCTAAGAAGCACTGAAAGGAATCCTGAAGCAGACAACGGTAAGCTTAAAAAAGCTGACGGGACCTCAGAGGAGCCAGACTGGGTAAATAGATTAGAGTCTCAAATCAGTTATATCGTTGCTGAATTAACTCAACTAACAGAAAGATTTCTCCCCTTGGAGGAAAAAATTGACTTTCTGAGCCTCGATCTTAAAGAGGGTAGTCGAAATGCGGCTGATATTTCTTCTCATTTGGAAAAGGCTGAACAACGGATTCTGGATTTGGAGGCTCGCTCTCATCGGAACAATATTTGAATTGTTGGATTAAAACAGAAATCAGAATCCGCCGACACACTGGATTATTTTGCTCAAACGTTTCAATCTTTATTTCCGGAGGCTTGACCACAACTGCCGGAGATCGAAGCGGCTCATAGAGTTGGTGCTTTAAAGTCCTCGGTTCAAGGTAAAAACAAGCACATTGTTGTGCGTCTTCTTCGTTTTCGAGAAAAAGACCGCATTATGAAGCTTACAAGAAAACAAAGGTTGTTTTGATTTCAAAGCTTTGGGATTGATTTCTTCGAAGATTTTCCAGGTGAAATTGTTCAGAAACGTTCTGGTTTCGCTGCTGTAATGGGTACGGCTTATCAAAGACAGTTGCATCCATCTCTTCAAAACCCAGCCAAATTAAGGTTTTTCGTCAAAAATTTTGGGGTTCATATTTTTGATGAGCCAGCTGGTATTGCATTTTATTAATTCTCTGCCTGATGAGTCTGAAGCCTGAAGTTTGAATGATTTACAATTGTTTGATTGTCTCACGACATAAGGAGTGATGAAATCGAAAGATTTGATGGGTATAACCATATATAACCATATAACAATCACAGCACGGAAACAGGCCATCTCGGCCCTCCTAGTCCGTGCCGAACCCTTAATCTCACCTAGTCCCACCTACCCGCACTCAGCCCATAACCCTCCACTCCTTTCCTGTCCATATACCTATCCAATTTTACCTTAAATGACACAACTGAACTGGCCTCTACTACTTCTACAGGAAGCTCATTCCACACAGCTATCACTCTTTGAGTAAAGAAATACCCCCTCGTGTTTCCCTTAAACCTGCCCCCTAACTCTCAAATCATGTCCTCTAGTTTGAATCTCCCCTTCTCTCAATGGAAACAGCCTGTTCACGTCAACTCTATCTATCCCTCTCAAAATTTTAAATACCTCGATCAAATCCCCCCTCAACCTTCTACGCTCCAATGAATAGAGACCTAACTTGTTCAACCTTTCTCTGTAACTTAAGTGCTGAAACCCAGGTAACATCCTAGTAAATCGTCTCTGCACTCTCTCTAATTTATTGATATCTTTCCTATAATTCGGTGACCAGAACTGCACACAATATTCCAAATTTGGCCTTACCAATGCCTTGTACAACTTTAGCATTACATCCCAACTTCTGTACTATATAGAAAGTCTTTACCTTAAAATGTACTCTTTTCTCTGAAATAGACTGGTTTGGATGGTTTTAACCTCAAAAGACATAGCGAGGGAACTGTTGAAAGCCTGTAGAAATCTTAGAACCACCTAGAATTTTTTTTTCTGTTTGCAGCATTTTTTTGAACTAATTGCTTTTTTGCTTTATGTGCTTTTGTTAAGAACTTTTAAGTAATTATCCGGGTTTCTTTATATTTTAAAGATAGATTTGATAATTTAAAGATGGCGATCGTTTTTCTTCTGTGTAAATATTTCAAGAATTTTTTTGGACGTGTTTTTTTCCTTATCTAATATTATACAGATTATTTTCAAAACTGAAGGTCATCTCTAATGACTCTTTTCAACTCAGTTGTAATGAGCTGTATGTCGACTGTAATGATAAGTATATCCAGGAGAGGGAGACAGAGTTTACTCTTTTCATTTTTACCTTCTGATCAGGCAGCTGGAGTTTATAATAGCTTTTCATGCATTCTTTGGGGCTTGCGTCGACCGATATCGACTTATTTCCAGACTTTGTAGGTTGCGTGGGTTTTTTCCTTCTTTCTTTTCTTATTTTTTTAATCCCCATCATGGAATTCTGGAGCATTCACAAATTATTATTATTGTTGTTTATCTCCGCCATTCTCGACTGTCTGATCCTGACGTGTCTACCTACTTTTTTTTTAGATACAAACTCTCATGATGATATTTAAACAGTTAAATGTTCTAAGTTGGAATGTCCATGGTTGGAATCATCCTATTAAGCGTAAGAAAACACTTAAAACTATTAACTCTAACCTGATATAATCTTTGCACAAGAGACGCATATCAGGTTATGTGATAATAATCAATTTTTTAAATTTTGGAAGAATACTCAGTTTCATGCAAATTCTCAAATAAAACTAGAGGTGCTTCCATTTTTATTGATTCCAATATTCCTTTTAACTAGGAGGATATTATAGCTGATATTAATGTTAGATTTTTTATTGTTAAAGGAACAATTTACAACAGGAAAATGGTTTTGGTTAACATATGTGGACCCTCATTGATTGTCCCTCATTCTTTAAAGTTGTTTTTGCTCTATTACCTGATCTAAATGAATATATGTTATTAACGGGTGGTGATTTTAATACTTGTTTAAATCCTTTAATAGATAAGTCATCATCCAAACATCAACTCCCTAATCATTCTGCATCATTTATTAATTCTTTTTTAATTGATTATGGCTTAATTGAAATTTGGAGACATATGCATCCTAGTGATAGAGAATATTCCTTTTTCTCACATGTTCATAATAAATATTCGAGAATCGACTATTTATAGTTGACCCTTGACTTCTATTTAATGTTCAGAAATGTGAATATGATGTAATTGTTATCTCTGATCACTCTCCCTTAAACCTGATATTTGAACTGAAAGATGTTGCTGCTACAAGAGCACCTTGGTATTTTCCAGAACATTTGTTATAAAACTCAGAATTTGTTGAGTTTATTGAAACTCAGATAAAAGAGTTTTTTCTCTTTAATAATACAGAAAACGTCTCAAAGTTAGTAATTTGGGATACATTAAAAGCTTATTTATGTGGTCAGATTATTTTGTAAATAGCTAAACTGAAGAAACAGACAAGAATGGAATTAAATACAATTTCTAAACAAATAAAAATTTAGATAACATCAATTAAACCTCTCCAAATGCTGATTTGTTTAAAAGAAGGGTGGAATTGCAATCACAATATAATTTATAATTAACTTACCCCATTGAAGGATATTTGCTTAAATTGAAAAGTCGGTTTTATATTTCTGGGGATAAAAATAATTAGCTCTTAACTTCCCAATTGAGGGCAGCTGGAGCTAAAAGACAAATTCTAAAGATTCGTAAAGACAATGAGATATAGTAAGTAACCATGAAGACATTAATAATATTTTTCAGGATTTTTATTCTGATCTTTATAGATCTCAATTTCCTGCAGATTCCTCCTAAATGAAGGCTTTTTTTTACATAAGATTAAATTTCTTCAAATTACTGTTGAAGATCAACAGATGCTTGATGCTCCAATTACCGAGCATGAAATTCAGAATGCTATGTTGTCAATGCAATCAGGTAAAGCTCCTGGACTTGATGGTTATTCGGTAGGATTTTACAAAAATAAATTGAAAAATAACTTTCTCCATATCTTTTGGAACTATTTCATGAATCTTTTGAGAAGGGTAATTTACTTTCTTTTTATGAAGCTTCTGTTTCCTTAATCCTTAAGAAAGATTAAGATCCTATAGAATGTTCATCATATAGACCTAGTTTGTTATTAAATGTGGATGCAAAAATTCTCTTTAAGATAATGGCTAACCTTTTGGAAAATCTTTATCTAAAATCATCTCTATGGATAAAACAGGTCTTATTAAAGACCGTTACTCTTTCTCCAATGTTCAGAGATTGATGAACATTATATATTCATCACTATCTAAGGAACCACAATGTGTTATTTCTCTTGACGGAGAAAAGGCATTTGATAGAGTTGAATGGACATATCTGTTAAAGGCATTAGAAAAATTAGATTTTGGTAATAATTTTAATAGGTGGATTCAAATGATCTAGAAGAAACCTACTGCTCCTGTTATTACTAATAATCTCAGGTCCTCTTTTTTTTCACTTTCACGTGATACGAGACAGGGATGTCCATTAAGCCCTTTATTATTTAATCTTGTACTGGAGCCTTTCGCCATAATACTCCATGAAGCTAAAAATATTCAAGGTATCTCTATAAATGGGACCATGCATAAGATAGCTCTTTATGCAGATGATCTTTTGGTTTATATTTCGAACCCTGAAGAATCACTTCCTAAGCTTTTGGAAACACTAAATGATTTTGGAAATTTTTCAGGATATAAACCTAACTTAAATAAAAGTGAATTGCTTTCATTAAATACTCCTGTTTTTATATATAATCATATCCTATTTAGAATTGTTAATTCTTTAAAATATCTAGGTATTATAATTAATAAAAATATAAAGATCTTTATAAAGCTAATTGTGTTGCCTTTAAGGCATTCATGTAGTTTATTATATTTTCACTTTAGCAATTCATTTGTAATTATTTTCTAGTTAAAGTTAAGGTTGTTGAAAGTAAATTTGCTGTCTGTGATGTACCATGGCATATGATGACATCACACCCGGTTTCACTGCGTCTTGTGGGAAAATACCGGTTTGGAGAAACGGGGAGGAGGGGGCTTGTGTGTGCAGGATCAGAGTGAGAAAAGTTTTCATTCTACGCACTGAAACATCATAGAAGCAACGCCGTAAGTTCATAAGATAATCAATATGTTGAAGTAAAAATGTTAACGTGATTCTGTTAAAAGTAATGACAGTTGATAAAGTTTATTTTCTTTGTTATTGAAAGCTTTGCTGGATAGTTTGTGTGAAGAGTATTTAAAGCCAGTTGATGGTGTAGGTAGATTCTGATTGTAAGTTGTACTTTAATGTGACGTAGTTTGTTGTAGTTTTACTTTTGCAAGGATTTGTGATGTAAATGTGATGTCAAGAAGGAAACAAATACTGTATATATTTCATATTGTTTTATCAACAGTCTTCACCATACGTTAATGTGGAAGAGTGAACAGTGAACGGTTAATCTTACTGGGATCATGCCTCATTGACTACAGTTTACCTAGGTGTTTAGTTCAGAGTTTTTACACCTGCACGAGAACACTACAGTGAAAATGTGGCATTACCAGGTGTTTCAACAAGTGGTACAATGGCATCGCGATCCAGTGTCAAGTCGTTGCCATCCAGCGCCAGGAGCAGTAGGGCATCAACAAATAAGGCTGGCCACGCAAGAGCTAAAGCAGGACCCGCCAAGGTGCGAGCGTCATACGCTGAACAGGAAGCAAAACTGAAAATGGAAAAGGCTGCCAGAGAAGCCGAAAGCAAAAGGGAAAGGGCTGCCAGAGAAAAGGAAGGGCTGCCAGAGAAGCCGAAAACCAGTGGAAAAGGTAAGGATAGAAGCAGAGTTAGAAGTGCTGATGCTACGCTGAGAAGCCGAAGCTGCCAGGGTGGAAGCAAAAATATTCGAAAACGCTGAAGAAATGCATGTTCTAGATGAGGTAATATCTACTTCAGAAAGGACCAGATTGGAACACACTAGCGACTACGTCCGATCTCAAATGGACCCGAAGACTTGTTCTTCCTCTCCATACTTATATGCTAACTTCCCATTTCATGAGGAGTCTCAGAGAGGCCCAATAGCATCACATCCATCTGAGGAAGACAATTTATGCTTGCAACTTTGCGATGAAATTGAGAACGAAAGAGCTGATGACAAATACTTCTCGATGCCAAACTTACCAGATTTGGCGAGAGAAGAGGCAAAGGCTGAAGTCAGAACAGCAAATCCCATAAAGAACGTACACCCTCAGTCATTTACCCGCTGACATACTCCCCCAGCCAGCATGCCACTTGCAGTTGAACCCATGGCACAGTATTTAGCACGACGAGATCTCGTCAATTCAGGACTATATCAGTTTGACGATAAGCCTGAAAATTACCGTGCACGGTACACCTCATTCGGCAATGCTATCCACGGAGTCCAGCTCGGAGCAACCCAAGAGTTGGATCTTATGACAAAATGGCTGGGAAAAGAATCATGTGAACAGGTGAGACGTATACGTTCAGTGTACATCAACAACCACAAGCTAACCTTACGCAAAACACGGGAGAGACTTCGGGAGTGCAATGTGTCCCCTGAAATGATTGAAATGGCACTATTCCGACGTCTGGAAATTTTTCCAAAGGTGTCAGCCAAGGACCACACTAAGCTAAGAGGGCTCAGAGATTTACTCATGGAGATTGAAGGCGCTAAAGAAGATGGCTATTTAACTGGCCTGTCATATTTAGATACTTCATACGGAATTAGACCAATCATGGACAAACTTCCATTTGGGCTGCAGGAAAGGTGAGTGTCTGTTGGCTCAGAGTTCAAGGAAAAGAACGATGGTCGATTTCCTTCCTTTGAGTATTTCACTAGGTTTGTGTGCAAGGAGGCAAAGAAGCAAAACAGCCCTAGCTTCATGAGTCAAGGTAGCAGTACAATTCACACCAAACCAGTGAAATCCACTTCGAATAATCTTAACATCAATAACCTGTCTCAGTGCGTATAACTGAAGTCTCTACAACTAACAATGACCCTAGCAAGAATTGTCCATTGCACAAAAGACCCCACCCCCTCAAAAAATGCAGAACGTTTAGGAGAAAACCCTTTGATGAGAGAATGGCCCTTCTCAAGGAGAAAAAAATATGTTTTAAATGCTGTTGTCTACCTCTCACCTTGCTAGAGAGTGTACGATCCCTGTGAAGTGCCCGGAATGTGATAGCACTAATCACGATGGGGCCATGCATCCCGGCCCGTTACTGCAAACCGACAACGCTCCTTCACACTCACAACAGGACGGTGGGGAGGAAGAGGCTCACTCCGGGATGACTGTTGTCACCTCGAGCTGCACAGAAGTTTGCGGTCAAGCTCAGTCAAGCCATTCTTGTTCAAATATCTGCCTCACTAAGGTGTACCCTAAAGGAGCCAAAGACAAGGCCATCAAAGCCTATGCGATTCTGGATGACCAGAGCAATTGCTCACTAGTCAGACCAGAGTTCTGTGACTTGTTCAACATTGAGAGTAATTAGTTCCCATACTACCTTAGAACTTGCTCAGGCAACGTGGAAACCCAAGGAAGGAAGGCAGAAGGCTTCCAGCTCGAGTCCCTGGATGGTAAAGACATCATCTGTCTCCCTACGCTCTTAGAGTGCAATGAAATCTTGAATAACCGCACTGAGATCCTGACGCCAAGTGTGGTGCTACACCAGCCACATCTCCGCCACATCGCCAAACACATCCCAGAACTGGATCCAAAAGCAGAAATACTCCTGCTATTAGGAAGAGATGTTATCCAGGTGCACAAGGTTAGGCAGCAGGTCAATGGACCACACGACGCCCCCTTTGCGCAACGTCTGGATCTGGGCTGGGTGGTGATAGGAGAGGTGTGCCTTGGCAATGTACACAAACCGACGGTTAATACGCTCAAGACCAACGTGCTAGAGAGTGCCCGCCATTCAATTTTTCAACCCCGCACAAGCTTCATGTGTATCAAGTAAGCACGACAGGGCTTTCACAAATGTAAAGTAACCAACAAGACATTGGGACAGTCAGTCTTCGCTCAAACTGAGCATGATAATAAACTTGCTCTATCAGCACAAGACGCCAACTTCTTAAAAATAATGGACACCAAGGTCTTCAGAGACAAAGCTAATAATTGGGTCGCCCCGCTACCTTTCAGAGAACCACACCAGCACTTGCCAAACAACAAAGAGCAGGCAGTCAAGCGGTTCACGTCCTTGCAAAAACCCTGAAAAGGAAACCTGAGATGCAGCAACAATACGCAGCATTCATGGAGAAGATCTTCACTAATGGACATGCTGAAGTAGCACCGCCACTGAGGGAAGGTGAGGAGTGCTGGTACCTCTCAACGTTTGGGGTTTACCACCCACAGAAGCCCAATCAGATCAGGGTGGTCTTTGACTCCAGTGATCAGTGCATTGGTGTCTCCCTTAATGACATGCTCCTCACAGGCCCCGACCTCAACAATACCCTTCTCGGGGTCCTGCTGCGCTTCGGGAAGGAGAAGGCTGCAGTCCTAGTGGACAGGACAGGAGTCCTGCTTCTTAGTACAGGAGGACCATCACAACTTCCTCCGTTTCTTATGGCACAAGGACAATGACATTAACAAGGAAGTCACTGAGTACCGGATGAAAGTCCACATTTTTGGCAATAGTCCATTCTACGTCAATGACAGCTTGATAATGCTACAGAAAGAAGACGAAGCAATCGATCTGCTCCGACGAACACAGGCCTCACTCACCTAGTCAAACCTCCGCTTGCACAAATCCTTATCGGAGAAGTCCCCAGGTGGAGGGGGAGCTCCTGCCTTCTGCGTAAGGAGCATTGATGGTGGGAGTATCAAGAGGCTGTTCTCTGCAGCTGAAAGGTGAGAGTGTATTAACCGGCCTCAAGCACAAGCACAAGATCTCATCAAACTGTCAGGCAGTCATGGAGGCCTTTCCACACGATGACTGTGCTCCGACAATCAAAGACCTAGATCTAGATGGAGAAACCATACCCACACAAAGGAGTTTGGGCCTCCTTTGGGAGATTACGACTGACACATTCACGTTCTCTGTGCCGACCGCGATCAAGCCATTTACCCGCCGTGGAGTTCTCTCCACTGTCAACAGCGTTTTCGATCCAGTTACGAACCAGGGAAGAGCCCTTCTTGACTGCCTGCTCTTTGTTGTTTGGCAAGCACTGGCATGGTTCCCTGAAAGGTAGTGAGGCGACCCAGTTATTTGCCACATTCGCTGGTAGGGATGGACATGTCAGGAAGGTTGAGTTGAAAACTTCTGACCAAGGTGATGTGAAAACTTACCAAAGGCCAGTTGCAGAGGTCGTTCTACTTCTACCTAAGGACTGATTTAGAGACCGAAGTTTTGTATTATGTTCATAGTGACCTTACGAAAGTCAGGCAGGGAGTGTGTTTCCTTTAAGGCATTCGTTTAATTTATTATATTTTCACTTTAGTAATTCGTTTGTAATTATTTTCTAGTTGAAGTTAAGTTTGTTGAAAGTAAATTCGTTGTCTGTGATGTATCATGGCATGCGATGACGTCACACCCGGTTTCGCCATGTCTTGTGGGAAAATACCGGTTTGGAGAAACGGGAAGGAGGGGCTTGTGTGTGCAGGATCAGCGCGAGGAAAGTTTTCATTCTACGCACTAGAAACATCATAGAAGCAACGCCGTAAGTTCATAAGATAATCAATATGTTGAAGTAAAAATGTTAACGCTGATTCTGTTAAACGTAATGACAGTTGATAAAGTTTATGTTCTTTGTTATTGAAAGCTTTGCGGATAGTTTGTGTGAAGTGTATTTAAAGCCAGTCGATGGCTTAGGTAGATTCTGACTGTATGTTGTACTTTAATGTAATATAGTTTGTTGTAGTTTTACTTTTGCAAGGATTTGTGATGTAAATGTGATGTCAAGAAGGAAACTGTATATATTTTGTACTGTTTTATCAACAGTTTTCACCATACATTAATGTGGAAGAGTGAACAGTGAATGGTTAATCTTACTATGATCCTGTCTTCATTGACTACGTTTTACCTCAGTGTTTAGTTCAGAGTTCTTACACCTGATTAAGAACACTACACTAATGTAGTTCCTTTAACGGACTCTATGAAACAATTATTTTCTAGATGGAACCCACTTACACTTTCTTTAATAGGTTGTATCCATGCTGTGAAAATGATGATTTCACCTAGATTTTTATATATTTTTCAAAATATAGGTATCTTTTTAACTAAATTTTTTGGATCAAATCGACTCTATTATTTCATCCTTTATTTGGAACAATAAAAGACCAAGAATGAATAAATATCATTTACAAAAATCTGAACAAGAAGGTGGACTTGCACTTCCTAATTGGCTTCCTAATAGCCATTCCTTTGTTTGTTAAAAGTAAAAATGCTTCTTTGTCGTGCTAACTGGTGAGAGAGTGGTTTTCTTGCAGAGCACTCTTGAAGCTTCTCGAAACTTGTTTGGGTTATAGTTACTGATAACGTGGGATTGTATTCATTTGTTAACCAGTTGTGTTAGATGTTATTTTCTCTTGTGGGTCTGTGAGCCGTGATTGCACGGACTTTTGGGAGTTGGGAAGAAGACCGCAAGGAAGGTGGATGAGTGTGGCACTGCTGGTCGATCACCGAGGGTGGTCCCAGGTGCGAGGGTCATGGAGGTTGGAGAGGATCGAAGAATGATCGGAGGATTTGATGGTTGAGCTCCAACGATGTGCACTAATTGACTGAACTCTGATAAGTTTTGGCGCCTTTTCTTTATTTTCTTTCCCTTCATATATATTGTATCGTTATTAATCACTTAGTTCTAGTAAGATTTATAAAGTGTATTCTGTAAACGTACCTAGTGTGAGCTTGATATTGTGTGTGCAAGTTTGCACTAGTGTGTATTTCACAGCATCCATGTAGACGGGAGGCAGGGTTTGGCGGGTGGACGAATCTTCCTCTAGACATACACCAGCCGGTCACTTAAGCTCATCCGGGATTGAATTTAAAGTAGATGCGTAAATCGCGCACGTCCAATAGTGCGGAGATGGATAGAGATAAGATTGTAAACTGGTGCAAGTTAGAGGATGTACCGGTGAATTATGCGCGTGTGTTAAGCGGGCTGAGTTTCCGCATTTCGGATGTTGCGTTAGTGCGGGAGTTGAGTTTGGACAAAGGTATGGGGCCGATAGGTGCAGTAAAGAGATGGAGGGAAGCTGGGTGTTGGTTTGTATGAGTGCTGACGTCAGGATGTTGGAACTGCCAGCGATGGTCAGCGTCCAGGGGGAGGTGAGGCCATGGGGCCTCCACACCCTCCCGGAGGACGAAGATGAAGAGACACCAGAGGAGGAGCTAGAGGTGACCCCAGGGGAGGTGCCAGTAACCAGTAAGGGAGGGGGGGGCTGGAGTGGGAAGGCTTGGCCCGGCCACACCCCCCAGATAGAGTGGAGGCCCCCGAGCCGTCATCCGCCCTTAACGCCCT
Organism: Hypanus sabinus; assembly: GCF_030144855.1. NCBI lineage: Eukaryota > Metazoa > Chordata > Chondrichthyes > Myliobatiformes > Dasyatidae > Hypanus > Hypanus sabinus. The sequence continues at coordinate 615,789 of NW_026778913.1, forward strand.
AGTGGGGGTGGCCGAGAGGCCGCAGCTGAAGCTGGGGGTTTTCTCAGGAGCCACTCTGGACGGGGAGGTTGACCTTGTCCCTGTTGTTAGAGGAGTGGCCAGGCTCGGATGAGGAGAAGAGACAGCGATTGATGGGAAGTTTGAGGGGTGGGGTGGCCGGAGTAGTCCAGGAGCTGAGAGCTGAACATTGGAGGAGTATTGAGAAGTTTTGGAGGGAGTGTTTGGGCTGTCAGGGGATCCCTGGCTGTTTTTAGCAGAGTTTCAACACATGGAGCAAGAGAGAGGGGAAAAGCTCTCAGAATACATATTTCGGCTGGAGAGAATGCTTACGGGGTTGCGGTGTTGGGGGGTAATGAAGGCACACGAAGTGGCAAGAGTGAGGATGAGTCAGATATTCAGTGGTTCCCTGGAGGAGGACAAGGTGGCGTGGAGTCTCCGGCAGTCCGATAAAAAGAACCCCCCCCCCCCATCATTCGGGCAGCTGATTAGAGAGGTGCGGGAGGAGGAGAGCACGTTGGGCCGAGAAAGGGGCTCGGGAGCGATCCTCACCGGTACAGGAAGGGGTGGCCGGGTGGAGGACCGAGAAACCCAAGGGGTCCCAGGGGAGTAGGGACCCCCCCGTTTGACAGGATGGACAGGGAGAGTACCCCCTCTGGGGGACGACCCATGCAGTGGGCTGGGAGTGGTGGGCGTCCTGGGAGAGGAGGGGCGGCAGGTAGTGTGTGCTTTAACTGTGGGAATGAGGGGTATTTCAGGCGGGACTATGGGCGGCCAAGGGTGTGCTACAGCTGTGGAGAGGAGGGACACTTTAGGTGGGATTGTGAGAGACAAGGCGCCCCACGGAGGGCAAGCCCCCGGGTGACTAAGAAGGGAGAGGTGTCGGGAAACTTAGAAGAGGCTCAGTGAGGGAATGGACTGGAGACTCTGGAGGAACATGTTCGCAGAGATCAGCCAGGGGACCACCAAAAGCTCAAGCCTTTATTCCGGCTGAGCTGGTGGGACCCCATTCCAGAATGTGCCTACAGATAGAGGGAATCTATGCAAAAGCCATCCCCGACACAGGATCGCAGGTTACCTTATTGTACCGGTCGTTCTACAACAAATATCTAAAGCTCTTGCCAGTAACCCCATTTGACGCCCTGCAGATTTGGGGTGTGAGCGAGGGTGACTACCCGTACGATGGGTACCTATCGGTGAGATTGGAGTTCTCGGAGGGCGATGTGGGAGTGTCTGAAGCTATTGAGACGTTGGTGTTGGTTTGTCCTGACCCGGTGGAAACTGGTGGTGCTGCCCTCCTGGTGGGGACTAACTCCCCCCTTGTGCAACGGCTCCTGGGAGCCTGTAAGGAGAAGGCGGGGGAGAACTTTCTGGAGACCCTCTCGGTACACCCAGTGTTTTGGGCGGTTTTCAAAGAAGTGGGTGACCCCCAATGGCTGGATCCTGAGTGCAAACGAGGATGGTGTGGTGTACGCAGGCGAGGCCTAAGGTGATACGGCCAGGGGAGGTGGCACTAGTGATGGGGACCCTCAGATTCCCCAGAGTGCCGGTGGGCAAAGCCCTGATAGTAGACGCCCCGGAAGAGCTCGAGGGGGAGACACGATTTCCGGTGAGGCCCGAAGTGCAGAGGCCAGCAGTGGTACATACCCAAGCGGATGGCCGCGAGTGTCAGGAACACGACGGAGAGAGAAATCACCTTTAAGAGAGGGGTGCCGCTGGCACATTTGTTCCCGCTGTCTAGCGCCCCGGTGAGGCCCACTGAGGGGGAAGGACTGGAAAACAGAGGAAAGCTGACCGCTGAGGCCTTTAACTTTGGGGACTCTCCTGTGCCGCTGGAGTGGAAACGCCAGCTGGTGGAGAAGATGTAGAAGCTGGAAGATGTCTTTTCCCTAGGCGAGTTTGATGTGGGCAGCTCCAAGAGCACTCGCCACACCATCCGAGTGACTGAGGAGAGAGGTCGCGGCGACTGGCCCCTGCAGATGTGGAAGACACGCAGCAGCACTTGTGCAAGCTGAAGGAAGCTGGAATCATCACCGAGTCCCGAAGCCCCTATGTGTCCCCAATAGTGGTGGCCCGGAAGAAGAAAGGAAGGGTGTGGTGAACTATGTGCCTGTCTGGACACGCCCCCTGCTGACTGCTCCTGTGGCTCCTCCCACAGGCCCCTGTATAAAGGCGATCGAGGCCTGAGCCCGGCCTCTCAGTCTCCAGGATGTAGTATGGTGGTCACTCACTCCTGGTTCCTTCTTCCAGTCAATAAAAGCCGATATCTTGCCTTACGTCTCAGAGTGAGTTATTGATGGTGCATCAAAGGGTAGGCATGCGTGTGGACTATCGGACTTTGAACCGGCACACTGTCCCTGACCAGTATACCGTCCTGAGGGTCGAGGACGCGCTGGCCTGTCTGAGTGGAGCGAAGTGGTTCAGTGTGCTGGACCTGAGGAGTGGATATTACCAGATCCCGATGAGTGAGGCCGATAAAGAGAAGACGGCCATTATCGGCCCACTGGGATTCTTTAAGTTCGAACAAATGCCCCAGGGCATATCGGGGGTCCCAGCCACCTTCCAGAGGCTCATGGAGAGGACTGTGGGGGATATGAAACTGCTCGAGCACCCTACGCTCGTTTTTGGGGTTCTGTGGGTATTACCGCCGATTTGTGAAAGGATACGCAAAAGAGTGTCACCCGTTGACTCAGCTGTTGTGTGGCTATCCCCCGGTGGGGAAGAAGAGGACGGAGGACCAGAGGCAGGATGCTGGAGGATACTGGAACCCGGCGGAACCTTTTGGCTCAAGATGGGATGATCGATGTGAAGAGGCGTTCCGATCTTTGAAAAGGGCCCTGACCCAGGCCCCGGTGTTGGCTTTTGCCGATCCCCAGAAGCCATATGTGCTGCACACGGATGCCAGCCGAGAGGGTCTAGGGGCTGCTCTGTACCAGGAATATGGGAAAGCATTGAGACCAGTAGCCTTTGTCAGCTGAAGCTTGTCGCCATCGGAGAGAAACTATCCCACTCACAAGTTGGAGTTCCTGGCGCTGAAGTGGGCGGTGGTGGACAAGCTGGGCGATTACCTGTACGGAGCCAAGTTTGAGGTGAGAACAGATAACAATCCTCTCACTTATATCCTGACTTCGGCGAAACTGGACGCCACAGGGCATCAGTGGTTGGCAGCCTTGTCAGTATGATTTCAGCCTGAAGTTCCGGCCGGGAAGCAGGAATGTCGATGCGGATGCTTTGTCATGTCGGGAGCCGGGGGAACAGGAGAAGGACGAGAAGTGGGAGAGTGTCCCTGCCCCTGGAGTGAAGGCCATGTGTCAGTTTGATATCGTCGTGGTTACCTGAAATGACCTGGAGCCACAGACAATTCTTCGAGAAGTTTATACCTTTATTTGCAAACAAAGGCTGAGGCAATCAATGAACTTGTCACCGAAAGCCCGCCGAGCTCCGGTGTACAGCGTTCTTTATAGTAATTACTTATCTCAGTTACATTTCGGTTTCATCGCCATACCCAATCAAGTTTTAATTGTATATCATCTATATATTAACTAATCAATCGCTCTTGCCTAGCCCGCGGTACGCCACCATTATTTTTCACCCGTTCGTATTGGGGCCTTATTCCTGGCCAAGATTATGTTTTCCAGACAACGTCCCTCACATTACATTCCTGCTCGCAGCATCCTGTCCGCCGCCGTTATCTCTTACTGAACAAAGGCTGAGTGTAATACATGGGGTATAATTCAGCTAATGGTGCTGCTAGCTAAACAGGTGTTCTGTAATTGCCACAGTGTGCAGCTAAGAGAGTACAAAGTATCTAGTTAAAACAATACATAGCAAAATGTGTCTAGTAAAATCATACATACTAATATTCAGTACCTAGAAATGATTATAGTAAATAGCTAATACATAGTGATTATATTTCAGGTATATATAATGATTATGTCAGGTATATTTCTCAATATAATCCCCCCTTTGAGACCCACAGGGTCTCACACAGAAAGAGAACACTCAGAGGCCGTGCACCAAAGCCAAAATAAAGTCCAGCATTTTAATCCCAAATTTGGGTCAACTACAATTTCCATACTCGGAGCTCAAAATGATCTCTCTCTGTTACCCTCGGCTGCTGAGTCAAAAACCTGTCCCTCCGTAGCTGAGACAGGGAAAAAGACTCAGACACCCTTACAGACTAGTGTCCACATTATTAACACCTTCCAGTCCGCTTGGTGCATTGCGCAGACTGTAACAGTACATCATCCTTGTCTGGGGTCAGCTTCAACAATTTCCAGGAGCATCGGGAATTGTTTTGCTGTCGCATGCATTATCAAAGTCTTGAGACATGGAAGAAAACAGCACAGAATAAGTGCACAACTTATCAATGCAACACCTGCAGCTATTGCCATTTTGGTCAGCCTCGCACCCCATCCCTCTAGTCTGCTTTCTAACCAGTCTGCCCATAACTCCTCTGCCCCCCCCTCCTTGGGACTTCCAGTCCTGCCTGGGCTGTTGCTTAACTCTACTCTGTCCCTGATAGGGCATCTGTGGAAATGCTCCTCCGAAGACATTCATTATTGGCATGGGGTTTTCTGGCCCTTGACTGACAGAATGGCCGGTTCCTCCATCTAGTGGTGCTTCATTCACTGTAATGGCTGTACTCACACCGGTGGTTGCTGGCAGCATCTTTTTGCTTTTCTCTTTTTCCTTCTTTTTCAGTTCTTCGAGCTGCATTTGCAATGGCTTTCGCTGCACCTCTTCTTGCTGCTCAGCCAGCTTTTGTTTCTCTCTCCGATATTTCTCCACCACGTGGACTGCGTGATCGCTGAATGCTCGTGGGGTCAGCGACGACAGCCAATTTAGACTTTACCTGTGGAGGCATTGCATCCAGAATGCTCTGTCGGAACTGTGAGTTCAGAAACAAGCTGTTTTCCACCTCTTGCTCAGTCTCCAATCTCCACCTTTTCAACTGGTTTTCTACGTAGGCTGCTGGGTTTTCAGTGTCTCCCAGTGGTTCCCCATTTAAGGCTTTGGGGTCTACTCTGAGTGGATAAAGCTTCCTGAGGGCCTGCCATACCCTCTGCCTCACTGGATCAAAATTGGCCCCATCAGTCTGTGGGCTGTCCACATTCTGTAAGCCAGCCATTTCCATCAGTTCTTTTAGCTTGGAAGTTCCCATCAACCTTATCAGCAGTGCCTTCAAATCTCCCATAGCCAACAATCGTCCTGTTGTTTCCTCCTCAAAGGCTCTAATCCACTTTCCTGCCCCCTCGTGCAGACTAGGCAGAGTATTTTTCAGCCCTTCCAGGTCCTGGGATCCCCAAGGGATATACTGTACTTGTCCTGATCCCTTTACCAGCAGAGGCAGCATTTCCTTCTCCCTGTTCCATGTAAACAAGCTTCCTTCCTCACTTGGTTCTTCATCTATTGCTGGCCCTGGTACTACTGGCTGCCACTCATACCTCCTTGGGGTATCCCTTCTCCCTCGCTCCTTCTCTCCTCTAGTCCCCTCTTCCATCTCCAATATCTGCCTCTCCGTCCTCTCTCGTACTTCCTCCAAACTCTCGACTCTTACCTTCCTCCAACTTCCTCTCAACTCACTCCATTCTTGCTGTCTAGATGATTCCTGTTCTCTTCTAGTCTGTCTGTCTCTACAGTACAACCGATACTCCTCATAATCCCTCCTCTCTCAGCTGCTGTAGCCTTTCCACTTCTCTTACATCTCCCTTCTTTCCTGTTCCAACCTCATCCTTTCTCCCTCTATCTCGTTCCTCAGCACCTCTCTCACCCTCTCATATTTCCTCCTTTCCTCCTCAGGGTCCCAGACCTCTACTTCCCCCTGCAGGCTTACTGTTCCTGATATTATGGGGCATTGCTTGGGCGTTCCCTGCTTATTATAGGGAAGCGGTCTTTCTGCTTCTTTCAGATCTGGGTATGGAGCTGAAGCCGAGCTTCTGTTAGGTTTTTCCTCTCCCCCACCCGACTGTTCTTCCTGTTCCCTTTTGTCTTTTTCGTTTATAATCAATATCCTGCCTGTCTTCCTCAATCTCTCTCCCTCCATCCTAAAAAGTTTCAATACTTCCATCTCCTGCTCTCTCCTTCCTCTCTTTTCTCATTTGGTTTACGATTTTTAATTAGTGCTTCCATCTCTTCACACAATCTTACATCAAATGTCCCTTCTTTTGACCATTTCGTGCACAGGTTTTTGGTTCTTTTTTCCCATTTCTCTGAAATTGCAGTAATCTCACCTCTACTTACAGGGAATTTCTTGCACAGTATGTCTACTGCTGTTCCTTTTTCTTCCGCCGTGTTATTTTCTCCTTCTCATGGGTACTATTTCTTAAAAGTCTCACAGTTCAAATACTTCCCCGATCCTATCTTTACGCCTAGCCCTACAGTTTATTCTACCAGTGTTTAAGCAATTTATCAAATACTTCTTACCTTTTGTTCCGTTCTGTCCGAGCAGCCCTCAACCTAGGGCAGTACTCACAGAAGTTTCTCTTCACTTTCCCTGCCCGTTCAGCCCTTCGCTTTGTGTGAAGCGATATCCACAGGGATTTACCAACACCACGTGGAATTTTCTTTACTCAACTTCTTGGTACCTTATTCGTACTTACCCCCACTGCAGTGTTCTCGATCAATCCTCTGAGCCTCCTGTCAAACCCTCAATTCTGCCAGATCCTTTGGATCGGAGAGACCCTTCGGCAGTTGCTGCACACTTCTGAGTCCCCGAGACCCCCAAAACCAACAGAATTTTAATCCAAATTGTTGCAAAAAGCGCTGACCATTTTTCTGGGTGCACCCGTAATTCTGTTAGCTCTGTGAGGGCTCCCGAGGGACCGGGAAGCGGCCTCAACCCGCCGAATCTTTTTCGCGGGTCTCTTCCCGGTCCCTTTGCGGTCGCGTTTTGTCATGGTTGCTTGAAATGACCTGGAGACACAGACAATTCTTCAAGGAAATTTAACCGTTATTTGCAAACAAAGGCTGAGGCAATCAATGAACTTGTCACCGAAAGCCCGCCGAGCTCCGGTGTACAGCATTCTTTATAGTAATTTCTTATCTCAGTTACATTTCGGTTTCATCGCCATACCCAATCAAGTTTTAATTGCATATCATCTATATATTAACTAATCAATCACTCTTGCCTAGCCCGCGGTACGCCACCATTATTTTTCACCCATTTGCATTGGGACCTTATTCGTGGCCAAGATTATGTTTTCCAGACAACCTCCCTCACATTACATTCCTGCTCGCAGCATCCTGTCCGCCACCGTTATCTCGTACTAAACAAAGGCTGAGTGTAATACATGGAGTACATCTCAGCTAATGGTGCTGCTAGCTAAACAGGTGTTCTGTAAGTGCCACAGTGTGCAGCTAAGAGAGTACAAAGTATCTAGTTAAAACAATACATAGCAAAATGTGTCGAGTAAAATAATACATAGTATTATTCAGTACCTAGAAGTGATTATGGTAAATAGCTAATACATAGTGATTATATTTCAGGTATATATAATGATTATGTCAGGTATATTTCTCAATAACATCACCGTGAAGGCCGAGGGAAGGGGGAGGCCTGAGTGAGCAGCGGACCCCCTGAGGGCTTTTGATGACACCCTGCCCCAGGTTTACTGTGTCCTGACTGCACTAAAGACTAAACAGTTGCCCGGATAAGTCCGGGGGAAGTGGCAGCTGCTCAGCGAAATGACCCAGGCCCTGACACTGTGTGGAGCGCGGTGGAGAAGGGGGATGTGGCGCGGGCAGAGGAGACGAAACACCCATCCGTGCATTCACTCCTGAAGGAGTGGCCTTGGTTGAAGTTGAAGAACCAAGTCGTGTACCGGGTCACGGTGCCTCTGGACCAACCCCGGCGTTGGCAGCTGGTCTTGCCGGAGGAGTATCGGCAGGCTGTACTCCAGGCCCTACATGATGATTCCGGGCGGAAAAGACCTATGGATTACTCAAAGACCGGTTCTACTGGCCCCGGATGAGGGGGGAGGTCGAAGAATGCTGTAGGGGACGCAGTCGTTGCATCCAGAGGAAGACCCTGCCAGCGTTGGCGGCTCCACTGTCACACTTGCAGAGTGCGGGACCTCTGGACCTGGTATGTATGGATTTCCTGTCGATTGAGCCTGACACCAACAACACCGCAAATGTCTTGGTCATCACCGATCATTACACTCGCTATGCTCAGGCATTTCCCACCAAGGATCAGAAGGCGACGACAGTGGCGAAGGTGTTATGGGAGAAGTATTTTGTTCATTATGGCCTTCCCAGGCGAATCCATAGTGATCAGGGGCGGGACTTTGGGAGCCGGCTCATCCATGAATTACTGACTGTGCTTGGGGTTGAGAAATCCAGGACCAGCCCCCTATCACCCGCAGGGTGATCCTCAGCCCGAGAGGTTTAACCGGACACTGTTGGATATACTCGGGACTCTGGAGATTGACCATTAGCTGGCTACAGAAAGCATTGACATGCTATGAGACTCGCTAAAGTGGGTGTTACTAAGTACTGACCATACAGGGTGCCCAAACTTTTGCTTCGGGCCCTTTTCCTTTTTTATTATTTTGAAACTGTAAAAGATGGAAATAAAAAAGTAATCCTGCTTAAAATATTAAAGAAATGTGTCATCTTTAACTTCATGCCTTTTGGAAATCAGATCGCCTTTTACTTGCTTAGCTATTCACAGTAACAGGGTGCCCAAACTTTTTCATGCCGTGTACACGGTAGCTTCAGCTCCGAGTGCGTTGCTTCATGTAGTTGCACAGACACAACACAGAGGAATGAGGGGAGTGGAGGAAGAGTTTTCAAAGGGGTGGTGGGTACCAGAGGAGGCAGGTAATTGAACGGGAGGGCATGGATTAGGGCCACTTATACTGAGACACAGTGAAAAGTTTTTGTTTGTCTGGCGTCTGTGCTGTGGTTTATTAAACTTTGTAAAAGTATTCACAGAAACTCTGAATGGTACTTTAACTGTGACTTTACAGCATGTAAGGAGTCTGTACAAGTTATCGAGTGTCGGTTTGTTAATATCTAATGTCCGCGGGTAGCGGCTGGAACTTTCCCTTGGCCTCACCACACCAGTGGCTTCAAGATGTCTGTCGACGAGCACACGAGTTGTTTGGATGAAGGAAATCAGGCCGAGTTAGTGGATGAGAACAAAAGACCGAAGCGTTTGTCTCTGAGGGTCTCTTGCTACGCTTGTGGAATAAACCCCGGAATACTGAGGCACCTTTCCCTCGGTTCCTGGGACTCCAGCCAGACTGGAGAGCCACGACTGAAAGGAGTCTCGGACAGAACCAGGGTGGTTTCACGAGTCACAGTTCCGAGTCCCCCTGACGACAGCGATGATCAACTGGCGGCTGAGAATCATCAGCTCTCAAACCTTTGTAACTTACTCTGTAGTGTTGAGTGTGGTTTGTTTGTGCTTTCTGCTTTGTGATAATAAATTAGGCTGAAGTTACTCTTGTTGTGCTTCACATGTATTTCCAGATTCTGGTCTGTGTGTTTTGGGGCTGAACAGCCCGGCCCATTACACCACACTGACAGGTTAATCCGCCCATCAGCACTTCGAGGTGGCACAGAATGTAGCGTCACAGAGAGAGCGCAGGGCAGGCTGACGTTGAGGGGCAAGAAGGGGAGATCCAGAGTTCATCGTTCGAGTAGCAGAGGCCCGTTCTGATAAAGGTTGGACAGAGAGTCAGTATGTGCTGTCAGTGAAGCTCCCTCCACACTGTCCCATCACACACTCCCGGGGTCAGACAAAGAGTGAAGCTCCCTCCACACCGTCCCATCACACACTCCCGGGGTCAGACACAGAGTGAAGCTCCCTCCACACCGTCTCATCACACACTCCCGGGGTCAGACACAGAGTGAAGCTCCCTCCACACCGTCCCATCACACACTCCCGGGGTCAGACACAGAGTGAAGCTCCCTCCACACTGTCCCATCACACACTCCCGGGGTCAGACACAGAGTGAAACTCCCTCCACACCGTCCCATCACACACTCCCGGGGTCAGACACAGAGTGAAGCTCCCTCCACACCGTCCCCTCACACACTCCCGGGGTCAGACACAGAGTGAAGCTCCCTCCACACTGTCCCATCACACACTCCCGGGGTCAGACACAGAGTGAAACTCCCTCCACACCGTCCCATCACACACTCCCGGGGTCAGACACAGAGTGAAGCTCCCTCCACACCGTCCCCTCACACACTCCCGGGGTCAGACACAGAGTGAAGCTCCCTCCACACTGTCCCATCACACACTCCCAGGGTCAGACACAGAGTGAAACTCCCTCCACACCGTCCCATCACACACACCCGGGGTCAGACACAGGGTGAAACTCCCTCCACACCGTCCCATCACACACTGCCGGGGTCAGACACAGAGTGAAGTTCCCTCCACACCGTCCCATCACACACTCCTGGGGTCAGACACAGAGTGAAGTTCCCTCCACACCGTCCCCTCACACACTCCCGGGGTCAGACACAGAGTGAAACTCCCTCCACACCGTCCCATCACACACTCCCAGGGTCAGACACAGAGTGAAGTTCCCTCCACACTGTCCCATCACACACTCCCAGGGTCAGACACAGAGTGAAGTTCCCTCCACACTGTCCCATCACACACTCCCGGGGTCAGACAGAGTGAAGCTCCCTCCACACCGTCCCATCACACACTCCCGGGGTCAGACAGAGTGAAGCTCCCCCCACACCGTCCCATCACACACTCCCGGGGTCAGACACAGAGTGAAGCTCCCTCCACACCGTCCCATCACACACTCCCGGGGTCAGACACAGAGTGAAGCTCCCTCCACACCGTCCCATCACACACTCCCGGGGTCAGACACAGAGTGAAGCTCCCTCCACACCGTCCCATCACACACTGCCGGGGTCAGACACAGAGTGAAACTCCCTCCACACCGTCCCATCACACACTCCCGGGGTCAGACACAGAGTGAAGTTCCCTCCACACCGTCCCATCACACACTCCTGGGGTCAGACACAGAGTGAAGTTCCCTCCACACCGTCCCCTCACACACTCCCGGGGTCAGACACAGAGTGAAACTCCCTCCACACCGTCCCATCACACACTCCCAGGGTCAGACACAGAGTGAAGTTCCCTCCACACTGTCCCATAACACACTCCCAGGGTCAGACACAGAGTGAAGTTCCCTCCACACTGTCCCATCACACACTCCCGGGGTCAGACAGAGTGAAGCTCCCTCCACACCGTCCCATCACACACTCCCGGGGTCAGACAGAGTGAAGCTCCCTCCTCACCGTCCCATCACACACTCCCGGGGTCAGACAGAGTGAAGCTCCCCCACACCGTCCCATCACACACTCCCGGGGTCAGACACAGTGAAGCTCCCTCCACACCGTCCCATCACACACTCCCGGGGTCAGACAGAGTGAAGCTCCCTCCACACCGTCCCATCACACACTCCCGGGGTCAGACAGAGTGAAGCTCCCTCCACACTGTCCCATCACACACTCCCGGGGTCAGACACAGAGTGAAGCTCCCTCCACACCGTCCCATCACACACTCCCGGGGTCAGACACAGAGTGAAGCTCCCTCCACACCGTCCCCTCACACACTCCCGGGGTCAGACACAGAGTGAAGCTCCCTCCACACCGTCCCCTCACACACTCCCGGGGTCAGACACAGAGTGAAGCTCCCTCCACACCGTCCCATCACACACTCCCGGGGTCAGACACAGTGAAGCTCCCTCCACACTGTCCCATCACACACTCCCGGGGTCAGACACAACCTTTTGCGATGTTGCAGGCAATATAGTTTCCCCAAACAGAAAGGTCACACACATTGATGAATATAAACATCATTTATTTAAAAAAAGCAATTAAATACAAGGCACAACCAGGCTTAGGAATATAACAAGGAATGTCTTAAATTTCAAAGTCGAGAAATTTCAATCTCTCATGTCAGTATGGCAGTTCAAATGTTTAGCTGTTCTCAAACCTCCCATATCACTGACACAGCACCCTCTCTGCCGATGTCAAACTGCTTGGTCTGAGGTCTTTGCCCTCCCCTTCCTTGTTTGTATCCCACCCTCCACCACACACACGCACACGCACACTCACGCACACACACACATTTTCCCTCTGACTCCCTTGGACGTCCTGCTTCAGTTTTCATCTCCTCCAGCATTCCGGGAAAAAACATGTGGTTTTAATCAGTGGATTAGTTGGCCCCTGAATGAGGGGGAGAGGAAGAATCTGAGAGGATTTGGGTTGTTTTTGACATGACTGTGAAGTGTAATAAATTAGGGTTGGTCAGTGGGGTAGCACAGACTCAGAGGGCTGAAGGGCCTGTTTCTGTGCTGTAACCCATCAGAAACAAGCAAAGGAATAACAAGTTAAAAAAATAAATAGGTAATGGGTTTATAAAGCTGCTCAGATCTACAAACTCCAGTTCACATTCGTCAGAATCCAGAGACGTTGTCACTAAATACTTCCCAAAGAACCTTCCCGCAGCCCGCACAGATCATCAGGATTAGAGTGGATTCCGGAATGGTGAGAGGCTAGGGGAATGAAGGAGGTGGGAAAGGGGAGAAAGAGACACCCACACACACCAACCTCCATCTCATGACTTCCCAATATCAAACTTCCATGGAACGTTACGTTACCAACTTGTGCACAGTGAGATCCCGCAGGAAGACAGCACTAAGCCACGTGGGCGACAGTCAAATTTCAGCGAATTCCCCCCATGCTCTGTGCTTCTGTGACTCCTCTGGCTCCTACACCCCTCCACATCTCTGAGACTTCCTTCAGCCCTTATACCCCTCCCCTTCTCTGTGACCCCTTTCAGCCCCTACACCGCACCCCGTCACTGTGGCTCTCTGGCCCCTACACCCCTACCATCCCTGTGACCACCCCTCCTTCAGTCCCCATTCCTGTCTCTGTAACCCCCTTCCCCAAAATGTATATGTGACCCCCACTCTGGCTCCTACAACCCATGGAGTGTGGTGTGGGGCTGGGTTTGTTATTGAATCCCCTGACCGGTTTTGATTTCTGCTAAAGGGTCAGTGTGCCTCGATTGTAACAGGAGGGAGTCAATCCCTCGGTGAGAGTGAGCCTTCAGACCCTCAGGAGGCTGGGAGGGAGATGAGGGCTGCAGGATACGTGGGAATGAGTTACTCCAGACGTCTAGATGTCCAGTCGTCTGTGGGGTCTTCCTGTGCGTCTCCAGTTAGCTGGTGGGCTTTGGGGGGACGAGGAGGTGCCTGTTAGCAGTGCTTCGAGACCGTCGGCAGTGGTGCGCACCGGTCGGTGAAAGAGGTTGTCCTGACGGGTACAGAAAAATAGAGTGGCTGTGAGGAGGTGGCACTGGCCAGAGGAACGAGAGAGATGGAAAGGGAGAGAGGGAGAGGGAGAGGGAGAGGGAGAGGGAGAGGGAGAGGGAGAGGGAGAGGGAGAGGGAGAGGGAGAGGGAGAGGGAGAGGGAGAGGGAGAGAGAGAGAGAGAGAGAGAGAGAGAGAGGGATGAAAGGGGAGAGAAGGTGGGGAAATGATAGAGGTGGAGTGGTAGAGGGAAAGATGCAAGTGGAAGAAAGGGAGAGGGAAGGGAAGAAAGGGGGAAAGTGGAAGGGGAAAAGGGAGGAGGAGTGAGAAAGGGCGGGAAGGGTAAGATTGTTGTGAAGGAGAGAGAGGAAGAGTGGAGAAGGAGGAGGGAGAGAGAAGGGGAAGAGAGAGAGGGGAGAGGGAGAGATTGTGGTAGAGAAATGGGGAGAGAGGGGGCAAAGAAGGGAGGGGAATAACCACACACGATGTTTTAGAAACCACATCTTCCCCTGTCGTTGGCTTTCTGAGCCCATGAACCTGCCTTTCCACATTTGCACCATTTCATTCACTTTCTGTAGTTTAGTTATACCTGGTGCTGTAGTGCTGCCTGGGAAACCTCAACTTCCCAATGCGCGTCAGTGCCAATACACCTGATTCCCGGGGGGGAGGAGCATCGCCAACACGAAGAGATTAACAGGTAGAGGTGGAGGAGGAAGAGAAACCAAGAGGGTGGGGGTAAAGGAGGAGGGAAAGAGGGAAGACGAGGGAGATTGAGTCAGAGACGACAAGAGATAGAAAGAGTGACAGTGACAACAAGGGCAATAATTTAAAGAGATATAGAGGGAGAGAGTGCGACAGGAAGTGGGGTGTGAAAGAGTGAGGGAACGGACAGAGAGAGAAAGGGTGAGGGAGACAAGAGGGATATAGGGTGAAGAAATGGTGGGAAGAGCGAGTGAAAGAAAAATAGCAAGGGAAGGAGGGAAAGAGGACGTGGGAGAGATGGATAGACAGAGGGACGGAGGGAACAGAGTCAGGAACAGCTACTGTTCACACTCTAAGAAGATCAAGGGGAGGGAGGGCAGGAGGGCAAGAGAGCGGAAGAGGAGGAGGCAAGAGAGGGAGAGAGAGAAAGCAAAACCCAAGGAGATTAAGAATGTGTGAGAGAGAGAAAGTGGGTTTGGAGGGAGAGTATGAAAAGGAGTGGGAGAGGGTTTACAATGGAAGGATTATGGGGTAGTAAGAGGGGATTAGGGGGAGAAGAGGGTTAGGTGGGGTTGTGCTATAGAGGGGTAGAAAATAGAGAGAGGGAAAGAAAGGAGAAGAGGATAGAGAGCGAGACCAGGGAGAGGGAAGGCAGATGTGGACAAGTTGTGTCTCAGTTTCTCACTCCCTTGCCCCACCCTCTTAGTAACACAGCTCTCCAGTCTGCCGCACCCCCCACCCCCCCAACCCCGTCCACTCACCTGTCACTGGACTCATCGGCCTCGCGGTCCAGGCCCTTGCGTTCGATGTCGCCTCGCTCCAGCAGGCTGGCGGACAGGCACATGAGGATGCCACAGCGGCGGGTACGGTAGCACACGATGTCCACCAGCAGCAGGAGCGCCACAAAGATCACCAGAATGATGCCAACCACAGCAGCCGTGCCAACCCTCGGCTTTTGACCTGTCACAGGGAGGGAGAGCGGGGAGCGGGCAGGAAAAGGATCAAGGGCAAAGGTCAGACATGAGTCCACTCAAGGGTTGAGGGAGAAATGACGAGGGACAGGACGAAGGTAGGGTCAAGGGACGAGGGGAGGGATATGGGAGAGGATGTTGTTCAGGTGAAGGGTTGAGGAACAAGGTCAGGGTCAAGGTGAGGCAGATGATTGAGGGGCAATGGGAGGAGGTCAAAGACGAGTTCTGGATCAAGAGTGGAGGGAAGGGTGAAGGTCAACAGTCAAGGGGTGAAGATAAGTGTAAAGGATGAGGGGTAAAAGCGAAGCTGAGGGTCAAGGGGAGCTTAAGGGACAAGGGGCAGTGCAAAGGTCAAGGGATGAGAACCAGTGCAGGGGTCAGGGCTGACAGACCACGAGAAATCAGAAGGACAGGAGTCACCCAGAAAGCAGAAGATACCCTCATGATTTCTATCTCAGTTTGGAATGGAGGGGTGCAGGAGTCATGGGACAGGGTCAGAAGGTTGAGAGTGGTCAGAGGAAGTGACGATCTGCAACTCACCAACAGCAGCAGCGGGCGGTCTCAGAGGAATGGAGACATTCAGGTAGGTGGTCACCGAGCGACCAATACTGTTTTCTGCCTCGATCTCTAACTCATAGACTGAGCCCCAGTTCAGATTTTCCAGGAGATAGGAGTCGGAACTGGAATTATTCACCGTTACATTGCACCATTCATCAGCTTCATCCTGGGGACGGGGTCAGAGGCAGAGATACATCTCCAAACCTACTCAAAATCTTCCTTCCCCTACCCAGCCCCCCCCACCCCCGAGCAGCCCATCACACATCCCTCGGTCAGCCACAGAGTGAAGCTCCCTCCACACTGTCCCATCACACACTCCCAGGGTCAGACACAGAGTGAAACTCCCTCCTCACCGTCCCATCACACACTCCCAGGGTCAGACACAGAGTGAATCTCCCTCCACACTGTCCCATCACTCTCTCCCGGGGTCAGACACAGAGTGAAGCTCCCTCCTCACCGTCCCATCACACACTCCCAGGGTCAGACACAGAGTGAATCTCCCTCCACACTGTCCCATCACTCTCTCCCGGGGTCAGACACAGAGTGAAGCTCCCTCCACACCGTCCCACCACACACTCCCGGGGTCAGCCACAGAGTGAAAATCCTTCCACACCGTCCCATCACACACTCCCGGGGTCAGACACAGAGTGAATCTCCCTCCACACCGTCCCATCACACACTCCCGGGGTCAGACACAGAGTGAAGCTCCCTCCACACCGCCCCATCACACACTCCCGGGGTCAGACACAGGGTGAAGTTCCCTCCACACCGTCCCCTCACACACTCCCGGGGTCAGACACAGAGTGAAACTCCCTCCACACCGTCCCATCACACACTCCAGGGGTCAGACACAGAGTGAAGCTCCCTCCACACTGTCCCATCACACACTCCCAGGGTCAGACACAGAGTGAAGCTCCCTCCACACTGTCCCATCACACACTCCCAGGGTCAGACACAGAGTGAAGCTCCCTCCACACTGTCCCATCACACACTCCCAGGGTCAGACACAGAGTGAAGCTCCCTCCACACTGTCCCATCACACACTCCCGGGGTCAGACACAGAGTGAAACTCCTTCCACACCGTCCCATCACACACTCCTGGGGTCAGCCACAGAGTGAAACTCCTTCCACACCGTCCCATCACACACTCCTGGGATCAGACACAGAGTGAATCTCCCTCCACACTGTCCCATCACTCACTCCCGGGGTCAGACACAGAGTGAAGCTCCCTCCACACAGTCCCATCACACACTCCCAGGGTCAGACACAGAGTGAAGCTCCCTCCACACTGTCCCATCACACACTCCCAGGGTCAGACACAGAGTGAAGCTCCCTCCACACTGTCCCATCACACACTCCCAGGGTCAGACACAGAGTGAAGCTCCCTCCACACTGTCCCATCACACACTCCCAGGGTCAGCCACAGAGTGAAACTCCTTCCACACCGTCCCATCACACACTCCTGGGGTCAGGCACAGAGTGAAGCTCCCTCCACACAGTCCCATCACACACTCCCAGGGTCAGACACAGAGTGAAGCTCCCTCCACACTGTCCCATCACACACTCCCAGGGTCAGACACAGAGTGAAGCTCCCTCCACACTGTCCCATCACACACTCCCAGGGTCAGACACAGAGTGAAGCTCCCTCCACACTGTCCCATCACACACTCCCAGGGTCAGACACAGAGTGAAGCTCCTTCCACACCGTCCCATCACACACTCCCGGGGTCAGATACAGAGTGAAGCTCCCTCCACACCGTCCCATCACACACTCCCGGGGTCAGACACAGAGTGAATCTCCCTCCACACCGTCCCATCACACACTCCCGGGGTCAGATACAGAGTGAATCTCCCTCCACACCGTCCCATCACACACTCCTGGGGTCAGACACAGAGTGAATCTCCCTCCACACCGTCCCATCACACACTCCTGGGGTCAGACACAGAGTGAAGCTCTCTCCACACCGTCCCATCACAAACTCCTGGGGTCAGACACAGAGTGAAGCTCCCTCTGCACCGTCCCCTCAAACACTCCCAGGGTCAGACACAGAGTGAAGCTCCCTCCACACCGTCCCATCACACACTCCCGGGGTCAGACACAGAGTGAAGCTCCCTCCACACCGTCCAATCACACTCTCCCAGGGTCAGACACAGAGTGAAGCTCCCTCCACACCGTCCCATCACACACTCCCGGGGTCAGACACAGAGTGAAGCTCCCTCCACACCGTCCCATCACACACTCCCGGGGTCAGACACAGATTGAAGCTCCCTCCACACCATCCCATCACACACTCCCGGGGTCAGACACAGAGTGAAGCTCCCTCCACACCGTCTCATCACACACTCCCGGGGTCAGACACAGAGTGAAGCTCCCTCCACACCGTCCCATCACACACTCCCGGGGTCAGACACAGAGTGAATCTCCCTCCACACCGTCCCATCACACACTCCCGGGGTCAGATACAGAGTGAATCTCCCTCCACACCGTCCCATCACACACTCCTGGGGTCAGACACAGAGTGAATCTCCCTCCACACCGTCCCATCACACACTCCTGGGGTCAGACACAGAGTGAAGCTCTCTCCACACCGTCCCATCACACACTCCTGGGGTCAGACACAGAGTGAAGCTCCCTCTGCACCGTCCCCTCAAACACTCCCAGGGTCAGACACAGAGTGAAGCTCCCTCCACACCGTCCCATCACACACTCCCGGGGTCAGACACAGAGTGAAGCTCCCTCCACACCGTCCAATCACACTCTCCCAGGGTCAGACACAGAGTGAAGCTCCCTCCACACCGTCCCATCACACACTCCCGGGGTCAGACACAGAGTGAAGCTCCCTCCACACCGTCCCATCACACACTCCCGGGGTCAGACACAGATTGAAGCTCCCTCCACACCATCCCATCACACACTCCCGGGGTCAGACACAGAGTGAAGTTCCCTCCACACCGTCTCATCACACACTCCCGGGGTCAGACACAGAGTGAAGCTCCCTCCACACCGTCCCATCACACACTCCCAGGGTCAGACACAGAGTGAAGCTCCCTCCACACCGTCCCATCACACAGTCCCGGGGTCAGACACAGAGTGAAGCTCCCCCCACACCGTCCCATCACACACTCCCGGGGTCAGACACAGAGTGAATCTCCCTCCACACTGTTCCATCACACACTCCCGGGGTCAGACACAGAGTGAAGCTCCCTCCACACCGTCCCATCACACACTCCCGGGGTCAGACACAGAGTGAAGCTCCCTCCACACCGTCCAATCACACTCTCCCAGGGTCAGACACAGAGTGAAGCTCCCTCCACACCGTCCCATCACACACTCCCGGGGTCAGACACAGAGTGAAGCTCCCTCCACACCGTCCCATCACACACTCCCGGGGTCAGACACAGAGTGAAGCTCCCTCCACACCGTCCCATCACACACTCCCGGGGTCAGACACAGAGTGAAGCTCCCTCCGCACCGTCCCATCACACACTCCCGGGGTCAGACACAGAGTGAAACTCCCTCCACAACGTCTCATCACACACTCCCGGGGTCAGACACAGAGTGAAGCTCCCTCCACACAATCCCAGGGGCTGTTGTTTGTGAGTGATAGTAGCCACGTACTTCCTTGTATCTGATGAAGTGCCGTAGAACTGGGCTCCCTCCATTCTCCACGTCCTTGAAGAATATCCGGATAGCATTGCCTGTGCTTTCATTACTGGTGGAGACGTTGGGCCTGTCTGGTTCCCCTGTGGGAACAACGAACATTTTTTCATTGGTCCTGTCCCATGGAACAAAGGATCAGGCCTTCCCTCCCATCTGCCTGCTACTGGCTCTCTAATGCAGCTCTCCCGTCAGCCATTATATTCTCAACCCCCCTCCCCCGACTCCCTCTCCCCTTTCAGAAACTCCTACCCAGTCTCCTCACAAAACCTCTTTTGGTAATCAAGAATGAGAGGGCACATGTTCAGCTTGTAGAGGTTCACTTGTGTCAGGGGGTCCTGATTGTCGAGACCCTCAGACTCCTCCCTCACCAAATTCAATTTATTCCATCCCAAACTTCTCTTTCTTTCAAATGCCTCGACTCATCCTCCCCTGGACCTGCAAGCAGACCCCCTCCCCAGCTACTTCCGGACGAGAGCCCCTCCTTCCCTGGGGAACATCCCGTGGAAACCCCGTCATGCCACTCTACCCCATCTCCATTTTGGAGAAAGGGCCAGCATCCTCTGTCCCATCCCCATCTGAAGCCTTCCCAGCACCACTCTACAACCCGTGTCCTCAGTGTTATTTTATATTTCCACAGTTTGTCTTCTATTGCACACTGGTTGCCAGTTTGTATCTGTGGACGTAGTGTTCATAAAATTCTATAGTATTTACTGTTTTCCTGCAAATCCTGGTAAGAAAATAAATCTCAAGGTAGTATATGGTAACATTTGAGAATAGATCTACCTTGATCTTTGGTTCCCTACCAGAGGGGAGAAGACTGTCTATCTATCCTCACGGAGGGAGATATGGATGGAGGAATCTATTCCTCTTCTCCGTAAGCCTCTCAGCCTCCTTCGCTCCAGGGAAAGCATATCCGATCTCTCCCCATAACCAGAGTCCTCCAGCCCGGGCAGCGTCTTTAGGGAGGGTGCGGAGGAGATTTACGAGGATGCTGCCTGGATTAGACAGCCTGTCGTATGAGGATAGGTTGAGGGAGCGAGGCCTTTTCTCACTGGGTGATGAGAGGTGACTTGATAGAGGCGTACATGATCATAGGAGGGGTAGAGCAATTGGACAGTCAGAGACTTTTTCTTTGGAGAAAATAGCTAATATGAAGGACAGTATTTTAAGCTGATTGGAGGGAAGTATAGCTGATATGTTAAAGATTTGTTTTACACAGAGAGTGGTGGGTGTGTGGAACACACTACCGGGGAGGTGGCAGAGGCTGACACATTAGGGATATTGAAGAGACACTTAGACACATGGCAGAAAGAGAAAAGGGAGGCAGGGTGAGATTGATCTTCGAGTAGGGTGAAAGGTTAATACAACATTGTGGGCTGGGGGCCTGTTGTGCTGTACTTTTCTCTGTGGATGGAGCATCTGGGTGGAACTGTAGGAAGATGGTGTTTAGTGTGAAGAGAGTGAAGAATGGCTTTCTCGTAGGGGTTCACTTTGGTCTCTTCCCACTATAGGAAGATGCAGAGGAGATTTACAAAGATGTTGCCAGGACTCCACAGACTAAGTTATGGAGAGAGGTAGGGCAGTTTGGGACTTTGTTCACTGGAGTTTGGGTGACCTTCTAGAGGTATATAAAATCATGGGGGGCATAGACAGGGAGAAAGCTCACAGCCATTTTCCTCAGGGGTGGGGAATTGAGAGTTAGAGGACACAAGTTCACCTGGTAGACATGAACTTGGGCCGGGGGAACTGACATCGACTTACACCCTTTTCTTCCACCCCCCCCAGAACCCCCAGAGATTCTGTCAATTGGGACAGCAGGGCAAATCCATTTGTCCCTTGTTTCATGCTCGATCGTTGCCCCAACAGCCACAAATCTAGCCGTGCCCTTCTCAGATCCACTCAGTGATGAGAGGTCCCCAGGTGGGGGGAGTTCCAGTCTCTAGATGATGAGGGTACACCCCCAATCCTGAATGGTGAGCGCAACACCCCCTCCCCATTTCAGGACCTCCTCTCTTGAAACTTCCCAGTCCAGCAGAGGTTTTCCCCTTCCTCTTTCCCCTGGTGGGATCTTGCTGTGCACAACAGCAAAAGGGGGAGTGTCCATTTAATTTTATTTCACCGTTCTCTCCCTCGACTGCCCCTTCCCACTTCCCCAAAATTCACCCAATCACAGCAGGCGAGAAGATGGGAAGTGAGCAAAGTGGAATGGAACGCTACCTCCTATTGGACGGGCCGCAGATGACATCACCGGACATAATGGGAGCGATCACATGATGACGAGATGGTGGATGAACCATGGTGATGGTTACATGGAGGAGAGAGCAGCAGTGAAAGAGTTACTGGGCAATGCATGGCCAGCGGTAATAAAATATACAAATAAATAAATGTACAAAATACTAACAACTTTAAAAAGAATGAAAAAGCAAAGGTTAGCCCCAAGAGACCTGTGGGAGACCACTCTGTCCATCCAGCCACTACTGGACCACTGATTCAGCTCTCCCAGCAGCCCCTGTTCACTCTGCTTCTTGCAACCTCTCCCCACTTTGGGCAGCTCGTATTCAATCTCCCTCTGCCCCCCACCCCTTGCAAACGTATCTTGGAGCAAATCAACTCCACACCCCCACCTCTCTACCTCTTCTCTCTCCACCCCAACTCTCCCTAACCACTCCTCCCCCTACTCTCACTATACCCATTCCCTCACTCTCACAACCCCTTCTCTCTCCCTCTTCCTATCCCCTTTTCTTCCCCACTGTCTACCCCCTTCTCTCTCTCCCCCACTCTCACTACCCCTTTTCTCTCCCTCTTCCTATCCCCTTTTCTTCCCCACTCTGTCTACCCCTTCTCTCTCTCCCACTGTCCCTACCCCCTTCTCTCTCTCCCTCACTCTCTCTACCCCTTCTTTCTCTCTCCCACTGTCCCTACCCCATTCTCTCCGTGTGGGTCTGAATCTGTGCCAAGTCCCCCCCCACCCCTCTACCCGCGGACATTTCTGCTGGAATCCACTCACGGCTCGAGAGCGTCCTGGCCGAAACGATGTCGGAATAATTGCCGTCGCCTCTGCCGTTGATGGCGGACACGCGGAACTGGTACGGAGTGTAGGGCTGCAATCCAGTGACGAGGTAGGATTCTGGGGCAGAGGGAGAGGGAGAGAGGCAGGATGGGTTTCACAGCTTGTCTTCCATGGATTACAGAAAGTGTGGCACAGTAGATATAACTGATCCCTGCACACAGAAATCCACAGGCGCCAATGGAAATGAATAAACTGTCGATGTTTCAGGCGGAGACCCTTCATCAGGCCTCTCCTAACCTGACATTTCCCCCCTCCCCGCCACTCTCCCGCCCTCCGATTCCCCTGGCCTACCGTTGTCGATTCGTGCCCGGTTCCATTCCCAGCTGGAGTCCGGCCTCCACTCCAGCCAGTATCCCAGGACGGGGATGCCGCTGTCCTCCCTGGGCGGGTCGAAGGCCACCCGGACAGTGGTGGAGTGTGGCTCCGCCCTCAGCTGCCGCGGGATGCCCGGAAACCCTGCAGAGGGGAAACGGGAGGCGGAGGGTTCAGTGGGAGCAGAGTGGAATTGGGTGGGCGCCTGGGAGGAGGGAGGGAGGGAGGGAGAGAGGGTTGGGAGCCTCCCGCAGCAGAGGTGGGGTGCAGGCAAGAGGTGCCTTCACTGACGGAGATGTGGGGGCATACAGGAGGGAGGGGCAGCCGAGAAGAGGCCTCCCCTCGATGGAGTAGGAGGGGAGGGGTCGGAGGGACCTGGAGAGACTCTTCTGGAGATCCCGGGTTCCATCACCACCCTGCTGTCTGTGTGGAGTCTGCCCACTCTTCCTGTGATCCTGAGGGGTGGGGGGAGGAGACCCACAGGGTGGAAGGGGAGAGGGGGCCTTAGGGAGGGAGGAGAGTTGAGATGGTGTGGATGGGAGGGGGTGGGGAGGGAGACCGGTGGTTGGGAGGGAGGGGAAGGACACTCACAGGGAGGGGGAAGTGTGAATGGGAGAGGGAAGGGGGCCTCTGGGTGGGGAGAGGCCCATGAGTTAGTCACGGCTGTCCTCACCTCCCTCCCTCAGCTGCACGGTGTGAGAAGCCGAGCCCTGAGCGTTACTTGCTGTGCACCGGTACTCTGAGAATTCCTCTGCTGATCTCACTGGCACCTGAGAGAGAGAGCGAGGGGGAGTCAGTGAGGGAGACTGGGGAGGGGAGGGGAGGGGAGGGGTGTACAACCCTCCGGCCCATACTCCCATTCCCAGCCCTGAGATCCGCTCCGGCCCCTACAAACTTCCCCATCTCCCTAACCCCCTCCAGCCCCTAACTCCCTCCTTGTCTCTGTAACCCCCTCCAGCCCCTACCTCCCTCCTTGTCTCTGTAACCTCCTCCAGCCCCTACCTCCCTCCTTGTCTCTGTAACCCCCTCCAGCCCCTACCTCCCTCCTTGTCTCTGTAACCTCCTCCAGCCCCTACCTCCCTCCTTGTCTCTGTAACCCCCTCCAGCCCCTACCTCCCTCCTTGTCTCTGTAACCCCCTCCAGCCCCTACCTCCCTCCTTGTCTCTGTAACCCCCTCCAGCCCATACCTCCCTCCTTGTCTCTGTAACCCCCTCCAGCCCCTACCTCCCTCCTTGTCTCTGTAACCCCCTCCAGCCCCTACCTCCCTCCTTGTCTCTGTAACCCCCTCCAGCCCCTACCTCCCTCCTTGTCTCTGTAACCTCCTCCAGCCCCTACCTCCCTCCTTGTCTCTGTAACCCCCTCCAGCCCCTACCTCCCTCCTTGTCTCTGTAACCCCCTCCAGCCCCTACCTCCCTCCTTGTCTCTGTAACCCCCTCCAGCCCCTACCTCCCTCCTTGTCTCTGTAACCTCCTCCAGCCCCTACCTCCCTCCTTGTCTCTGTAACCCCCTCCAGCCCATACCTCCCTCCTTGTCTCTGTAACCCCCTCCAGCCCCTACCTCCCTCCTTGTCTCTGTAACCTCCTCCAGCCCCTACCTCCCTCCTTGTCTCTGTAACCCCCTCCAGCCCCTACCTCCCTCCTTGTCTCTGTAACCCCCTCCAGCCCCTACCTCCCTCCTTGTCTCTGTAACCCCCTCCAGCCCCTACCTCCCTCCTTGTCTCTGTAACCCCCTCCAGCCCTTACCTCCCTCCTTGTCTCTGTAACCCCCTCCAGCCCCTACCTCCCTCCTTGTCTCTGTAACTTGCTTTGGCCCCTACACCCCTCCCCGTCTCTGTGACCCCCCCATAACCCGGACTGACCTGCAGGACACTCCTGATGTCTGTTGAGTGTTTGGAGATAAGTCCAATGTCTCCAAGATCCAAACTGTTCCGGCTCCAGGTGATGTTTGGCTCGGGATAAGCCCGGACGGTGCAGGAGATGTTGACGGGGTTTCCTAACCAGCTGTACAGGACCTGCGGTTCAGAAGATTCAAATGTGGGGACGTCTGTAGTGGGCAAAGTCACATTGGTCAGTCACAAACCTCAGTGCAGAACCTCACCCTCTCCCACAGTACTCCCTCCTCACCCCCTCTGACAGCGTTCCCTCCTCACCCCCTCCCACAGTACTCCCTCCTCACCCCCTCCCATAGCATTCCCACCTCACCCCCTCCCACAGCGTTCCCTCCTCACCCCCTCCCACAGCGTTCCCTCCTCACCCCCTCCCACAGTACTCCCTCCTCACCCCCTCCCACAGTACTCCCTCCTCACCCCCTCTGACAGCGATCCCTCCTCAACCCCTCCCACAGTACTCCCTCCTCACCCCCTCCCATAGCGTTCCCACCTCACCCCCTCCCACAGTACTCCCTCCTCACCCCCTCCCACAGCGTTCCCTCCTCACCCCCTCCCACAGTACTCCCTCCTCACCCCCTCCCACAGTACTCCCTCCTCACCCCCTCCCACAGCGTTCCCTCCTCACCCCCTCCCACAGCGTTCCCTCCTCACCCCCTCCCACAGTACTCCCTCCTCACCCCCTCCCACAGTACTCCCTCCTCACCCCCTCCCACAGCGTTCCCTCCTCACCCCCTCCCACAGCGTTCCCTCCTCACCCCCTCCCACAGTACTCCCTCCTCACCCCCTCCCACAGTACTCCCTCCCATAGCGTTCCCTCCTCACCCCCTCCCACAGTACTCCCTCCTCACCCCCTCCCACAGTACTCCCTCCTCACCCCCTCTGACAGCGATCCCTCCTCAACCCCTCCCACAGTACTCCCTCCTCACCCCCTCCCATAGCGTTCCCACCTCACCCCCTCCCACAGTACTCCCTCCTCACCCCCTCCCACAGTACTCCCTCCTCACCCCCTCCCACAGCGTTCCCTCCTCATCCCCTCCCACAGTACTCCCTCCTCACCCCCTCCCACAGTACTCCCTCCTCACCCCCTCCCACAGCGTTCCCTCCTCACCCCCTCCCACAGTACTCCCTCTTCACCCCCTCCCACAGCGTTCCCTCCTCACCCCCTCCCATAGCGTTCCCTCCTCACCCCCTCCCACAGCACTTCCTCCTCACCCCCTCCCACAGTACTCCCTCCTCACCCGCTCCCATAGCGTTCCCTACTCACCCCCTCCCACAGTACTCCCTCCTCACCCCCTCCCAAAGCGTTCCCTCCTCACCCCCTCCCATAGCGTTCCCTCCTCACCCCCTCCCACAGTACTCCCTCCTCACCCCCTCCCACAGTACTCCCTCCTCACCCCCTCCCATAGCGTTCCCTCCTCACCCCCTCCCATAGCGTTCCCTCCTCACCCCCTCCCACAGTACTCCCTCCTCACCCCCTCCCACAGTACTCACCCCCTCCCATAGCGTTCGCTCCTCACCCCCCTCCCACAGTACTCACCCCCTCCCATAGCGTTCCCTCCTCACCCCCTCCCATAGCGTTCCCTCCTCACCCCCTCCCACAGTACTCCCTCCTCACCCCCTCCCACAGTACTCCCTCCTCACCCCCTCCCATAGCGTTCCCTCCTCACCCCCTCCCACAGTGTTCCCTCCTCACCCCCTCCCACAGCATTCCCTCCTCACCCCCTGCCACAGTACTCCCTCCTCACCCCCTCCCACAGTACTCCCTCCTCACCCCCTCCCATAGCGTTCCCACCTCACCCCCTCCCACAGTACTCCCTCCTCACCCCCCTCCCACAGTACTCCCTCCTCACCCCCTCCCACAGCGTTCCCTCCTCATCCCCTCCCACAGTACTCCCTCCTCACCCCCTCCCACAGTACTCCCTCCTCACCCCCTCCCACAGCGTTCCCTCCTCACCCCCTCACACAGTACTCCCTCTTCACCCCCTCCCACAGCGTTCCCTCCTCACCCCCTCCCATAGCGTTCCCTCCTCACCCCCTCCCACAGCACTTCCTCCTCACCCCCTCCCACAGTACTCCCTCCTCACCCGCTCCCATAGCGTTCCCTACTCACCCCCTCCCACAGTACTCCCTCCTCACCCCCTCCCATAGCGTTCCCTCCTCACCCCCTCCCATAGCGTTCCCTCCTCACCCCCTCCCACAGTACTCCCTCCTCACCCCCTCCCACAGTACTCCCTCCTCACCCCCTCCCATAGCGTTCCCTCCTCACCCCCTCCCATAGCGTTCCCTCCTCACCCCCTCCCACAGTACTCCCTCCTCACCCCCTCCCACAGTACTCACCCCCTCCCATAGCGTTCGCTCCTCACCCCCCTCCCACAGTACTCTCCCCCTCCCATAGCGTTCCCTCCTCACCCCCTCCCATAGCGTTCCCTCCTCACCCCCTCCCACAGTACTCCCTCCTCACCCCCTCCCACAGTACTCCCTCCTCACCCCCTCCCATAGCGTTCCCTCCTCACCCCCTCCCACAGTACTCCCTCCCACAGTGTTCCCTCCTCACCCCCTCCCACAGCATTCCCTCCTCACCCCCTGCCACAGTACTCCCTCCTCACCCCCTCCCACAGCACTCCCTCCTCACCCCCTCCCACAGTACTCCCTCCTCACCCCCTCCCATAGCGTTCCCACCTCACCCCCTCCCACAGTACTCCCTCCTCACCCCCTCCCACAGTACTCCCTCCTCACCCCCTCCCACAGCGTTCCCTCCTCACCCCCTCCCACAGCGTTCCCTCCTCACCCCCTCCCACAGTACTCCCTCCTCACCCCCTCCCACAGTACTCCCTCCTCACCCCCTCCCACAGCGTTCCCTCCTCACCCCCTCCCACAGCGTTCCCTCCTCACCCCCTCCCACAGTACTCCCTCCTCACCCCCTCCCACAGTACTCCCTCCCATAGCGTTCCCTCCTCACCCCCTCCCACAGTACTCCCTCCTCACCCCCTCCCACAGTACTCCCTCCTCACCCCCTCTGACAGCGATCCCTCCTCAACCCCTCCCACAGTACTCCCTCCTCACCCCCTCCCATAGCGTTCCCACCTCACCCCCTCCCACAGTACTCCCTCCTCACCCCCTCCCACAGTACTCCCTCCTCACCCCCTCCCACAGCGTTCCCTCCTCATCCCCTCCCACAGTACTCCCTCCTCACCCCCTCCCACAGTACTCCCTCCTCACCCCCTCCCACAGCGTTCCCTCCTCACCCCCTCCCACAGTACTCCCTCTTCACCCCCTCCCACAGCGTTCCCTCCTCACCCCCTCCCATAGCGTTCCCTCCTCACCCCCTCCCACAGCACTTCCTCCTCACCCCCTCCCACAGTACTCCCTCCTCACCCGCTCCCATAGCGTTCCCTACTCACCCCCTCCCACAGTACTCCCTCCTCACCCCCTCCCAAAGCGTTCCCTCCTCACCCCCTCCCATAGCGTTCCCTCCTCACCCCCTCCCACAGTACTCCCTCCTCACCCCCTCCCACAGTACTCCCTCCTCACCCCCTCCCATAGCGTTCCCTCCTCACCCCCTCCCATAGCGTTCCCTCCTCACCCCCTCCCACAGTACTCCCTCCTCACCCCCTCCCACAGTACTCACCCCCTCCCATAGCGTTCGCTCCTCACCCCCCTCCCACAGTACTCACCCCCTCCCATAGCGTTCCCTCCTCACCCCCTCCCATAGCGTTCCCTCCTCACCCCCTCCCACAGTACTCCCTCCTCACCCCCTCCCACAGTACTCCCTCCTCACCCCCTCCCATAGCGTTCCCTCCTCACCCCCTCCCACAGTACTCCCTCCCACAGTGTTCCCTCCTCACCCCCTCCCACAGCATTCCCTCCTCACCCCCTGCCACAGTACTCCCTCCTCACCCCCTCCCACAGTACTCCCTCCTCACCCCCTCCCATAGCGTTCCCACCTCACCCCCTCCCACAGTACTCCCTCCTCACCCCCTCCCACCTTACTCCCTCCTCACCCCCTCCCACAGCGTTCCCTCCTCATCCCCTCCCACAGTACTCCCTCCTCACCCCCTCCCACAGTACTCCCTCCTCACCCCCTCCCACAGCGTTCCCTCCTCACCCCCTCCCACAGTACTCCCTCTTCACCCCCTCCCACAGCGTTCCCTCCTCACCCCCTCCCATAGCGTTCCCTCCTCACCCCCTCCCACAGCACTTCCTCCTCACCCCCTCCCACAGTACTCCCTCCTCACCCGCTCCCATAGCGTTCCCTACTCACCCCCTCCCACAGTACTCCCTCCTCACCCCCTCCCATAGCGTTCCCTCCTCACCCCCTCCCATAGCGTTCCCTCCTCACCCCCTCCCACAGTACTCCCTCCTCACCCCCTCCCACAGTACTCCCTCCTCACCCCCTCCCATAGCGTTCCCTCCTCACCCCCTCCCATAGCGTTCCCTCCTCACCCCCTCCCACAGTACTCCCTCCTCACCCCCTCCCACAGTACTCACCCCCTCCCATAGCGTTCGCTCCTCACCCCCCTCCCACAGTACTCACCCCCTCCCATAGCGTTCCCTCCTCACCCCCTCCCATAGCGTTCCCTCCTCACCCCCTCCCACAGTACTCCCTCCTCACCCCCTCCCACAGTACTCCCTCCTCACCCCCTCCCATAGCGTTCCCTCCTCACCCCCTCCCACAGTACTCCCTCCCACAGTGTTCCCTCCTCACCCCCTCCCACAGCATTCCCTCCTCACCCCCTGCCACAGTACTCCCTCCTCACCCCCTCCCACAGCACTCCCTCCTCACCCCCTCCCACAGTACTCCCTCCTCACCCCCTCCCACAGTGCTCCCTCCTCACCCCCTCCCATAGCGTTCCCTCCTCACCCCCTCCCACAGTACTCCCTCCTCACCCCCCTCCCACAGTACTCCCTCCTCACCCCCTCCCACAGCGTTCCCTCCTCACCCCCTCCCACAGTACTCCCTCTTCACCCCCTCCCACAGCGTTCCCTCCTCACCCCCTCCCATAGCGTTCCCTCCTCACCCCCTCCCACAGCACTTCCTCCTCACCCCCTCCCACAGTACTCCCTCCTCACCCGCTCCCATAGCGTTCCCTACTCACCCCCTCCCACAGTACTCCCTCCTCACCCCCTCCCATAGCGTTCCCTCCTCACCCCCTCCCATAGCGTTCCCTCCTCACCCCCTCCCACAGTACTCCCTCCTCACCCCCTCCCACAGTACTCCCTCCTCACCCCCTCCCATAGCGTTCCCTCCTCACCCCCTCCCATAGCGTTCCCTCCTCACCCCCTCCCACAGTACTCCCTCCTCACCCCCCTCCCACAGTACTCACCCCCTCCCATAGCGTTCGCTCCTCACCCCCCTCCCACAGTACTCACCCCCTCCCATAGCGTTCCCTCCTCACCCCCTCCCATAGCGTTCCCTCCTCACCCCCTCCCACAGTACTCCCTCCTCACCCCCTCCCACAGTACTCCCTCCTCACCCCCTCCCATAGCGTTCCCTCCTCACCCCCTCCCACAGTACTCCCTCCCACAGTGTTCCCTCCTCACCCCCTCCCACAGCATTCCCTCCTCACCCCCTGCCACAGTACTCCCTCCTCACCCCCTCCCACAGCACTCCCTCCTCACCCCCCTCCCACAGTACTCCCTCCTCACCCCCTCCCATAGCGTTCCCACCTCACCCCCTCCCACAGTACTCCCTCCTCACCCCCTCCCACAGTACTCCCTCCTCACCCCCTCCCACAGCGTTCCCTCCTCATCCCCTCCCACAGTACTCCCTCCTCACCCCCTCCCACAGTACTCCCTCCTCACCCCCCTCCCACAGCGTTCCCTCCTCACCCCCTCCCACAGTACTCCCTCTTCACCCCCTCCCACAGCGTTCCCTCCTCACCCCCTCCCATAGCGTTCCCTCCTCACCCCCTCCCACAGCACTTCCTCCTCACCCCCTCCCACAGTACTCCCTCCTCACCCGCTCCCATAGCGTTCCCTACTCACCCCCTCCCACAGTACTCCCTCCTCACCCCCTCCCATAGCGTTCCCTCCTCACCCCCTCCCATAGCGTTCCCTCCTCACCCCCCTCCCACAGTACTCCCTCCTCACCCCCTCCCACAGTACTCCCTCCTCACCCCCCTCCCATAGCGTTCCCTCCTCACCCCCCTCCCATAGCGTTCCCTCCTCACCCCCTCCCACAGTACTCCCTCCTCACCCCCTCCCACAGTACTCACCCCCTCCCATAGCGTTCGCTCCTCACCCCCCTCCCACAGTACTCACCCCCTCCCATAGCGTTCCCTCCTCACCCCCTCCCATAGCGTTCCCTCCTCACCCCCTCCCACAGTACTCCCTCCTCACCCCCTCCCACAGTACTCCCTCCTCACCCCCTCCCATAGCGTTCCCTCCTCACCCCCTCCCACAGTACTCCCTCCCACAGTGTTCCCTCCTCACCCCCTCCCACAGCATTCCCTCCTCACCCCCTGCCACAGTACTCCCTCCTCACCCCCTCCCACAGCACTCCCTCCTCACCCCCTCCCACGGTACTCCCTCCTCACCCTCTCCCACAGTACTCCCTCCTCACACAGTACTCCCTCCTCACACAGTACTCCCTCCTCACCCACTCTGACAGCGTTCCCTCCTCACCTCCTCACACAGTACTCCCTCCTCACCCACTCTGACAGCGTTCCCTGCTCAACCCCCTCACACAGTACTCCCTCCCACAGTGTTCCCTCCTCACCCCCTCCCATAGCGTTCCCTCCTCACCCCCTCCCACAGTACTCCCTCCCACAGTGTTCCCTCCTCACCCCCTCCCACAGCATTCCCTCCTCACCCCCTGCCACAGTACTCCCTCCTCACCCCCTCCCACAGCACTCCCTCCTCACCCCCTCCCACAGTACTCCCTCCTCACCCCCTCCCACAGTGCTCCCTCCTCACCCCCTCCCATAGCGTTCCCTCCTCACCCCCTCCCACAGTACTCCCTCCTCACCCCCTCCCACGGTACTCCCTCCTCACCCTCTCCCACAGTACTCCCTCCTCACACAGTACTCCCTCCTCACACAGTACTCCCTCCTCACCCACTCTGACAGCGTTCCCTGCTCAACCCCCTCACACAGTACTCCCTCCTCACCCCCTCCCACAGTATTCCCTCCTCAACCCCCTCCCACAGTACTCCCTCCTCACCCCCTTCCACAGTATTCCCTCCTCACCCCCTCCCATAGTGTTCCCTCCTCACCCCCTTCCACAGTATTCCCTCCTCACCCCCTCCCATAGTGTTCCCTCCTCACCCCCTCCCACAGTATTCCCTCCTCACCCCCTCCCACAGTATTCCCTCCTCACCCCCTCCCATAGTGTTCCCTCCTCACCCCCTCCCATAGTGTTCCCTCCTCACCCCCTCCCATAGCGTTCCCTCCTCACCCCCTCCCACAGTACTCCCTCCTCACCCCCTCCCACAGCGTTCCCTCCTCATCCCCTTCCACAGAGTTCCCTCCTCACCCCCCTCCCATAGTGTTCCCTCCTCACCCCCTTCCACAGCGTTGCCTCCTCACCACCCCTCCCATAGTGTTCCCTCCTCACCCCCTTCCACAGAGTTCCCCTCCTCACCCCCTCCCATAGTGTTCCCTCCTCACCCCCTTCCACAGCGTTGCCTCCTCACCACCCCTCCCATAGTGTTCCCTCCTCACCCCCTTCCACAGTTCCCTCCTCACCCCCTCCCATAGTGTTCCCTCCTCACCCCCCTCCCACAGCGTTCCCTCCTCACCCCCTCCCATAGTGTTCCCTCCTCACCCCCTCCAGCGTTCCCTCCTCACCCCCTCCAGCGTTCCCTCCTCACCACCCCTCCCACTTTACTCACTCCCCGTCACGTACACTTGACTTTGACTGTGATTGGCAAAGATCTCCTCACTGATCTCTCTGTGATGCTTCCAATGCACTGGTACGTTCCTGCATCGGACGCCCGGATGTGTTTGATCACCAGAGTCCCATCGGACAGGATACTGTAACGCTCTGAGGGAAAAGCAGGTGGGTGTTAAAACTATGCACAGTTCCAATCTCACACCGGGAGCACCGTGTACAGTTCCAGTCTCCGTATCCCTGGGTCAGACCCACAACGGGAACACCGTGCACAGTTCCGGTCTCCCTATCCCTGGGTCAGACCCACACCGGGAGCACCGTGCACAGTTCCAGTCTCCGTATCCCTGGGTCAGACCCACACCGGGAGCACCGTACACAGTTCCAGTCTCCGTATCCTTGGGTCAGACCCACACGGGGAGCACCGTGCACAGTTCCAGTCTCACACCGGGAGCACCGTGCACAGTTCCAGTCTCCGTATCCCTGGGTCAGACCCACACCGGGAGCACCGTACACAGTTCCAGTCTCCGTATCCCTGGGTCAGACCCACACGGGGAGCACCGTGCACAGTTCCAGTCTCACACCGGGAGCACCGTGCACAGATCCCGTCTCACACCGGGAGCACCGTGCACAGTTCCAGTCTCCGTGTCCCTGGGTCAGACCCATACCGGGATCAATGATCAGTGAACAAACCTGACTGGACAATCTCCTGATGATATTCCCAGGACACAATGGGATTCGGAATTCCAACCACATGGCAAAGAACAGCCGCATCTGATCCCCCTTCAAACTCCTGGACGGGGAGTGTATTTTCGAACTTGGGGTCCTCTGCCAAGAGAAACAAACAGAAATATTCACTGTGCAGATCCTGTGCTGGTGGTGGGGTTAGCCCCAAATATCCCCTCTGTCTTTGGGGTTACCCCCCCCCCGCACATCCCCACTGGTGGTGGGGTTACCCCCGAACACCCCCACTGGTGGTGGGGTTACCCCCGAACACTCCCTCTGGTGGTGGGGTTACCCCCGAACACCCCCACTGGTGGTGGGGTTACCCCCAGAACACCCCTACTGGTGGTGTGGTTACCCCCGAACACTCCCACTGGTGGTGGGGTTACCCCCGAACACTCCCACTGGTGGTGGGGTTACCCCCGAACACCCCCACTGGTGGTGGGGTTACCCCCAGAACACCCCCACTGGTGGTGTGGTTACCCCCGAACACTCCCACTGGTGGTGGGGTTACCCCCGAACACCCCCACTGGTGGAGGGTTACCCCCAGAACACCCCCACTGGTGGTGTGGTTACCCCCGAACACTCCCACTGGTGGTGGGGTTACCCCCGAACACCCCCCATTGGTAGTGTGGTTACCCCCGAACACTCCCACTGGTGGTGGGGTTAACCCCCCGAACATCCCCACTGGTGGTGTGGTTACCCCCGAACACTCCCACTGGTGGTGGGGTTACCCCCGAACACCCCCATTGGTGGTGTGGTTACCCCCGAACACTCCCACTGGTGGTGGGGTTACCCCCGAACATCCCCACTGGTGGTGGGGTTACCCCCCTGAACACCCCCACTGGTGGTGGGGTTACCCCCGAACATCCCCACTGGTGGTGGGGCTACCCCCAGAACACCCCCACTGGTGGTGGTGTTACCCCAGAACACCCCCACTGGTGGTGGGGTTACCCCTGAACACCCCCACTGGTGGTGGGGATACCCCTGAACACCCCCACTGGTGGTGGGGTTACCCCAGAACACCCCCACTGGTGGTGGGGATACCCCTGAACACCCCCACTGGTATCTCAATCTCGATCAGAAACTGAGTTCAAATCATCACAGCTGGAGGGGTGGTGAGGAGGGAATTCTGAGGAAGGGGTGGTGAGGAGGGATCGCTGTGGGAGGGGCATTGAGCAGGGACTGCTGTGGGAGGGGTGGTTGAGGAGGGATCACTGTGGGGAGTGGTGAGGAGGGATCACTGTGGGAGGGTGGTGAGGAGGTATCACTGTGGGAGGGGTGGTGAGGAGGGATCGCTGTGGGGAGTGGTGAGGAGGGATCACTGTGGGAGGGGTGGTGAGGAGGGATCGCTGTGGGAGGGGTGGTGAGGAGGGATCACAGTGGGAGGGGTGGTGAGGAGGGATCACAGTGGGTGGTGAGGAGGTATCACTGTGGGAGGGGTGGTGAGGAGGGATCGCTGTGGGTGGTGAGGAGGGATCACAGTGGGAGGGGTGGTGAGGAGGGATCGCTGTGGGAGGGGTGGTGAGGAGGGATCGCTGTGGGAGGGGTGGTGAGGAGGGATCACAGTGGGTGGTGAGGAGGGATCACTGTGGGAGGGGTGGTGAGGAGGGATCGCTGTGGGAGGGGTGGTGAGGAGGGATCACAGTGGGTGGTGAGGAGGGATCACAGTGGGAGGGGTGGTGAGGAGGGATCACAGTGGGAGGGGTGGTGAGTAGGGATCGCTGTGGGAGGGGTGATGAGGAGGGATCACTGTGGGAGGGGTGGTGAGGAGGGATCACTGTGGGAGGGGTGGTGAGGAGGGATCACTGTGGGAGGGGCTGTGAGGAGGGGTCGCTGTGGGATGGGTGGTGAGGAGGGAACGTTGTGGGAGGGGTGGTTGAGGAGGGAATGCTGTGGGGGGGTGAGGAGGGATCACTGTGGGATGGGTGGTGAGGAGGGATCGTTGTGGGAGGGGTGGTTGAGGAGGGAATGCTGTGGGGGGTGAGGAGGGATCACTGTGGGATGGGTGGTGAGGAGGGATCGCTGTGGGAGGGGCATTGAGCAGGGACTGCTGTGGGAGGGGTGGTTGAGGAGGGATCACTGTGGGGAGTGGTGAGGAGGGATCACTGTGGGAGGGGTGGTGAGGAGGTATCACTGTGGGAGGGGTGGTGAGGAGGGATCGCTGTGGGGAGTGGTGAGGAGGGATCACTGTGGGAGGGGTGGTGAGGAGGGATCGCTGTGGGAGGGGTGGTGAGGAGGGATCACAGTGGGAGGGGTGGTGAGGAGGGATCACAGTGGGTGGTGAGGAGGTATCACTGTGGGAGGGGTGGTGAGGAGGATCGCTGTGGGTGGTGAGGAGGGATCACAGTGGGAGGGGTGGTGAGGAGGGATCGCTGTGGGAGGGGTGGTGAGGAGGGATCGCTGTGGGAGGGGTGGTGAGGAGGGATCACAGTGGGTGGTGAGGAGGGATCACTGTGGGAGGGGCGGTGAGGAGGGATCGCTGTGGGAGGGGTGGTGAGGAGGGATCACAGTGGGTGGTGAGGAGGGATCACAGTGGGAGGGGTGGTGAGGAGGGATCACAGTGGGAGGGGTGGTGAGTAGGGATCGCTGTGGGAGGGGTGCTGAGGAGGGATCACTGTGGGAGGGGTGGTGAGGAGGGATCACTGTGGGAGGGGTGGTGAGGAGGGATCACTGTGGGAGGGGCTGTGAGGAGGGGTCGCTGTGGGATGGGTGGTGAGGAGGGAACGTTGTGGGAGGGGTGGTTGAGGAGGGAATGCTGTGGGGGGTGAGGAGGGATCACTGTGGGATGGGTGGTGAGGAGGGATCGTTGTGGGAGGGGTGGTTGAGGAGGGAATGCTGTGGGGGGTGAGGAGGGATCACTGTGGGATGGGTGGTGAGGAGGGATCGTTGTGGGAGGGGTGGTTTGAGGAGGGAATGCTGTGGGGGGTGAGGAGGGAGTACTGTGGGAGGAGGAAGTGAGGAGGGAATACTGTGGGGAGGGGCGGTGAGGAGGGATCACTCTGGGAGGGGTGGTTGAAGAGGGATTACTGTGGGAGGGGTGGTTGAGGAGGGAGCACCGTGGGAGGGGTAGTTGAGGAGGGAGCACTGTGGGAGGGGCAGTGAGGAGGGATCACTGTGGGAAGGGAGGTGAGGGAATGCTGTGGGGGGGGTGAGGAGGGAGTACTGTGGGAGGAGGAAGTGAGGAGGGAATGCTGTGGGGAGGGGCGGTGAGGAGGGATCACTCTGGGAGGGGTGGTTGAAGAGGGATCACTGTGGGAGGGGTGGTTGAGGAGGGAGCACTGTGGGAGGGGTGGTTGAGGAGGGAGCACCGTGGGAGGGGCAGTGAGGAGGGATCATTGTGGGAGGGGCAGTGAGGAGGGATCACTGTGGGAGGGGCAGTGAGGAGGGAGCACCGTGGGAGGGGTGGTTGAGGAGGGAGCACCGTGGGAGGGGCAGTGAGGAGGGATCACTGTGGGAGGGGTGGTTGAGGAGGGAGCACCGTGGGAGGGGCAGTGAGGAGGGATCACTGTGGGAGGGGTGGTTGAGGAGGGATCACTGTGGGAGGGTGGTTGAGGAGGGAGCACTGTGGGAGGGGTGGTTGAGGAGGGAGCACTGTGGGAGGGGCAGTGAGGAGGGATCACTGTGGGAAGGGAGGTGAGGGAATGCTGTGGGGGGGTGAGGAGGGAGTACTGTGGGAGGAGGAAGTGAGGAGGGAATGCTGTGGGGAGGGGCGGTGAGGAGGGATCACTCTGGGAGGGGTGGTTGAAGAGGGATCACTGTGGGAGGGGTGGTTGAGGAGGGAGCACTGTGGGAGGGGTGGTTGAGGAGGGAGCACCGTGGGAGGGGCAGTGAGGAGGGATCATTGTGGGAGGGGCAGAGGAGGGATCACTGTGGGAGGGGCAGAGGAGGGAGCACCGTGGGAGGGGTGGTTGAGGAGGGAGCACCGTGGGAGGGGCAGTGAGGAGGGATCACTGTGGGAGGGGTGGTTGAGGAGGGAGCACCGTGGGAGGGGCAGTGAGGAGGGATCACTGTGGGAGGGGTGGTTGAGGAGGGAGCACCGTGGGAGGGGTGGTTGAGGAGGGAGCACCGTGGGAGGGGCAGAGGAGGGAGCACCGTGGGAGGGGCAGTGAGGAGGGATCACCGTGGGAGGTGTGGTTGAGGAGGGAGCACCTTGGGAGGGGTGGATGAGGTGGGATCACCGTGGGAGGGGCAGTGATGAGGGATCACCGTGGGAGGGGCAGTGAGGAGGGATCACCGTGGGAGGGGCAGTGAGGAGGGATCACCGTGGGAGGGGCAGTGAGGAGGGATCACTGTGGGAGGGGTGGTTGAGGAGGGAGCACCGTGGGAGGGGCAGTGAGGAGGGATCACTGTGGGAGGGGTGGTTGAGGAGGGAGCACCGTGGGAGGGGTGGTTGAGGAGGGAGCACCGTGGAGGGGCAGTGAGGAGGGATCACCGTGGGAGGTGTGGTTGAGGAGCGAGCACCGTGGGAGGGGTGGTTGAGGTGGGATCACCGTGGGAGGGGCAGTGATGAGGGATCACCGTGGGAGGGGCAGTGAGGAGGGATCACCGTGGGAGGGGCAGTGAGGAGGGATCACTGTGGGAGGGGTGGTTGAGGAGGGAGCACCGTGGGAGGGGCAGTGAGGAGGGATCACTGTGGGAGGGGTGGTTGAGGAGGGAGCACCGTGGGAGGGGTGGTTGAGGAGGGAGCACCGTGGGAGGGGCAGTGAGGAGGGATCACTGTGGGAGGTGTGGTTGAGGAGGGAGCACCGTGGGAGGGGTGGTTGAGGAGGGATCACCGTGGGAGGGGCAGTGATGAGGGATCACCGTGGGAGGGGCAGTGAGGAGGGATCACCGTGGGAAAGGAGGTGAGGTGGGAATGCTGTGGGGAGGGGCAGTGAGGAGGGATCACCGTGGGAGGGGCAGTGAGGAGGGATCACCGTGGAGGGGCAGTGAGGAGGGATCACCGTGGGAGGGGCAGTGAGGAGGGATCACCGTGGGAGGTGTGGTTGAGGAGGGAGCACCGTGGGAGGTGTGGTTGAGGAGGGAGCACCGTGGGAGGGGTGGTTGAGGAGGGATCACCGTGGGAGGGGCAGTGATGAGGGATCACCGTGGGAGGGGCAGTGAGGAGGGATCACCGTGGGAGGGGCAGTGAGGAGGGATCACTGTGGGAAAGGAGGTGAGGTGGGAATGCTGTGGGGAGGGGCAGTGAGGAGGGATCACCGTGGGAGGGGCAGTGAGGAGGGATCACTGTGGGAAAGGAGGTGAGGAGGGAATGCTGTGGGGAGGGGCGGTGAGGAGGGAGCACCGTGGGAGGGGTGGTTGAGGAGGGATCACTGTGGGGAGTGGTGAGGAGGGATCACTGTGGGAGGGGTGGTGAGGAGGTATCACTGTGGGAGGGGTGGTGAGGAGGGATCGCTGTGGGGAGTGGTGAGGAGGGATCACAGTGGGAGGGGTGGTGAGGAGGGATCACAGTGGGTGGTGAGGAGGTATCACTGTGGGAGGGGTGGTGAGGAGGGATCGCTGTGGGTGGTGAGGAGGGATCACAGTGGGAGGGGTGGTGAGGAGGGATCGCTGTGGGAGGGGTGGTGAGGAGGGATCGCTGTGGGAGGGGTGGTGAGGAGGGATCACAGTGGGTGGTGAGGAGGGATCACAGTGGGAGGGGTGGTGAGGAGGGATCGCTGTGGGAGGGGTGATGAGGAGGGATCACTGTGGGAGGGGTGGTGAGGAGGGATCACTGTGGGAGGGGCTGTGAGGAGGGGTCGCTGTGGGATGGGTGGTGAGGAGGGAACGTTGTGGGAGGGGTGGTTGAGGAGGGAATGCTGTGGGGGGTGAGGAGGGATCACTGTGGGATGGGTGGTGAGGAGGGATCGTTGTGGGAGGGGTGGTTGAGGAGGGAATGCTGTGGGGGGTGAGGAGGGATCACTGTGGGATGGGTGGTGAGGAGGGATCGTTGTGGGAGGGGTGGTTGAGGAGGGAATGCTGTGGGGGGTGAGGAGGGAGTACTGTGGGAGGAGGAAGTGAGGAGGGAATACTGTGGGGAGGGGCGGTGAGGAGGGATCACTCTGGGAGGGGTGGTTGAAGAGGGATTACTGTGGGAGGGGTGGTTGAGGAGGGAGCACCGTGGGAGGGGCAGTGAGGAGGGATCACTGTGGGAGGGGTGGTTGAGGAGGGATCACTGTGGGAGGGGTGGTTGAGGAGGGAGCACTGTGGGAGGGGTAGTTGAGGAGGGAGCACTGTGGGAGGGGCAGTGAGGAGGGATCACTGTGGGAAGGGAGGTGAGGGAATGCTGTGGGGGGGTGAGGAGGGAGTACTGTGGGAGGAGGAAGTGAGGAGGGAATGCTGTGGGGAGGGGCGGTGAGGAGGGATCACTCTGGGAGGGGTGGTTGAAGAGGGATCACTGTGGGAGGGGTGGTTGAGAAGGGAGCACTGTGGGAGGGGTGGTTGAGGAGGGAGCACCGTGGGAGGGGCAGTGAGGAGGGATCATTGTGGGAGGGGCAGTGAGGAGGGATCACTGTGGGAGGGGCAGTGAGGAGGGAGCACCGTGGGAGGGGTGGTTGAGGAGGGAGCACCGTGGGAGGGGCAGTGAGGAGGGATCACTGTGGGAGGGGTGGTTGAGGAGGGAGCACCGTGGGAGGGGCAGTGAGGAGGGATCACTGTGGGAGGGGTGGTTGAGGAGGGATCACTGTGGGAGGGGTGGTTGAGGAGGGAGCACTGTGGGAGGGGTGGTTGAGGAGGGAGCACTGTGGGAGGGGCAGTGAGGAGGGATCACTGTGGGAAGGGAGGTGAGGGAATGCTGTGGGGGGGTGAGGAGGGAGTACTGTGGGAGGAGGAAGTGAGGAGGGAATGCTGTGGGGAGGGGCGGTGAGGAGGGATCACTCTGGGAGGGGTGGTTGAAGAGGGATCACTGTGGGAGGGGTGGTTGAGGAGGGAGCACTGTGGGAGGGGTGGTTGAGGAGGGAGCACCGTGGGAGGGGCAGTGAGGAGGGATCATTGTGGGAGGGGCAGAGGAGGGATCACTGTGGGAGGGGCAGTGAGGAGGGATCACTGTGGGAGGGGTGGTTGAGGAGGGAGCACCGTGGGAGGGGCAGTGAGGAGGGATCACTGTGGGAGGGGTGGTTGAGGAGGGATCACTGTGGGAGGGGTGGTTGAGGAGGGAGCACTGTGGGAGGGGTGGTTGAGGAGGGAGCACTGTGGGAGGGGCAGTGAGGAGGGATCACTGTGGGAAGGGAGGTGAGGGAATGCTGTGGGGGGGTGAGGAGGGAGTACTGTGGGAGGAGGAAGTGAGGAGGGAATGCTGTGGGGAGGGGCGGTGAGGAGGGATCACTCTGGGAGGGGTGGTTGAAGAGGGATCACTGTGGGAGGGGTGGTTGAGGAGGGAGCACTGTGGGAGGGGTGGTTGAGGAGGGAGCACCGTGGGAGGGGCAGTGAGGAGGGATCATTGTGGGAGGGGCAGAGGAGGGATCACTGTGGGAGGGGCAGAGGAGGGAGCACCGTGGGAGGGGTGGTTGAGGAGGGAGCACCGTGGGAGGGGCAGAGGAGGGATCATTGTGGGAGGGGTGGTTGAGGAGGGAGCACCGTGGGAGGGGCACTGAGGAGGGATCACTGTGGGAGGGGTGGTTGAGGAGGGAGCACCGTGGGAGGGGTGGTTGAGGTGGGATCACCGTGGGAGGGGCAGTGATGAGGGATCACCGTGGGAGGGGCAGTGAGGAGGGATCACCGTGGGACGGGCAGTGAGGAGGGATCACTGTGGGAGGGGTGGTTGAGGAGGGATCACTGTGGGAGGGGTGGTTGAGGAGGGAGCACTGTGGGAGGGGTGGTTGAGGAGGGAGCACTGTGGGAGGGGCAGTGAGGAGGGATCACTGTAGGAAGGGAGGTGAGGGAATGCTGTGGGGGGGTGAGGAGGGAGTACTTTGGGAGGAGGAAGTGAGGAGGGAATGCTGTGGGGAGGGGCGGTGAGGAGGGATCACTCTGGGAGGGGTGGTTGAAGAGGGATCACTGTGGGAGGGGTGGTTGAGGAGGGAGCACTGTGGGAGGGGTGGTTGAGGAGGGAGCACCGTGGGAGGGGCAGTGAGGAGGGATCATTGTGGGAGGGGCAGTGAGGAGGGATCACTGTGGGAAGGGAGGTGAGGGAATGCTGTGGGGGGGTGAGGAGGGAGTACTGTGGGAGGAGGAAGTGAGGAGGGAATGCTGTGGGGAGGGGCGGTGAGGAGGGATCACTCTGGGAGGGGTGTTTGAAGAGGGATCACTGTGGGAGGGGTGGTTGAGGAGGGAGCACTGTGGGAGGGGTGGTTGAGGAGGGAGCACCGTGGGAGGGGCAGTGAGGAGGGATCATTGTGGGAGGGGCAGTGAGGAGGGATCACTGTGGGAGGGGCAGTGAGGAGGGAGCACTGTGGGTGGGGTGGTTGAGGAGGGAGCACCGTGGGAGGGGCAGTGAGGAGAGATCACTGTGGGAGGGGTGGTTGAGGAGGGAGCACCGTGGGAGGGGCAGTGAGGAGGGATCACTGTGGGAGGGGTGGTTGAGGAGGGAGCACCGTGGGAGGGGTGGTTGAGGAGGGAGCACCGTGGGAGGGGCAGAGGAGGGAGCACCGTGGGAGGGGTGGTTGAGGAGGGAGCACCGTGGGAGGGGCAGTGAGGAGGGATCACCGTGGGAGGTGTGGTTGAGGAGGGAGCACCGTGGGAGGGGTGGTTGAGGTGGGATTACCGTGGGAGGGGCAGTGATGAGGGATCACCGTGGGAGGGGCAGTGAGGAGGGATCACCGTGGGAGGGGCAGTGAGGAGGGATCACTGTGGGAGGGGTGGTTGAGGAGGGAGCACCGTGGGAGGGGCAGTGAGGAGGGATCACTGTGGGAGGGGTGGTTGAGGAGGGAGCACCGTGGGAGGGGTGGTTGAGGAGGGAGCACCGTGGGAGGGGCAGTGAGGAGGGATCACCGTGGGAGGGGTGGTTGAGGAGGGAGCACCGTGGGAGGGGCAGTGAGGAGGGATCACTGTGGGAGGGGTGGTTGAGGAGGGAGCACCGTGGGAGGGGCAGTGAGGAGGGATCACTGTGGGAGGGGTGGTTGAGGAGGGAGCACCGTGGGAGGGGTGGTTGAGGAGGGATCACCGTGGGAGGGGCAGTGATGAGGGACCACCGTGGGAGGGGCAGTGAGGAGGGATCACCGTGGGAGGTGTGGTTGAGGAGGGAGCACCGTGGGAGGGGTGGTTGAGGAGGGATCACTGTGGGAGGGGTGGTTGAGGAGGGAGCACTGTGGGAGGGGTGGTTGAGGAGGGAGCACCGTGGGAGGGGCAGTGAGGAGGGATCATTGTGGGAGGGGCAGTGAGGAGGGATCACTGTGGGAGGGGCAGTGAGGAGGGAGCACCGTGGGAGGGGTGGTTGAGGAGGGAGCACCGTGGGAGGGGCAGTGAGGAGGGATCACTGTGGGAGGGGTGGTTGAGGAGGGAGCACCGTGGGAGGGGCAGTGAGGAGGGATCACTGTGGGAGGGGTGGTTGAGGAGGGATCACTGTGGGAGGGGTGGTTGAGGAGGGAGCACTGTGGGAGGGGTGGTTGAGGAGGGAGCACTGTGGGAGGGGCAGTGAGGAGGGATCACTGTGGGAAGGGAGGTGAGGGAATGCTGTGGGGGGGTGAGGAGGGAGTACTGTGGGAGGAGGAAGTGAGGAGGGAATGCTGTGGGGAGGGGCGGTGAGGAGGGATCACTCTGGGAGGGGTGTTTGAAGAGGGATCACTGTGGGAGGGGTGGTTGAGGAGGGAGCACTGTGGGAGGGGTGGTTGAGGAGGGAGCACCGTGGGAGGGGCAGTGAGGAGGGATCATTGTGGGAGGGGCAGTGAGGAGGGATCACTGTGGGAGGGGCAGTGAGGAGGGAGCACTGTGGGTGGGGTGGTTGAGGAGGGAGCACCGTGGGAGGGGCAGTGAGGAGAGATCACTGTGGGAGGGGTGGTTGAGGAGGGAGCACCGTGGGAGGGGCAGTGAGGAGGGATCACTGTGGGAGGGGTGGTTGAGGAGGGAGCACCGTGGGAGGGGTGGTTGAGGAGGGAGCACCGTGGGAGGGGCAGAGGAGGGAGCACCGTGGGAGGGGTGGTTGAGGAGGGAGCACCGTGGGAGGGGTGGTTGAGGAGGGAGCACCGTGGGAGGGGCAGTGAGGAGGGATCACTGTGGGAGGGGTGGTTGAGGAGGGAGCACCGTGGGAGGGGTGGTTGAGGAGGGAGCACCGTGGGAGGGGCAGTGAGGAGGGATCACCGTGGGAGGTGTGGTTGAGGAGGGAGCACCGTGGGAGGGGTGGTTGAGGTGGGATCACCGTGGGAGGGGCAGTGAGGAGGGATCACCGTGGGAGGGGCAGTGAGGAGGGATCACTGTGGGAGGGGTGGTTGAGGAGGGAGCACCGTGGGAAGGGCAGTGAGGAGGGATCACTGTGGGAGGGGTGGTTGAGGAGGGAGCACCGTGGGAGGGGCAGTGAGGAGGGATCACTGTGGGAGGGGTGGTTGAGGAGGGAGCACCGTGGGAGGGGCAGTGAGGAGGGATCACTGTGGGAGGGGTGGTTGAGGAGGGAGCACCGTGGGAGGGGCAGTGAGGAGGGATCACTGTGGGAGGGGTGGTTGAGGAGGGAGCACCGTGGGAGGGGCAGTGAGGAGGGAGCACCGTGGGAGGGGCAGTGAGGAGGGATCACCGTGGGAGGTGTGGTTGAGGAGGGAGCACCGTGGGAGGGGTGGTTGAGGAGGGATCACCGTGGGAGGGGCAATGAGGGATCACCGTGGGAGGGGCAGTGAGGAGGGATCACCGTGGGAGGGGCAGTGAGGAGGGATCACTGTGGGAAAGGAGGTGAGGAGGGAATGCTGTGGGGAGGGGCAGTGAGGAGGGATCACCGTGGGAGGGGCAGTGAGGAGGGATCACTGTGGGAAAGGAGGTGAGGAGGGAATGCTGTGGGGAGGGGCGGTGAGGAGGGAGCACCGTGGGAGGGGTGGTTGGTTGTTTGCTGGTCAGGACGGCCCCTCCTGTCAGTAACACCTGGTCTGGGAGTCGGACATTTCTCTGTCCAGGGAGCTCAGTTGTTGATTTGGTGAAATGACTCTGACCCACTTACGTATAACACTGATGGTGATGGATTTCTGCAGTTCTTCGCCATTTTCCAGACTGGCCATGCACCGGTAAATCCCGTTCACCTCCGGATCGGCATTGATGATCTTCAACTGGGATTGGTATTCATTCGTTTCAATGTGGATGTGGTCATCTTCCTCCACCTCATTGTCATTAATGTACCAGAGAATGGAGTAAGGATCTCCCTTATCCACTGGTGAGAGAGAGAAGGACAGGGCTTCAGAGCAGGAGTGAGGCCAACCTCATCTCTGTCCCCCACGTCCCAGGAGTGACTGTGTGTGTGTGTGTGTGTGTGTGTGTGTGTGTGTGTGTGTGTGTGTGTGTGTGTGTGTGTGTGTGTGTGTGTGTGTGTGTGTGTGTGTGTGTGTGTGTGTGTGTGTGTGTGTATGTTTCTGAGTTTGAGTTTATGAGCGTGTAAGTGTGCACGTGAGTTTGTGTGTAAGTGTGAGTAGATGTGCATTGTGAATGAATGAGTGTCTGTGTGTGTGTGCGAGTACTGACCTTTGCAGATGAAAGTCTTG
This sequence comes from Hypanus sabinus, assembly GCF_030144855.1. NCBI lineage: Eukaryota > Metazoa > Chordata > Chondrichthyes > Myliobatiformes > Dasyatidae > Hypanus > Hypanus sabinus. The sequence goes on from NW_026778913.1 coordinate 660,381, forward strand.
CTGCCTCCCAGTGCGACTTTCCCATTTGGTGGAGTGAGGGTCAGCTTCGCTGAAACTGTGAGATCAGAAATAGAAAACTGGTCACTCAACCGATGAGGTTCATTGAACTGGGCACCCTGGTAAGGGAAACATCCTCCCACAAACTCCACCACCAACACCCACCCCCCACAAACACACACCCACAACCACAGTTTCAAACGGGTCTCTGAGAAAGAGATGTACAGCCATCGAACAGGGACCCAGTGGAAGAAAGCAACCCCTCATTAAACAGGGTATCAAAGGAAGGACACCATCCATTAAACAGGGTATCAAAGGAAGGACACCATCCATTAAACAGGGTCCCCACGGGAGAGAGACTCCCTCCATTAAACAGGGTCCCCACGGGAGAGAGACTCCCTCCATTAAACTGGGTCCCCACAGGAGAGAGACTCCCCCCATTAAACAGGGTCCCCACGGGAGAGAGACTCCCTCCATTAAACAGGGTCCCCACGGAGAGAGACTCCCTCCATTAAACAGGGTCCCCACAGGAGAGAGACCCTCCGTTAAACTGGGTCCCCACAGGAGAGAGACTCCCTCCATTAAACAGGGTCCCCACAGGAGAGAGACTCCCTCCATTAAACAGGGTCCCCACAGGAGAGAGACTCCCTCCATTAAACAGGGTCCCCACGGGAGAGAGACTCCCTCCATTAAACAGGGTCCCCACGGGAGAGAGACCCTCCATTAAACAGGGTCCCCACGGGAGAGAGACCCTCCATTGAACTGGGTCCCCACGGGAGAGAGACTCCCCCCATTAAACAGGGTCCCCACAGGAGAGAGACCCCCTCCATTAAACTGGGTCCCCACGGGAGAGAGACTCCCTCCGTTAAACAGGGTCCTCACGGGTGAGAGACTCCCTCCATTAAACTGGGTCCCCACGGGAGAGAGACTCCCTCCATTAAACTGGGTCCCCACGGGAGAGAGACTCCCTCCGTTAAACTGGGTCCCCACAGGAGAGAGACTCCCTCCGTTAAACAGGGTCCCCATGGGAGAGAGACTCCCTCCATTAAACAGGGTCCCCACAGGAGAGAGACTCCCTCCATTAAACTGGGTCCCCACGGGAGAGAGACTCCCTCCATTAAACAGGGTCCCCACAGGAGAGAGACTCCCTCCATTAAACAGGGTCCCCACAGGAGAGAGACTCCCTCCATTAAACTGGGTCCCCACAGGAGAGAGACTCCCTCCATTAAACAGGGTCCCCACAGGAGAGAGACCCTCCATTAAACAGGGTCCCCACAGGAGAGAGACTCCCTCCATTGAACAGGGTCCCCACAGGAGAGAGACTCGCTCCATTAAACTGGGTCCCCACAGGAGAGAGACCCTCCGTTAAACCGGGTCCCCACGGGGGAGAGACTCCCTCCATTAAACTGGGTCCCCACGGGAGAGAGACTCCCTCCATTAAACTGGGTCCCCACAGGAGAGAGACCCTCCATTAAACAGGGTCCCCACGGGAGAGAGACTCCCTCCATTAAACAGGGTCCCCACGGGAGAGAGACCCTCCATTAAACAGGGTCCCCACGGGAGAGAGACCCTCCATTAAACAGGGTCCCGACGGGAGAGAGACTCCCTCCATTAAACTGGGTCCCCACGGGAGAGAGACTCCCTCCATTAAACTGGGTCCCCACAGGAGAGAGACTCCCTCCATTAAACAGGGTCCCCACGGGAGAGAGACTCCCTCCATTAAACTGGGTCCCCACGGGAGAGAGACTCCCTCCATTAAACAGGGTCCCCACGGAGAGAGACTCCCTCCATTAAACAGGGTCCCGACGGGAGAGAGACTCCCTCCATTAAACAGGGTCCCCACGGAGAGAGACTCCCCCCATTAAACCGGGTCCCCACGGGAGAGAGACTCCCTCCATTAAACAGTGTCCCCACGGAGAGAGACTCCCCCCATTAAACTGGGTCCCCACAGGAGAGAGACCCTCCGTTAAACCGGGTCCCCACGGGGGAGAGACTCCCTCCATTAAACAGGGTCCCCACGGGAGACAGACTCCCTCCATTAAACTGGGTCCCCACAGGAGAGAGACCCTCCATTAAACTGGGTCCCCACGGGAGAGAGACTCCCTCCGTTAAACCGGGTCCCCACAGGAGAGAGACTCCCTCCATTAAACAGGGTCCCCACGGGAGACAGACTCCCTCCATTAAACAGGGTCCCCACGGGAGAGAGACTCCCTCCATTAAACAGGGTCCCCACAGGAGAGAGACTCCCTCCATTAAACTGGGTCCCCACAGGAGAGAGACCCTCCGTTAAACCGGGTCCCCACGGGGGAGAGACTCCCTCCATTAAACAGGGTCCCCACGGAGAGAGACCCTCCGTTAAACTGGGTCCCCACAGGAGAGAGACCCTCCGTTAAACCGGGTCCCCACGGAGAGAGACTCCCTCCATTAAACAGGGTCCCCACGGGAGAGAGACCCTCCATTAAACCGGGTCCCCACGGGAGAGAGACTCCCTCCATTAAACAGGGTCCCCACAGGAGAGAGACCCTCCATTAAACCGGGTCCCCACGGGAGAGAGACTCCCTCCATTAAACAGGGTCCCCACGGGAGAGAGACTCCCCCCATTAAACTGGGTCCCCACGGGAGAGAGACTCCCCCCATTAAACAGGGTCCCCACGGGTGAGAGACTCCCCCTATTAAACAGGATCCCCACAGGAGAGATACACAGAGACACACTCTGTTCTTGCCTCCGATTACGTCCCATTAACTGCTGGAGGGACCGTACTCTGGACGTTCCCAGTTCCTAAGTGCGTTCCCTTCAGCTGACAGACACTTGCCTGTGACTGGGATCCCAGCCAGACCTACGGCCCGCAGACTGACTCAGAAGTCAGTACAGGAAACAATCAAGGGATCTTCGTGCCTGATCTGCCCCTTGATCGTTGGTCCCCAGAGGCAGCACTACTGGCCAACAGGAACCATTCCGTTACTGGAGCCCTCACTGTGGTCTCGAATACAGGTCAGGATTCAGAGGAGAGGAGAGAGAGAGAGAGAGAGAGAGAGAGAGAGAGAGGATTGAGAAGAGAGAGAGTGGAAAGCGAGAGCGAGGAGATGGAGGGAATGGGAAAGTGTGGGAGGAAGAGAGAGAGAGAGAGAGGATTGAGAAGAGAGAGAGTGGAAAGCGAGAGCGAGGAGATGGAGGGAATGGGAAAGTGTGGGAGGAAGAGAGAGGGGAAACAAAGAGACATCCCTTTTGAAAGTGATCCCTGTTTGCAACAGTCGATCTCTTTGAGGGATCCCAGGAAGAGATTCCCTATTTAAAAGGGGTCTCAGGGGCTGTGGGAAGAATTTCCTGATTAAAAATGTCCCTGAGAGAGATTTCCTGATTCAAAGGGGTCCTGCAGACATTTCTCCTTTCAAAGTGGGTCATTTCGAACAAGATACCCCCTTGACATGGGACTGTGATGGGGAGAGGCTGCCCTTTCTAAATTAAATGTGGGAGGGTGTCTCTGACATGGGCACTTGCTCTCTGTGCTCTGGACTCTGTCTGTAACTGACAACCCACATGGTGGAGTCAGTCCCCAGTGGGGAGACCCTCTGTGACAAGAGCTCCCAGGATCAGCGTCCTTCAAAGGGGCAAATCTGGAAAGGGTCCCCGGGCAAACTGATCACTGGCAGACAGATTGTCAGTTTAAAAGGGGTTTCTGAGGGCGAAGTTCTCCCCAGAGGGAGGTTCCTAATGGGAGACACACCCTCATTCAGAAAAAATCCCTTTTGAGGCTTCACAGTGGGAGGTAGTGCTTCAGGGAGAGAAGGAGAAGAAGAGGGGAGGGAGAGAGAGAAACTGTGTGAGAGAGGGAGGTGGAAAAGTGAAAATGGGATGGAGAGGAGAATGTGAGAGGGCGAAAGAAGGAAGAGGAAAGAATGTGAATGGAAAAGGGGAATAGAGAGAAGAGGAAAGGAGGGGAGAGAGTGAGTGTGTGAAAGGAAAGGAGCAGGAACGAGTGTTAGAAAGTACTGTGGCAGGGAGAGGGAGGGGAAAAGGAGAGGGGTAAATCAAGAGAGTGAGTGGTTGGGATGTGGGGCCAATGAGGGGATGAGTATTGCAAGTGAGAGGATAGAGAGGACAGGAGGGATGAAGGGTGACGAGATGGGAGGGAGGGACGGAAGGAGAGGTAAGAGGGTGGGGGAGGAGAGTGAGTTGAGAGGAGAGGGTGAGTGACTGTATTGAGGGGCAGCAAATAGAGTGAGAGAGTGTGAGAGGAAGAGAGGGAGGAACAGAGAATATGTTGAGAGGAGGAGGAGGAGTGAGAGAGTGAGGGACGGTACCATCTATCATCAAGGATCCTCACCATCTGGTAGACTCTTCTCAATACCTCCATCGCGGAGGAGGTACAAGAGCCTGAAGACTCACACTCAACAATTGAGGAACAGACTCTTCCCCTCCACCATCAGATTTCTGGAAGCTCCATGAACACTAGCTCTGTTCCTTTATTTTCCACAAATTATTTTGTAATTTAGAGTAATTTTATGTCTTTGCACTGTCACAAAACACCAACTTTCACGTGACAGTGATAAACCTGATTCTGAGAGAAAGAGAGTGTGGGAGAATGCGTGAGAGAGAGAATGCATGTGTATGACATTGTGCGTCTGACATAGAGGCAGAGAGAGTGACTGTATATGAGAATGCATCAGAGAGAGAGTGTGAGAGAGAGTGAATGAGTGAGGGAGAGAGAGAGTGTGAGAGTGAATGAGTGAGGGAGAGAGAGAGGGCATCTTCAAGAGACCTCTGTGATGGACCATGTGAGGCATCATGTTAGCAGTCAGTGGGAAATGTAATGTTAATAATAATTCCATCCACACTGACTCCACTCATCCCTCCCCAGCCCCCACCCCCCGAGAGCAGGGAACAATGGTCTGAGAATAGAAACCACCTCCGCCTTGAGGACAAACGATTGCCACTTGGGACAAATTTCCAATTCCGGAGTTTGTCAGATTATCAAGGCATTGTTAGGGGAACGATACAGATGGAATTGCTGGCCTGCTGGGATTTCTAAAGCCAGTGTGATGGATGAGACGGTGTGGCGGCTCATTTCCTAGCGTATGCGAACCGACTCACAATTAGATAGCCTACGGGGGTTTGCGAGCACAGAGCTTTGGAGCCTCTTCGCCATGGGGGGCCGGTTGACAGAGGCTTAAAAGTGAGGCTGAAGTTTTCGAATAAAGTTTTTCCTTCGACTGCAGTTACCGACTCCGTGTCGTAATTTTAGCGCTGCTTGCAGCACACCGCTACAATTGGTGACCCCGACGGTCCAAACGATTTTTGGACCAGAAATGACCGACGCCGCCTCTGTTCATGCGGTTTCGTTGAAACTGCCGGGTTTCTGGACACAGCGCCCGGACCTATGGTTCCAGCAAGCCGAAGCCCAATTCCACGTTCGCCAGATCACCTCAGAAGACACCCGCTACTACTACGTGGTGGGCTCCCTCGACCAGGACACAGCTGCCCAGGTCGCGGAGTTCGTACAGTCGCCCCCGGCAGACGGCAAGTACACGGAATTCAAAGCCCTGCTCCTCAGGACTTTCAGACTCTCACGGCGCAAGCGGGCTGCCCGTTTACTGCACCTGGATGGCTTGGGCGACAGACCTCCATCGGCTTTAATGAATGAGATGTTGTCTCTGGCCGAGGGACACACAGGCCTCATGTTTGAGCAGGCATTCCCGGAGCAGCTGCCCGAGGACATACGCCTGCTGCTGTCCGACGCGGATTTCAGTGACCCCTGGAAGGTGGCAGCCCGGGCGGACTTGCTGTGGAACGCCAAAAAGGTGAGCGGGGCGTCCGTCGCACAGATCTCCCAGCCACGCTCCCGGCAGCAAACCAGTCCAGGCCCGGCCGCAGAGCCCACTAACCCCCGGCCCAATGACCACTGGTGCTTCTACCACCAGCGGTGGGGCGCAGAAGCCCGCCGTTGCCGCCCGCCCTGCAAGTTCCCGGGAAACGCCAGGGCCAGCCGCCGCTGATGGCTACGGCGGCTGGCCATCGGGATAGCCTCCTGTATGTGTGGGATAGCAGGTCGGGACGCCGCTTTCTGGTCGATACTGGGGCTGAGGTCAGCGTTTTACCTCCGACAAGTTACGACACTCGCAGCAGGGCACCGGGTCCCCCCCTGAGGGCCGTGAATGGCAGCACAGTAAGGACCTATGGCACCCGTCAGGTGCAGCTACAGTTCGGCCCCAGCCAGTTCACGTGGGACTTCACACTGGCCGCCGTAGCCCAACCGCTTCTGGGTGCGGATTTTTTGCGAGCTCACAGCCTGCTGGTTGACCTGCCCAGGAAGAGACTGGTACACGCCGAGACCTTTCAGACGTTCTCCCTGGGCGCGGCCCAGTTGCCAGCCCCTCACCTCGGCTCCATCACGCTGTCCGACAACGACTTCACCAGGGTCCTGGCGGAGTTCCCATCGGTTCTGGCACCGCAGTTCACAGCAGCCATGCCCAGGCACGGCGTACAGCACCACATCCCGACACAGGGACCACCCCTCCATGCCCGTGCTCGGCGGCTTCCCCCGGACAAGCTCCGACTGGCGAAGGAGGAGTTCCAGAGAATGGAGGAATTGGGGATCATCCGGCGGTCCGACAGCCCCTGGGCTTCCCCCCTGCACATGGTGCCCAAAGCGACGGGGGGCTGGAGACCGTGCGGCGACTACCGCAGGCTGAACGAGGCTACCACACCGGACCGCTACCCTGTGCCGCACATTCAGGACTTTGCGGCAAACCTGCACGGCGCCCGGATCTTCTCCAAGGTCGACCTTGTCCGAGGGTACCATCAAATCCCGATGCATCCTGACGACGTCCCCAAGACGGCTCTCATCACCCCGTTTGGCCTCTTCGAGTTCCTCCGCATGCCGTTCGGCCTGAAGAATGCCGCACAGACGTTCCAGCGGTTAATGGACGCGGTGGGACGGGACCTGGACTTCGCGTTCATCTATTTGGATGACATCCTCATAGCCAGCGGCAGTCGTCAGGAGCATCTGTCCCACCTCCGTCAACTCTGCGCCCGACTGAGTGAGTACGGTCTTACAATCAACCCTGCCAAATGCCAGTTCGGACTTGATACCATTGACTTCCTGGGCCACGGGATTACTAAAGACGGGGCAACCCCTCTGCCCGCTAAGGTAGATGCGGTCCGCCACTTCCCCCGACCCACCACGGTCAAAGGCCTTCAGGAATTCGTAGGTATGGTCAATTTCTACCGCCGCTTCCTCCCTTCAGCTGCCCGGATCATGCGCCCCCTGTTCGCCCTGATGTCGGGTCCGAGCAAGGACATTACCTGGGACGAGGAGTCCGCCGCCGCTTTCGTTCAAACGAAGGAAGCTTTGGCTGACGCCGCAATGCTAGTACATCCCAGAATGGACACCCCTACCGCCCTCACAGTGGACGCATCAAACACGGCAGTCGGTGGGGTGCTGGAGCAGCTCATCGCAGGTCGCTGGCAACCCCTGGCGTTTTTCAGCAAACACCTGCGGCCACCCGAGCTCAAGTACAGTGCTTTCGACCGGGAACTGTTGGCGCTCTACCTGGCAATCCGGCATTTCAGGTACTTCCTAGAAGGTCGGCCCTTCACCGCGTTCACGGACCACAAACCGCTTACCTTTGCGTTTACGAAAGCATCCGACCCCTGGTCATCCCGCCAGCAACGCCACCTGTCCTACATCTCTGAATACACAACGGATGTCCGGCACGTCTCGGGTAAGGACAATGTCGTGGCGGATGCGCTCTCTCGCCCTACCGTTCATGCCCTTTCCCAAGGGGTAGACTTTGAGGCACTGGCAGAGGCACAGCAGGTAGATGAGGAGATTCCGAGTTACAGGACTGCAGTCTCTGGTTTGCAGCTCCAGGACTTCCCCGTGGGCCCAGGTGAGAGGACCCTACTCTGTGACGTCGCCACCAACCAGCCCCGTCCGGTCGTCCCCGCAGCCTGGCGGCGACGTGTTTTCGACTCCATTCATAACTTGGCGCATCCCTCCATCCGGACAACTGTCCGGATGGTTTCCAGCAGGTTCGTTTGGCACGGACTCCGCAAACAGGTCAGTGAATGGGCCAGGACGTGCATGCACTGCCAGACGGCCAAGGTTCAGCGGCACACCAAAGCCCCACCGCAGCAGTTCCATCCCGCCCACCGGCGTTTCGACCACATTCATGTGGATATCGTGGGCCCCCTGCCAGTGTCGCGCGGAGCGCGTTACCTCCTGACTATCGTGGACCGGTTCACAAGATGGCCAGAGGCGGTCCCGCTCACCGACACCACCTCCGAATCTTGCGCCCGAGCCCTGATCGCCACCTGGATATCCCGCTTTGGTGTACCAGCCCACATTACCTCCGACAGAGGCGCCCAGTTCACCTCCAGCCTGTGGTCAGCTATGGCCAGCCTTTTGGGGACTCAGCTGCACCACACCACTGCCTACCACCCACAGTTGAACGGGCTAGTGGAGCGTTTCCACCGTCACCTGAAGTCGGCCCTGCGAGGAGCCAACTGGGCGGACGAGCTTCCCTGGGTCCTTCTCGGCATCCGCACAGCGCCCAAGGACGACCTGCACGCCTCGTCGGCCGAGTTGGTATACGGCGCGCCCCTGGCCGTCCCCGGGGAGTTCCTACCAGCCCCGAGGGGGCAAGAGGAAGAACCCGCTGCAGTCCTGGGCAGACTTCGCGAGAAGCTCGGTAACCTGGCCCCCATACCCACTTCACAGCATGGGCGGCACCCGACCTGCGTACCCAAAGACCTACGGAACTGTAAGTTTGTGTTTGTACGAAGGGGCGGGCATCGGCCACCGCTGCAGCGGCCATACGAGGGGCCGTTTACGGTGCTCCGGAACAACGGGTCCACGTTCGTGCTGGACGTTGGGGGGAAGGAGGAGGTTTTCACGGTGGACCGCCTCAAGCCGGCCCATGTGGACCTGGCGCAACCGGCCGAGTTTCCGGCGCCTCGGCGCAGAGGCCGACCTCCCAAGCAGGTTCTGGCCCAGGCTGTGGACATTGGGGGGTGTATCGCCGGTTCTGGGGGGGGGTTATGTGGCGGCTCATTTCCTAGCGTATGCGAACCGACTCACAATTAGATAGCCTACGGGGGTTTGCGAGCACAGAGCTTTGGAGCCTCTTCGCCATGGGGGGCCGGTTGACAGAGGCTTAAAAGTGAGGCTGAAGTTTTCGAATAAAGTTTTTCCTTCGACTGCAGTTACCGACTCCGTGTCGTAATTTTAGCGCTGTTTGTAGCACACCGCTACAACGGTGTATTTTAAGCTGCAATTCGGAAACTGCTAAATATGGCAACACTTTCATGGAAATAATTGAGGGCCAAGTATTGCAGTCAGACAGATTGTCCCTGCTGATGCTTGACAAAAGACTGGACAATATTACAATGAATTCTCTCCCACCCACAGCTCAGTGCTCCTCCCTCACCACCCCTACCACAGCACTCTACCCTCACTTCCTCCCACAACATTCCCTCCTCACTGCCACCCACAGCGCTCCCTGCTCACCACCCCTCCCACAGAGCTCCAACCTCATCCCCTCCCACAGTATTCCGTCCTCTCCCCCACCCACAGCACTCCCTCTTCACCCCTCCCACATTGCTCCCTCCTCACCCCTCCCACATCGCTCCCTCCTCAACCCCTCCCACAATGCTCTCCTCCTCAACCCCTCCTTCAGGACTCTCCGTCCTCACCACCCCTCCTGCAGCGACACCGTTAGTCTGGATGGTGAAGAAGTTATTTGGTCTGCTGCTCTTCATCAGCCGGGCCGCTGTGTACAGGAGCTGAAACGTCATGCAGCAACTGTACAGGACATTGGTGAGACCGCACTTGGTGTACTGCGTGTAGTTCTGGTCACCCAGCTATAGCAAGGATCTCAGAGAAGGGTTCAGAGAAGATTCACGAGGATGTTAGTGGAACTGGAGGGCTTGAGTTATCAGGAGCGATTGGACAGGCAGGGACTGATTTCCCTGGAACAAAGGGGCTGAGAGGTGACCTGATAGAGGTTTATAAAACCGTCAGGGGTGTTGATAAGATGGATGGTCACAGTCTTTATCCTAGGTCTAAAATAAGATCTCTCCTTCTCATTTTAAACCCATCTAAAATTAGAGGATATAGGTTGAAAGTGAGAGGGGAAAGATTTAAAAGGGCATTAGTTTTCACCTTGAGTGTGATCCGTGTGTGGAACGAGCTGCCAGAGAAAGTGGTCAAGGCAGATACAATAACAATGATTAAAAATGCATTTGGACAGGTACATGGAGAGGAAGGGTTGAGAGATATTGGCCAAATGCAGGAACAAGTTGGCATGACAAATGGAGATAACCGATGCACCCCACATCCATTCCGTTTGGTGAGGGTGAGTAATACCAATTTTCCAAGAATCAACCATCCCTCATTCCACTCTTCCATTTCTTCCACCCCCTCTCCCCCCCCCCCCCCAAACTGCTGGAACTCAACACTCGTGGGATCTCACTGTGCCAAAACTTTCCTGTTCAACTGCTTTGCAGAGGATGTTCAACCTGTCCAGTCTCCATTGACTCATGGGACAGGCTCAATCTCATTCTTTCCCTCCAGACCTCCGTTTTCTGACTTTTAACCTCATTCCCCTCAACCTCTGCCTCCTCTGCATTTGAGATTCTATCCCCTAACCTACACACTGATTGAATAGTCCTCAAGTTAACCCCGTGCGTCTCTCTCATTTGGGCACTGTAGGAAATCAGGTGGGAGTGGTGGGGGAGGGAGAGGAGATCCAGCCGGGGAGACCATAAGATCAAATTAGGCCAATCAGCCCATCGAGTCCGGTCCGCCATTCCATCATGGCTGATTTATTATCCTTCTCAACCGCATTCTCCTCCTGACTCACTGACATCCTGATTAGTCAAGAAACTATGAACCTTCGCTTTAAATGTACTCAATGACTAAACCTACACAGCCGTCTGTGGCAATTAATTCCACAGATTCACCACCCCCGGCAAAGACATTCCTGCTCATCCCCATTCGAGAGGCACGTTCCGTTATTCTGAGGCTCTGCCCCGTGGTCTCAGACTCTCCCGACAGAGAGCGTACAGAGTGCATTCAGACAGCAGCCTCTGGACCCTCACCATCCCACACCCTGTCCCTCCACACCAGCATCCCGGCACCCCAAAATCCACAAACAACGTGGCGTTTCAGGCCCAGTTTACCTGTAACACAGTTGACCAGACACTGGAGGATGATGCAGACAGTCAGCCGGAGAAACACGGTTTTTCTCTCTCTCCCTCTCTCCATTTCTCTGCTCTATTTCTATTTCTCTCTGTTCTATCGAAGTTCTCTTGTTTAGCTCTCTTTCTGTAATCTCTCTATCCTGTCACCACACTGCTTTCTTTATTTTCTCACTCTGTTCTTTCTATTTCTCTTTACTCTGCCTGTCCTCTGCCTCTCTCTCCCCTCTCTATTTCTCTGTTCTCTGAGCCGTAGAGACAGCTGATCAGGAGCTGGGGTGACTCCGGACTCTGTGTGAAGCCCAAACATCAGCATGTGCCTATTTATTGCCTGCAGTTTGGCCACAAGCAGCCGTGCTTCCTTCCTCAACCCCTCCTAGACAGCCTTATCTCCCATCTCCAGCACGTTCAGCTCCCCCATTAGGGCCACTCAGCTCGCCCGCCCCCACTCCTCCCATACAATCTGACCAGGCGCCAGCACGACCTCCACCCTGGTCACCAAGGGCCCCGTGTTTACTGACACAGGCGGCTGGCTGTAATGCACCGGAGGACAACCAGACTGTCCACGCGTCTGGGAGGATGCAGAGGCAGGTACACACAGACTCATGGAATGGGAGAGACACACAGACTGAGACACAGAGGTTGGGAGACACAAAGATACATAGACTGAGGTGGTGGGCACAGACTGAGGGACAGACAGGGACTGCAGAAAAACAGATAATCAGGCTGGAAGGGATTGAAACACAGGTTGGCAGACACATAGAAATACAGGATGACAGAGAGACAGAGAGACAGAGAGGCAGAGAGGCGTGCAGAGACGGACTGACCTCGAGCCACCCAGACAGAGACAGACTGACCCTGAGCCACCCAGACAGAGACAGACTGACCCTGAGCCACCCAGACAGAGACGGACTGACCTCGAGCCACCCAGACAGAGACAGACTGACCCTGAGCCACCCAGACAGAGACAGACTGACCCTGAGCCACCCAGACAGAGACGGACTGACCCTGAGCCACCCAGACAGTGACAGACTGACCCTGAGCCACCCAGACAGAGATGAACTGACCCTGAGCCACTCAGACAGAGACGGACTGACCTCGAGCCACCCAGACAGAGACGGACTGACCCTGAGCCACCCAGACAGAGACAGACTGACCCTGAGCCACCCAGACAGAGACGGACTGACCTCGAGCCTCCCAGACAGAGATGAACTGACCCTGAGCCACCCAGACAGAGATGAACTGACCCTGAGCCACCCAGACAGAGACAGACTGACCCTGAGCCACCCAGACAGAGACAGACTGACCTTGAGCCACCCAGACAGTGACAGACTGACCCTGAGCCACCCAGACAGAGATGAACTGACCCTGAGCCACTCAGACAGAGACAGACTGACCCTGAGCCACCCAGACAGAGATGAACTGACCCTGAGCCACCCAGACAGAGACAGACTGACCCTGAGCCACTCAGACAGAGATGAACTGCCCCTGAGCCACCCAGACAGAGACGGACTGACCTCGAGCCTCCCAGACAGAGACAGACTGACCCTGAGCCACCCAGACAGAGACGGACTGACCCTGAGCCACCCAGACAGTGACAGACTGACCCTGAGCCACCCAGACAGAGATGAACTGACCCTGAGCCACTCAGACAGAGACGGACTGACCTCGAGCCACCCAGACAGAGACGGACTGACCCTGAGCCACCCAGACAGAGACAGACTGACCCTGAGCCACCCAGACAGAGACGGACTGACCTCGAGCCTCCCAGACAGAGATGAACTGACCCTGAGCCACCCAGACAGAGATGAACTGACCCTGAGCCACCCAGACAGAGACAGACTGACCCTGAGCCACCCAGACAGAGACAGACTGACCCTGAGCCACCCAGACAGTGACAGACTGACCCTGAGCCACCCAGACAGAGATGAACTGACCCTGAGCCACCCAGACAGAGATGAACTGCCCCTGAGCCACCCAGACAGAGACGGACTGACCTCGAGCCTCCCAGACAGAGATGAACTGACCCTGAGCCACCCAGACAGAGACAGACTGACCCTGAGCCACTCAGACAGAGATGAACTGCCCCTGAGCCACCCAGACAGAGACGGACTGACCTCGAGCCTCCCAGACAGAGATGAACTGACCCTGAGCCACCCAGACAGAGATGAACTGACCCTGAGCCACCCAGACAGAGACAGACTGACCCTGAGCCACCCAGACAGAGACAGACTGACCCTGAGCCACCCAGACAGAGATGAACTGACCCTGAGCCACCCAGACTGAGACGGACTGACCCTGAGCCACCCAGACTGATGGACTGACCTTGAGCCACCCAGACAGAGACAGACTGACCCTGAGCCACCCAGACTGATGGACTGACCCTGAGCCACCCAGACAGAGACGGACTGACCCTGAGCCACCCAGACAGAGACGGACTGACCTCGAGCCACCCAGACAGAGACAGACTGACCCTGAGCCACCCAGACAGAGATGAACTGACCCTGAGCCACCCAGTCAGAGACGGACTGACCCTGAGCCACCCAGAGACGGACTGACCTCGAGCCACCCAGACAGAGACAGACTGACCCTGAGCCACCCAGACAGAGATGAACTGACCCTGAGCCACCCAGACAGAGATGAACTGACCCTGAGCCACCCAGACAGAGACGGACTGACCCTGAGCCACCCAGACTGATGGACTGACCCTGAGCCACCCAGACAGAGACAGACTGACCCTGAGCCACCCAGACTGATGGACTGACCCTGAGCCACCCAGACAGAGACGGACTGACCCTGAGCCACCCAGACAGAGACGGACTGACCTCCAGCCACCCAGACAGAGACAGACTGACCCTGAGCCACCCAGACAGAGATGAACTGACCCTGAGCCACCCAGTCAGAGACGGACTGACCCTGAGCCACCCAGACAGAGACAGACTGACCTCGAGCCACCCAGACAGAGACAGACTGACCCTGAGCCACCCAGACAGAGATGAACTGACCCTGAGCCACCCAGACAGAGATGAACTGACCCTGAGCCACCCAGACAGAGACGGACTGACCCTGAGCCACCCAGACTGATGGACTGACCCTGAGCCACCCAGACAGAGACAGACTGACCCTGAGCCACCCAGACAGAGACGGACTGACCCTGAGCCACCCAGACAGAGACGGACTGACCCTGAGCCACCCAGACAGAGACGGACTGACCCTGAGCCACCCAGACAGAGACAGACTGACCCTGAGCCACCCAGACTGATGGACTGACCCTGAGCCACCCAGACAGAGACAGACTGACCCTGAGCCACCCAGACAGAGATGGACTGACCCTGAGCCAACCAGACAGAGACGGACTGACCCTGAGCCACCCAGACAGAGACAGACTGACCCTGAGCCACCCAGACAGAGACGGACTGACCTCGAGCCACCCAGACAGAGATGAACTGACCCTGAGCCACCTAGACAGAGACAGACTGACCCTGAGCCACCCAGACTGACGGACTGACCCTGAGCCACCCAGACAGAGACGGACTGACCCTGAGCCACCCAGACTGAGATGAACTGACCCTGAGCCACCCAGACTGATGGACTGACCCTGAGCCACCCAGACAGAGACAGACTGACCCTGAGCCACCCAGACTGAGATGAACTGACCCTGAGCCACCCAGACTGATGGACTGACCCTGAGCCACCCAGACAGAGACAGACTGACCCTGAGCCACCCAGACAGAGACGGACTGACCCTGAGCCACCCAGACAGAGACGGACTGACCTCGAGCCACCCAGACAGAGATGAACTGACCCTGAGCCACCCAGACAGAGACAGACTGACCCTGAGCCACCCAGACGGTGACAGACTGACCCTGAGCCACTCAGACAGAGATGAACTGCCCCTGAGCCACCCAGACAGAGACAGACTGACCCTGAGCCACCCAGACAGAGATGAACTGACCCTGAGCCACCCAGACAGAGACAGACTGACCCTGAGCCACCCAGACAGAGACGGACTGACCTCGAGCCACCCAGACAGAGATGAACTGACCCTAAGCCACCCAGACAGAGACAGACTGACCCTGAGCCACCCAGACAGAGATGAACTGACCCTGAGCCACCCAGACTGATGGACTGACCCTGAGCCACCCAGACAGAGACAGACTGACCCTGAGCCACCCAGACAGAGATGAACTGACCCTGAGCCACCCAGACTGATGGACTGACCCTGAGCCACCCAGACAGAGACAGACTGACCCTGAGCCACCCAGACAGAGATGAACTGACCCTGAGCCACCCAGACAGAGACAGACTGACCCTGAGCCACCCAGACAGAGACAGACTGACCCTGAGCCACCCAGACAGAGATGAACTGACCCTGAGCCACCCAGACTGAGACGGACTGACCCTGAGCCACCCAGACTGATGGACTGACCCTGAGCCACCCAGACAGAGACAGACTGACCCTGAGCCACCCAGACTGATGGACTGACCCTGAGCCACCCAGACAGAGATGAACTGACCCTGAGCCACCCAGACAGAGATGGACTGACCCTGAGCCACCCAGACAGAGACAGACTGACCCTGAGCCACCCAGGCAGAGACAGACTGACCCTGAGCCACCCAGACAGAGATGAACTGACCCTGAGCCACCCAGACAGAGATGAACTGACCCTGAGCCACCCAGACAGAGACGGACTGACCTCGAGCCACCCAGACAGAGAGGTACATGGATAGAGTGCACAGACTAGAGATGCACAGATGGAGTCAAGGGTCACAGAGGTGGGAATGCAGACAGTGATGGACAAAGTCATACTGGTGAAAGGGAACACATGCTGATGGACAGGGTGAGACAGGTGGGAACATGCAAGATGATGGACACGTCACAGAAGTTGGCTCTCACACAGCGATGGTTGGGGTAATAGAGGTGGGGTCACAGACTGTAGCATGACAAGGGTAGCTGGCAGAGTAAACATAGACAACAGGAGAGCAAACAGCAAGAGATCCCCCCACCCCCCCACCCCCCCCCCCCACACACACACTCTCACTGGGATATGGGTCTCTCTCTATCTCTCTCTCACACACACAGACTCTCACTGGGATATGGGTCTCTCTCTATCTCTCTCTCACACACACACACTCTCACAGGGATATGGGTCTCTCTCTATCTCTCTCTCACACACACACACTCTCACAGGGATATGGGTCTCTCTCTATCTCTCTCTCACACGCACACACTCTCACAGGGATATGGGTCTCTCTCTATCTCTCACACACACACACACACACACACACAGACTCTCACTGGGATATGGGTCTCTCTCTATCTCTCACACACACACACACACACACACAGACTCTCACTGGGATATGGGTCTCTCTCTCTCTCACACACACACACACACACACACAGACTCTCACTGGGGATGGAACACTCTCATACACACACAAACTTTCTCACTGCGAGACAGGTCACTTTCTCTCTTGCACAAACACAAACACCCACACACACGTCTCTCCGTCCCTCTGTCCTTACCCCAGTTCTGTGTTGCTCCCTGTCGAGTTTTGGATCGTCAGCATGCTGTGAGATTATTGCCAGCATGCCAGCACAACACCATTTGCACATGTCAAAGAGATTGATAGCCCCAGTACCAAAGGCTGCAGATCATGCACACACACCTCCCCGTGGCCATATCACCATTGGCATTTTCCTACTACTAGTTTTGCACAGAAACAAGCTCCAGTAAATAATGCATAATTACAAAGGACATCCATGGATCCCAGGAGTTGGTCACAGGCTGGGATCTAATCCAGGGGTTCAGGGGGTTTATTTTATATATAGAATAAAAGATCCCTGGAAGTAATTTACAGGCTGGGATCTGATCCAGGGGTTCAGGGGGTTTATATATAGAATAATAGATCCCTGGAAGTAATTTACAGGCTGAGATCTAATCGAGGGGTTCGGGGGTTTATATATAGAATAATAGATCCCTGGAAGTAATTTACAGGCTGGGATCTGATCCAGGGGTTCAGGGGGTTTATATATAGAATAATAGATCCCTGGAAGTAATTTACAGGCTGGGATCTGATCCAGGGGTTCAGGGGGTTTATATATAGAATAATAGATCCCTGGAAGTAATTTACAGGCTGAGATCTAATCGAGGGGTTCGGGGGTTTATATATAGAATAACAGATCCCCAGGAGTGGGTTACAGGCTGGGATCTAATCGAGGGGTTCGGGGGTTTATATATAGAATATCAGATCCCTGGAAGTAATTTACAGGCTGGGATCTAATCGAGGGATTCGGGGGGGTTTATATAGAGAATAACAGATCCCTGGAAGTAATTTACAGGCTGGGATCTGATCCAGGGGTTCAGGGGGTTTAAATATAGAATAACAGATCCCTGGAAGTAATTTACAGGCTGGGATCTAATCCAGGGGTTCAGAGGGTTTATATATAGAATAACAGATTCCTGGGAGTGGGTTACAGGCTGGGATCCGATCCAGGGGTTCAGGGGGTTTATATATAGAAAATCAGATCCCTGGCAGTGGATTACAGGCTGGGATCTAATCCAGGGAGTTTAGATATGGAAAAAGTCACCAGACTGGGACTGTCTGGAAGCCACCAGCAGCTTTGTGATGACAAGCATTTATCCTGATACTCGGCTCGGACTGTCACAGAGAGAGACAGCCGAGGAGGGGGGAGCGGGAGCCGTCGTGGAGGGACATGGAATAGGAAACTGGCGTCTTCTGTTAGGAGACAGGCCGAGATGGAGCATGCAGGGGATGTGAAATGTCCTTGTGAGGCTTCCTGTCTCGTTAATCAGTGGGATCAGATATAATCGTTGACAGTTACAGAGGCATGTCCCTGGTGTGTGTGTGTGTGTGTGTGTGGGAGCGTAGAAATTGTTCAGCTCGGGCTGGCCTCGCTGCTCTCGTCCCTGGTGGGTTTCACTTGTCCAAATGTACCCAGGAGAGAGTGTGCTGATAGTGGCTGGTGTGTTACCAACTCCCCAGTGCCATTAATTCCCACTACATCCCCTTCCTGAGCTAGCAATTCTGTTGGCACATTCCCTTCTTGCTAATTCAAGAGTTACAGTGCGTATTATGTGTAACTGTGCAAAAACAGTCTGGGAGTGGTTTTCACATCCAGAAATATAATACGCCTCCCACAGGGCCCCTCCTCACTGACCCTCCCACAGGGCCCCTTACTGATCCTCCTACAGTGCCCCTCCTCACTGACCCTCCCACAGGGCCCCTCCTCACTGACCCTTCTACAGGGCCCCTCCTCACTGACCCTTCCACAGGGCCCCTCACTGACCCTCCCACAGTGCCCCTCACTGACCCTCTCACAGTGCCCCTCCTCACTGACCCTCCCACAGTGCCCCTCCTCACTGACCCTCCCACAGTGCCCCTCCTCACTGACCCTCCCACAGGGCCCCTCCTCACTGACCCTTCTACAGGGCCCTTCCTCACTGACCCTCTCACAGTGTCCCTCACTGACCCTCCCACAGTGCCCCTCACTGACCCTCCCACAGTGACCCTCACTGACCCTCTCACAGTGCCCCTCCTCACTGACCCACAGTGCCCCTCCTGACTGACCCTCCCACAGCGCTCCCTCCTCACCACCCCTCCCATAGTGCTCCCTCCTCACCACCCCTCCCACAACGCTCTCTCCTCACCCCCCTCCCACAGTGCTCCCTCCTCACCACCCCTCCCACAACGCTCTCTCCTCACCCCCCTCCCACAGTGCTCCCTCCTCACCCTCTCCCACAGTACTCCCTCCTCACCCCCCTCCCACAGTGCTCCCTCCTCACCACCCCTCCCACAACGCTCTCTCCTCACCCCCCTCCCACAGTGCTCCCTCCTCACCACCTCCCACAGTGCTCCCTCCTCACCACCCCTCCCACAACGCTCTCTCCTCACCCCCCTCCCACAGTACTCCCTCCTCACCCTCTCCCACAGTACTCCCTCCTCACCCCCCTCCCACAGTGCTCCCTCCTCACCACCTCCCATAGTGCTCCTTCCTCACCACCCCTCCCACAACGCTCTCTCCTCACCCCCCTCCCACAGTGCTCCCTCCTCACCACCTCCCACAGTGCTCCCTCCTCACCACCTCCCACAGTGCTCCCTCCTCACCACCCCTCCCACAGCGCTCCTTCCTCACTGCCCCCTTTCTCCCCTCATTCCCCCAGCACACGAGACCCTTTCAGAAACTCGTCAGGCTGCATCTCGAGCAATGCATTCCGTTCTGGTCGCTCTGTTCCAGGAAGGTCGTGGAGGATTTCCAGAGGGTGCAGTGGAGGGTCACCAGGACGCTGCCTGGATTGGAGGGCATGTGTTTAGGGTGAGAAGGGCTGAGTGGAGTCCTGAAATAAGGGCGTTAATTCATGAGAATGAAAAGATACGCTTAGTGGTAGGAATGGGGTAAGTTACAGAGAATGGAAGCCAACACTAATCCTATGGATGTTACGGCAGCGAAAGGTGGGGTGGAGGGCGGCTGTGCAGGAGATGCTGGTGAAGACAACGTCAATGGTAGAGGACGAGAAACTCGTTCTGTGAAGGTGTTCTGGAACCCAGTCTACTACCTCATCCTGAATGCCAAGTGACCCAATCTTCTGGACCAGCCCCCAGGCAGCACCTCGTCAGGGCAGATGTTGTCCATGCCCCACCTGCATCAATTTTCCTGGTGACTTCCTTGAAAGGCTCTGTAAGATTGGCTAGACACGACCTAGCACGCACGAAGCCACCCTGATCATCCCTAATTAGTCCCCCTCTATCTAGATACTCCTACGTCCAGTCCCTCAGAATACCTTCCACAACTTTCCCGTACTCACGACCCTACAATTTCCCAGCTTTTTCTTGGAGCCTGTCTTGACATTTTTTTGTCTTTTTTATTCGATATCAAATATGTATCCGTGGCCTCACTGAAGTTTTACACAGCTACGTCAGTTTGAGGGGCTCATGTTTTGACCCTGATGCCTTCCCAGCCGGTGCAGGGACCGGGAGTCAGTCCACAGATGCCGCTTGAAGTGGGGAGGGAAGACCAACCTGTTCTGCAGATGTTGGAACAGCTGGCCCCGAGGAGTCCCCGGGGGGAGCAGCGCTTGTGCGTGCGTACGGTCCGCCCTGCGCCTAACTATTGTCTGAGTAGGGTCGCGAAGGAAGTGCGGAGAGTTTCGGAACGCGCTGTGCTCCGGGTCCGAAGTCGGACGTAAACACAAAAGATTTTACAGATGCTTGAAATCAGGAGTAATACACGCAAAATGCTGGAGGATCTCAGCAGGTCAGACAGTGTCTATGGGTCTGGGAACGTGCTGAGTCCCACCAGCATTTTGTGCCGGAGGAGGAACTCGATCACAGAGAAACAGACAAAATGCTGGAGGATCTCAGCAGGTCAGGCAGCGTCTATGGAAGAGAGTGAACAGTCGACGTTTCGGGCCGAGAGCTTTTTCATCCGGACTGCTGATTCTCGGCCCGAAACTGTTTACTCTTTTCTCGGCCCGAAACTGTTTACTCTTTTCTCGGCCCGCTGAGTTCCTCCAGCTCTGTGTGTGTGTTCCTTCCAGACATTGGCAGGAATTAAACCCAGATCGCTGGCGCTGTAAAGAATTGCGTTAACTTCGACGCTGCCGTCCCGCCCTGTAATTATCATTAGCTCATTAAGCTAATGATATCTAATCGCTTCTGCCTGCGCATGGTCCATATCCCTCCATTCCCTGCACACCCATGCGCGTATTTTCTAAAAGTCCCTTAAACGCCTCTACCTCAGGACGGGGCCTCTTCAGCACCTCCATTAAAGATGGCGAGGAATTCAAATAACGATCTCTCACTCAACGTCGGCAAAAGGGAAGAGCTGATTACTGACAACAGGAGGAGGAAAACGCAAGTCATGAGCCCAGTGGAAGGTTGAGAGGGTCAGAAACTTAAAGTTTCTGTAAGGTCCACGTAAGTGTCATCACAAATCACAACTGAGGTTCGCGTGGATTCGACATGTCGCCAAGAACTTCGATAGATGCACAGTACCTTACATTGGTACACCAGTGACCAGAACGAGAAAATGCGACAATTAGGACAATTCCCGGTCTGTCAAAGGGAAACCCTCCCCAGCTCCACATCTACATGGAGCGTTGTCGCAGGAAAGCAGAACCCACCAGCAAGGAGCTCTCTTCCCGCTACCACCATCGGGCTGGAGATACCGGAGCCCTGGGTGCCGGCCCGCCAGGGTCAGGAACAGTAGATAACTTCACTCACCACTACTCTGAACCGATCCGATCGATGACCAACAGACTCACTGTCTTCTTTTGCACCTTGGTTGCCTGCTTGTGTGCAGTTTTTGTAAAATTATATTATACTTTATTTCTTTCTTACTGTGAATGCCCACAGAAAATGAATACATAGGTACTTAGTAAATTTACTTTGAACTGTCATATCTGCCTCCACCACTACCCCTGGCTGTTTATTCGGGGCACCACCAAGCTCACAGTCAGCTTCTCGCCCCCTGTTATAAGACTACTGAGGTAAAGTAGATTTATTATCAAAGTGCATATGTGTGTGTGTGTCACCATAGACAACCATGGGATTCATTTTCTTGTGGGTAATCGTAGTGGACAGAAAGAAACACAATATAATCCATGAAAAACCGCACACAGGACAACAAAGAACCAACGTGAAATAGACAACAAACTGCAAGTACGAAAGAAACAAACTAATAATAAATATCAAGAACCTGAGATGAAGAGTCCTTGAAAGTGAGTCCACAGGCTGTGGGAACGGTTCAGTGATGGGGCGAGTGAAGTTCTCCCCTGGAATGGGGAGTGGAATGGGATTATTCCGAGAGCTGGCAGAGACTTGATGGGTATTATATTAGAGGCCATTAAAAACAATACCCCAGGATCAAAAAAAGCTGTAGAAAGTTGTAAACTCAGTCAGCTCCATCTTGCACACTAGCCTCCTCAGCACCCAGGACATCTTCAAAAGGCAATGCCTCAAAAAGGTGGTGCCCATGGTTAAGGATCCCCAACACCCAGAACATACACTCTTCTCATTGCTACCGTCAAGGAGGAAGGAAAGAGCCCGAAGACACACACTCAACGTTGTAGGAACAGCTTCTCCTTCTCTGCCAACAGCTTTCTGAATGAATATTGACACCACCTCACTGTTTTTTGTTTCTCTTTCCTTTCCTCTCTTTTTGCACTACTTAATTATTTTTAAAAATATTTTCTTATTGCAAATTATAGTTATTTATTATGATGTTTTGCAATTTACTGCTGCTGCAAAGACAACAAATTAAATGACAAATGTTTTGATATATGCCGGTGGTATTAAACCTGATTCAGATTTGGGACAGAACAGAAACTAAGCACAGTACAGGCCATTCGGCCCACAATTTTGTGCTGACCCTTTAACCTACTCCACAGTCAATCTAAACCTTTGCTTCCACCCAGCCTATGACCCTTTTTTCCTATATCCATGTGCCTATATGACCATGACATAGGAACAGAATAAGGCCATTCTGCCCATTGCATCTGCCCATGGCTGATTTAATATCCTTTTCTCTCCATAACCTTTGACCAGTCACAAACATATCAACCTCTGCTTTAAATATACTCTAACAAAGTGGCCTCCACAGCCACCTGTGGAAATGAGATCTACAGAGTCACTACTTTATGGCTAAAAAAAATTCCTCCTCACCTCTGTTCTAAATGGATGTCCCTCTAGTCTGAGGGTGTACCATCTGGTCCTAGACTCATCCTCCCTATATCCACTCTATTCAGACCTTTCAAAATTTGATAGGTTTCAATGAGATTCCCTCATAATTATTCTAAACACCAGCAAGTATAGAAACATGGTAAACCTGCAGCACAATACTGACTCTGTGGCCCACAATGCTGTGCTGAACATGTACTTACCTCGGCTTACCCATAACCCTCTTTCCATGTACCTATCCAGGAGTCTGTTAAGAGACCCTATCATATCTGCCCAGAGCCATCAAATGCTCCTCATATGTTAATTCTTTCATTCCTGAAATCATTCCTGTGAATCTCCTCTGAACCCTCTCCAATGTTGGCATATCTTTTCTTAGATAAGAGGCCCAAAACTGCTCACAATTCTCCAAGTGCAGTCTAACCAATGCCTTATAAAGCCTCAGTATTACATCCTTGCTCTTGTATTCTAGTCCTCTTGCAATGAATGCTAACATTGCATTTGCCTTCCTCACCATAGAACTTAACCTATGGTGAAGAAGGGGTTTCTGCACAATGACTCGCTAGTCCCTCTGCACCTCTGAATTTTTAGTTTTCTTTCCACTTAGAAACAGTCTATGCATTGATTCCTTCTACCAAAGTGCATAACCATATACTTCCCAACACTGTATTCAATTTGCAAATTCTTTGTCATTTCCCCTAATCTGTCTAGATCCTTGTGCAGACTCCCTGCTTTCTCAACACTACTTGTCTCTCTACCAATCATTGTATTGTCCACAAACTTGGACTCAAAGCCATCAATTGCAGCATCCGAATCACTCACGTATAACATGAAAAGAAGCACTCGCAATGCTGACCTCTAGTCACCGGCAGTCAACTAGAAAAGACCCTTTATTTCCACTCTTTGCCTTCTGCCAGTCAGCCAATCTTCTATTCATGCTAGTATCTTTCCTGTAATACCATGGATTCTTATCCTGCTATGCCGCCTCACGCGTGGCACCTTGTCAAGGGTCTTCTAAATATCCAACTACATAGCACCCACTGACTCTCCTTTGTCTATTTGTCTTCCTCACAGAATTCCAATTGATGTGTCAGGCAAGATTTCCCCTTTAGGAAACCATGCTGACTTTGGCCTATTTTATCATGTGCCTCCAAGTACCCTGAAACCTCATCCTTAATAATGGACTCCAACATCTTCCCAACCCCTGAAGTCATGCTAACCTCTCTATCAGTGACTCTGCATCTCTCTACTTCTCTGGGACCCCGTGCTTCTCTATCAGGGACTCTGCATCTCCCTCTGTCTGTTTGGGACCCCGTGCCTCTCTAGCAGGGACTCTGCATCTCTCTCTCTCTCTCTCTCTCTCTCCTGTCTCTCTGGGACCCCGTGCCTCCCTAGCAGTGACTGTGCATCTCTCTCTCTATAGAACACCATGCCTCTCTATCTGGGACTCTACATCTCTCTCTCTCTGTGGGACCCCGTGCCTCTTTATCAGGGACTCTGCATCTCTCTCTCTGGTACCCGTAACTCTTAATCAGTGACTCTGCATTTCCCCCCTCTCTCTCTCTCTCTCTCTCTCTCTCTCTCTCTCTCTCTCTGTCTCTCTGGGACCCTGTGCCTCTCCATCAGGGACTCTGCATCTCCCTCTGTCTCTTTGGGACTCCGTGCCTCTCTATCAGGGACTCTGCATCTCTCTATTCCTCTGGGACCCCGTGCCTCTCTATCAGTGATTCTGCATCTGTTTCTCTCTCTCTATGACCCCGTGCCTCTCTAGCAGGGACTCTGCATCTCTCTCTCTCTCTCTCTCTCTCTCTCTCTCTCACTGGGACCCCGTGCCTCTCTATCAGAGACTCTGCATCTCTCTCTCTGGTACCCGTAACTCTTAATCAGTGACTCTGCATTTCCCCCCCTCTCTCTCTCTCTCTCTCTGTCTCTCTGGGACCCCGTGCCTCTCCATCAGGGGCTCTGCATCTCCCTCTGTCTCTTTGGGACCCCGTGCCTCTCTATCAGGGACTCTGCATCTCTCTTTCTCTCTCTGGGACCCCGTGCCTCTCTATCAGGGACTATGCATTTCACTCTCTCTCTGGGACACCGTGCCCCTCTATCGGGGACTGTGCATCTCTCTATTTCTCTGGGAACCCGTGACTCTCTATCAGGGACTCTGCACCTCTCTATTTCTCTGGGACCCCGTGCCTCTCTATCAGGGACTCTGCATCTGTTTCTCTCTCTCTGGGACCCCGTGCCTCTCTATCAGGGACTCTGCATCTGTTTCTCTCTCTCTGGGACCCCGTGCCTCTCTATCAGGGACTCTGCATCTGTTTCTCTCTCTCTGGAACACCGTGCCTCTCTATCTGGGACTCTACATCTCTCTCTCTCTCTCTCTCTCTCTCTCTCTCTCTCTCTCTCTCTCTCTCTCTCTCTCTGGAACACCGTGCCTCTCTATCTGGGACTCTACATCTCTCTCTCTCTCTCTGGGACCCCGTGCCTCTCTATCTGGGACTCTACATCTCTCTCTCTCTCTCTCTCTCTCTCTCTCTCTGGAACACCGTGCCTCTCTATCTGGGACTCTACATCTCTCTCTCTCTCTCTCTCTCTCTCTCTCTCTCTCTCTCTGGGGACACTGTACCTCTCTGTCAGGGACTGCATCACTCTCTCTCTATCTCTGGGAGCCCGTGCCTCTCTATCAGGGAGTCTGCATCTCTCTCTCTCTCTCTCTCTCTCTGGGACCCTGTACCTCTCTAAAAGGGACTCTGCATCTCACTCTCTCTCTGGAGCCCCGTGCCTCTCTATCAGTGACTCTGCATCTCTCTATTTCTCTCAGACCCCGTGCTTCTCTATCAGGGACTCTGCATCTCTCTCTCTCTCTCTATCTCGCATACCCCGTGCCTCTCCATCAGGGACTCTGCATCTCCCTCTGTCTCTTTGGGACCCCGTGCCTCTCTATCAGGCACTCTGCACCACTTTTTCTCTCTCGGGGACCCCGTGCCTCTCTATCAGGGACTCTGCATCTCACTCTCTCTCTGGGACCCCGTGCCTCTCTATCAGGGACTCTGCATCTCACTCTCTCTCTGGGACCCCGTGCCTCTCTAGCAGGGACTGTGCATCTCTCTCCCTCTCTCTATGACCCCGTTCCTCTCTAGCAGGGACTCTGCATCTCTCTCTCTCTCTCTCTCTCTCTCTCTCTCTCTCTCTCTCTCTCTCTCTCTCTCTCTCTCTCTCTCTCTCTCTCTGTCTCTCTGGGACCCCGTGCCTCCCTAGCAGTGACTGTGCATCTCTCTCTCTATAGAACACCATGCCTCTCTATCTGGGACTCTACATCTCTCTCTCTCTGTGGGACCCCGTGCCTCTCTATCAGGGACTCTGCATCACTCTCTCTGGTACCCCGTACCTCTTAATCAGTGACTCTGTATTTCTCTCTCTCTCTCTATCTCGAATACCCCGTGCATCTCTATCTGGGACTCTGCATCTCTCTCCCTCTCTCTATGACCCCGTGCTTCTCTAGCAGGGACTCTGCATCTCTCTCTCTCTCTCTCTGTGGGACCCCGTGCCTCCCTATCAGAGACTCTGCATCACTGTCTCTCTATCTCTGGGACCCCGTGCCTCTTTATTGGAAACTCTGCATCTCTCTCTCTATGGGACCCCGTGCCTCTCTAGCAGGGACTGTGCATCTCTCTCCCTCTCTCTATGACCCCGTTCCTCTCTAGCAGGGACTCTGCATCTCTCTCTCTCTCTCTCTCTCTCTCTCTCTCTCTCTCTCTCTCTCTCTCTCTCTCTCTCTCTCTCTCTCTCTCTCTCTCTCTCCTGTCTCTCTGGGACCCCGTGCCTCCCTAGCAGTGACTGTGCATCTCTCTCTCTATAGAACACCATGCCTCTCTATCTGGGACTCTACATCTCTCTCTCTCTGTGGGACCCCGTGCCTCTCTATCAGGGACTCTGCATCACTCTCTCTGGTACCCCGTACCTCTTAATCAGTGACTCTGTATTTCTCTCTCTCTCTCTATCTCGAATACCCCATGCATCTCTAGCTGGGACTCTGCATCTCTCTCCCTCTCTCTATGACCCCGTGCTTCTCTAGCAGGGACTCTGCATCTCTCTCTCTCTCTCTCTGTGGGACCCCGTGCCTCCCTATCAGAGACTCTGCATCACTGTCTCTCTATCTCTGGGACCCCGTGCCTCTTTATTGGAAACTCTGCATCTCTCTCTCTATGGGACCCCGTGCCTCTCTATCAGGGACTCTGCATCTCACTCTCTCTCTGGAACCCCGTGCCTCTCTATCAGTGACTCTGCATCTCTCTACTTCTCTGGGACCCCGTGCTTCTCTATCCGGGACTCTGCATCTCTGTCTCTCTCTATCTCGCATAACCCGTGCCTCTCTATCAGGGACTCTGCATCTCTGTCTCTCTCTATCTCGCATACCCCGTGCCTCTTTATCAGGGACTCTGCATCTCTCTCTCTCTAGAACACCATGCCTCTCTATCGGGGACTCTACATCTCTCTCTCTCTCTCTGTGGGACCCCGTGCCTCCCTATCAGAGACTCTGCATCACTCTCTCTCTATCTCTGGGACCCCGTGCCTCTCTATCAGAAACTCTGCATCTCTCTCTCTATAGGACCCCGTGCCTCTCTATCAGGGACTCTGCATCTCTCTCTCTCTCTCTGTATCTCTGTCTGGGACCCTGTACCTCTCTGTCAGGGACTCTGCATCTCTCGCTCTCACTCTCTCTCTCTCTCTCTCTCTCTCTATATATATATATATATATATATATATATATCTGGGACCCCGTGCCTCTCTATCAGAGACTCTGCATCACTCTCTCTCTCTCTGTGGGACCCCGTGCCTCCCTATCAGAGACTCTGCATCACTCTCTCTCTCTCTGTGGGACCCCGTGCCTCCCTATCAGAGACTCTGCATCACTCTCTCACTATCTCTGGGACCCCGTGCCTCTCTATCAGAAACTCTGCATCTCTCTCTCTATAGGACCCCGTGCCTCTCTATCAGGGACTCTGCATCTCTCTCTCTCTCTCTGTATCTCTGTCTGGGACCCTGTACCTCTCTGTCAGGGACTCTGCATCTCTCGCTCTCACTCTCTCTCTCTCTGGGACCACGTGCCTCTCTATCAGGGACTCTGCATCTCTCTATTACTCTGGGACCCCGTGCTTCTCTATGAGGGACTCTGCATCTCTCTCTCTCTCTCTCTCTCTCTCTCTCTCTATATATATATATATATATATATATATATATCTCTGGGACCCCGTGCCTCTCTATCAGGGACTCTGCATCTCTCTATTTCTCTGGGACCCCGTGCCTCTCTATCAGGGACTCTGCATCTTTTTCTCTCTCTCTGGGACCCCATGCCTCTCTATCAGGGACTCTGCATCTCACTCTCTGGTACCCCGTACCTCTTAATCAGTGACTCTGTATTTCTCTCTCTCTCTCTATCTCTGGGACCACGTGCCTCTCTATCAGGGACTCTGCATCTCTCTCTCTCTCTCTCTCTCTCTATATCTCGCATACCCCGTGCATCTCTATCTGGGACTCCGCATCTCTCTCCCTCTCTCTATGACCCCGTGCTTCTCCAGCAGGGACTCTGCATCTCTATCTCTCTCTCTGTGGGACCCCGTGCCTCCGTATCAGAGACTCTGCATCACTCTCTCTCTATCTCTGGGACCCCGTGCCTCTCTATCAGGGACTCTGCAGCTCACTCTCTCTCTGGAACCCCGTGCCTCTCTATCAGTGACTCTGCATCTCTCTACTTCTCTGGGACCCCGTGCTTCTCTATCAGGGACTCTGCATCTCAGTCTGTCTCTCTCTCTGGGACAGCATGCCTCTCTATCAGGGACTCTGCATCTCACTCTCTGGTACCCCGTACCTCTTTATCAGTGACTCTGTATTTCTCTCTCTCGCTATATCTCTGGGACCCCGTGCATCTCTATCAGGGACTCTGCATCTCTCTCTCTCTCTATCTCGCATACCCCGTGCCTCTCTATCAGGGACTCTGCATCTCTCTATTTCTCTGGGACCCCGTGCCTCTCTAGCAGGGACTCTGCATCTCTCTCTCTCTCTCTCTCTCACTGGGACCCCGTGCCTATCAGAGACTCTGCATCTCTCTCTCTGGTACCCGTAACTCTTAATCAGTGACTCTGCATTTCCCCCCCTCTCTCTCTCTCTCTCTCTCTCTGTCTCTCTGGGACCCTGTGCCTCTCCATCATGGACTCTGCATCTCCCTCTGTCTCTTTGGGACCCCGTGCCTCTCTATCAGGGACTCTGCATCTCTCTTTCTCTCTCTGGGACCCCGTGCCTCTCTATCAGGGACTATGCATCTCACTCTCTCTCTGGGACACCGTGCCCCTCTATCGGGGACTCTGCATCTCTCTATTTCTCTGGGACCCCGTGCCTCTCTATCAGGGACTCTGCATCTGTTTCTCTCTCTCTGGACCCCGTGCCTCCCCTAGCAGGGACTCTGCATCTCTCTTTCTCTCTCTGGGACCCCATTCCTACCTAGCAGTGACGGTGCCTCTCTCTCTCTCTGGAACACCATGCCTCTCTATCTGGGACTCTGCATCTCTCTTTCTCTCTCTCTCTCTCTCTCTCTCTCTCTCTCTCTCTCACTCTCTCTCTCTCCACCTCTCTCTGGGACCCCGTGCCTCTCTATCAGGGACTCTGCATCTCTCTCTCTCTGGGACCCCGTTCCTCTCTATCAGGGACTCTGCATCTCTCGCTCTCTCTCTCTCTCTCCCTGGGACCCCCGTGCCTCTCTATCAGGGACTCAGCATCACACTCTCTCTCTGGAATCCCATGCCTCTCTATCAGGGACTCTGCATCTCTCTATTTCTCTGGGACCCCGTGCTTCTCTATCAGGGACTCTGCATCTCTCTCTCTCTGTGGGACCCCGTGCCTCTTTATCAGGACTCTGCATCTCTCTCTCTGGTACCCGTAACTCTTAATCAGTGACTCTGCATTTCCCCCCTCTCTCTCTCTCTCTCTCTCTCTCTCTCTCTCTCTCTCTCTCTGTCTCTCTGGGACCTGTGCCTCTCCATCAGGGACTCTGCATCTCCCTCTGTCTCTTTGGGACTCCGTGCCTCTCTATCAGGGACTCTGCATCTCTCTATTCCTCTGGGACCCCGTGCCTCTCTATCAGTGATTCTGCATCTGTTTCTCTCTCTCTATGACCCCGTGCCTCTCTAGCAGGGACTCTGCATCTCTCTCTCTCTCTCTCTCTCTCTCTCTCTCTCTCTCACTGGGACCCCGTGCCTCTCTATCAGAGACTCTGCATCTCTCTCTCTGGTACCCGTAACTCTTAATCAGTGACTCTGCATTTCCCCCCCTCTCTCTCTCTCACTCTCTGTCTCTCTGGGACCCCGTGCCTCTCCATCAGGGCTCTGCATCTCCCTCTGTCTCTTTGGGACCCCGTGCCTCTCTATCAGGGACTCTGCATCTCTCTTTCTCTCTCTGGGACCCCGTGCCTCTCTATCAGGGACTATGCATTTCACTCTCTCTCTGGGACACCGTGCCCCTCTATCGGGACTGTGCATCTCTCTATTTCTCTGGGAACCCGTGACTCTCTATCAGGGACTCTGCACCTCTCTATTTCTCTGGGACCCCGTGCCTCTCTATCAGGGACTCTGCATCTGTTTCTTTCTCTCTGGGACCCCGTGCCTCTCTATCTGGGACTCTACATCTCTCTCCCTCTCTCTCTCTCTCCTCTCTCTCTCTCACTCTCTCTCTCTGGAACACCATGCCTCTCTATCTGGGACTCTACATCTCTCTCTCTCTCTCTCTCTCTCTCTCTCTCTCTCTCTCTCTCTCTCTCTCTGGGACACTGTACCTCTCTGTCAGGGACTGCATCTCTCTCTCTCTCTGGAACACCATGCCTCTCTATCTGGGACTCTACATCTCTCTCTCTGTCTCTCTCTCTCTCTCTCTCTCTCTCTCTCTCTCTGGGACACTGTACCTCTCTGTCAGGGACTGCATCTCTCTCTCTCTCTCTGTGGGACCCCGTGCCTCCCTATCAGGGACTGTGCATCACTCTCTCTCTATCTCTGGAGCCCGTGCCTCTCTATCAGGGAGTCTGCATCTCTCTCTCTCTCTCTCTCTCTCTGGGACCCTGTACCTCTCTATCAGGGACTCTGCATCTCTCGCTCTCTCTCTCTCTCTCTGGACCCGTGCCTCTCTAAAAGGGACTCTGCATCTCACTCTCTCTCTGGAGCCCCGTGCCTCTCTATCAGTGACTCTGCATCTCTCTATTTCTCTCAGACCCCGTGCTTCTCTATCAGGGACTCTGCATCTCTCTCTCTCTCTCTATCTCGCATACCCCGTGCCTCTCCATCAGGGACTCTGCATCTCCCTCTGTCTCTTTGGGACCCCGTGCCTCTCTATCAGGCACTCTGCACCACTTTTTCTCTCTCGGGGACCCCGTGCCTCTCTATCAGGGACTCTGCATCTCACTCTCTCTCTGGGACCCCGTGCCTCTCTAGCAGGGACTGTGCATCTCTCTCCTCTCTCTATGACCCCGTTCCTCTCTAGCAGGGACTCTGCATCTCTCTCTCTCTCTCTCTCTCTCTCTCTCTCTCTCTCTCTCTCTCTCTCTCTCCTGTCTCTCTGGGACCCCGTGCCTCCCTAGCAGTGACTGTGCATCTCTCTCTCTATAGAACACCATGCCTCTCTATCTGGGACTCTACATCTCTCTCTCTCTGTGGGACCCCGTGCCTCTCTATCAGGGACTCTGCATCACTCTCTCTGGTACCCCGTACCTCTTAATCAGTGACTCTGTATTTCTCTCTCTCTCTCAATCTCGAATACCCCGTGCATCTCTATCTGGGACTCTGCATCTCTCTCCCTCTCTCTATGACCCCGTGCTTCTCTAGGCAGGGACTCTGCATCTCTCTCTCTCTCTCTCTGTGGGAC